>NW_006159916.1:535664-536269 GCF_000334495.1 Tupaia belangeri chinensis
GTATTGAGAAATATGTTAACCCTAATAGTATTTGGATGTTTGGCTATGGTTCCCTTAGATCTGTCTAGAAACACAGTGAATGGAGATTGAGGAGCAGAGTTATGAGATAGAAGAAAAAGGAAAGTAAACAGAGAGAGAGAGAAAAAAAAAACAACAAAGAAACAGAGAGAAAAGGAAGGAAAAAAACAATAAAAAAAATTTTTTTTAAAAAAAAAGCAAAAAATAACAAACCATATGGTGTGCGAGTATGTCATGTGAAATCATTAATTCTCAGCAGGCATGGAGGAGTCTTTTTTGGAAGGCCTACCCCTTGCCTCTTCTGGAGGGGAGGAGGGAAAGGAGATTATTAGCAAGATAAAGGAGGATCTGAAAACCAGGAGAATACTTTACCTTTAAAAATTTTAAAAAGAAAAAAAATTACAAAAAAATGAGAAGACAGAGAGAGAGGCAGAGCGAGACAGAGACAGAGATAGGGAGAAGGCTAGAGGGTCTCCCTACTACTTGAATTTGGGGGCTGGAGGCTCAATTATCAGTAGAAAATTTCCATTTCTCTTTTTTCCCTGAAATCACTAGTTCTCAGCAGCCATGGAGGAGTCTTCTTCTTA
>NW_006159916.1:536433-542777 GCF_000334495.1 Tupaia belangeri chinensis
AACAACAAAATGCCAAGTGAAAAGAAATCATAAAGATTCAAGCAAAAATAAATGAAATAGAAAATAAATGAACTATAGAGAAAATAAATGAAAGCAAAAGCTGGTCCTTTGAAAAGATTAACTATATTGACACATCATTAGCTAGACTGATAAAGAAGAAAGAAAGAAACCAGATAAATCAAGTATGTGATAAAAGAGGCAACATTACAACAGACACAATGGAAATACAAAACATCATTATAGGATACTATGAGCGACTATATGCCAACAAACAAGAGAACATGAAGGAGATGGACTAATTCCTATATGCATATAATCTACCAAGATTGAATCAGGAGGACATAGAAAACCTGAATAGACCCATAACAAGCCATGAGATTGAATCAGTAATAAATAACCTCCTGCCAAAGAAAAGCCCAGGTCTGGATGGCTTCACTGCTGAATTCTACAAAACTTTTAATGAAGAGTTAACCCCTATCCTACTCAAATTATTTCTAAAGATCCAAAAGGAAGGAAACCTTCCAAATTCATTTCATGAGGCCTCCATCATCCTCATTCCAAAAACAGATAAGGACATGACAGAAAAGGAAACTACAGATCAATATCTCTAATGAATATAGGTGCAAAAATTTTCAACAAGATACTTGCAAATCGTATCCAACAACATATAACAAAGATTATTCATCACAACCAGCTAGGCTTTATCCCAAAGATGCAAGGGTAGTTCAACATATGAAAGACTATAAATATAATACACCATATTAACGGAAAGAAAGATAAAAGCCATATAATCATTGCAATTGATGCAAAGAAAGCATTTGATAATATACAACATCCTTTCATGATTAAGACTCTTAGTAAGATTGGTATAGAAAGGTCATTTCTCAACACAATAAAAGCCATATATGAAAAACCTTTAGCTAACATTATACTGAATGGGGAAAAGCTAAAATGCTTTTACACTAAAAACTGGTATTAGACAAGGCTATCCACTTTGTCCACTACTTTTTAATATAGTGCTGGAAGTCTTAGCCAATGCAATCAGAAAAGAGAACAATATAAAAGGCATTCAAACAGACAAAGAAGTGTTGAAAATATCTTTATTTGCAGATGACATGCTGGTATACTTAGAAGACCCAAAGGTTTCCATGAAAAAACTTCTTGAAATTATAAATTAATACAGTAAAGTGGCAGGATACAAAATCAACATCCAAAAATCTATAGCATTTCTATATACAAACAATAAGTTGAATAAAGTAGAGTTGAAGAAAGGAATTCCTTTTACCATAGCCACAAAATGTATAAGATACCTAGACATAAACCTAACTAAGATAGTCAAAGACCTTTACAAAAAAAGCTATGAAAATCTTTTAAAAAGATATTGCAAAGGACTTTAAAAAAAAAAAGTGGAAGGACGTCCCATGTACCTTGGAAAAATTAACATAATCAAAATGGCCATTCTACCCAAATTAATCTACATATTTAACACAAATCTAATCAAAATACCAGAGACATTCTTCACAGAACTAGAAAAGACTATCACAGAATTTGTCTGGAATCATAAAAGACCACATATTGCCAAACCAATCCTGCACAAGAAGAGTGGAGTGGGTGGCATATCACTCCCTGACCCAAAAATATACTATAAAGCTGTGATCAAAACAGCATGGTATTGGCACAAAGGCAGATGGATCAATGGAATAGAATGGAGACCCCAGTAATAAACCCCAATGCTTACAGCCAACTGATTTTTGACAAAGAATACCGGTCAATCCGAGAACCAGCAGTTAGCGCAATGGCTATGTCGCTGGACTCCCACGTAGTCGACCGCGGTTCGTGTCCCGGACCCAGTGGCTTAAAACTCACGCTGGGCGCGTGTGCATATGTGCCCAAGATCCCGAGAGGAGAATGGAGGAGAAGGGATTGCGGCGTGACCATCCCCCCTGGGGAGGTGATTTCTCACTTTCTGTCTCTATGTCTCTCTCTGTCTGTCTGGCGAACGCACACGCCCTATAGCGAAAAACCTCTCCAAAAAAGAATACCGGTCAATCCATTAGGAAAAGGAAGACCGTTTTAGTAAATGGTTCTGGAAAACCTGGGTATCCACCTGCAGAAAGATTAAATTAAATCCCCATTTTTTTCACCATTAACAAAAATAAACTCAAAATAGATCAAAGATATGATCCTAAGACCTCAAACTATAAAACTACTGGTGGAAAACACTGGGGAAACTCTGGGAGATATTAGGGTAGGCAAAGATTTCTTAAATAAGATTCCTAAAGCACAGGCAATAATTCCTAAAATAGACAAGTGAAACTATATCAGATTAAGAAGTTACTGCACAGCAAAGGACACAGTAACAAGTGTGAACCAACAACCCTCAGAATGGGAGAATTGGTGGGTATGTGTTGAAAGGAGAACTCTCCTACACTGTTGGTGGGAATGTAAACTCATTCAGCCACTGTGGAAAACAACATGGAGTTCTCAAAGATGTACAAATAGAACTACCATTTGATCCAGCAATCCCACTTCTGGGTATCTACCCAAATGT
The DNA here is from genome assembly GCF_000334495.1 of Tupaia belangeri chinensis. Classification (NCBI taxonomy): domain Eukaryota; kingdom Metazoa; phylum Chordata; class Mammalia; order Scandentia; family Tupaiidae; genus Tupaia; species Tupaia belangeri. The sequence continues at coordinate 538,985 of NW_006159916.1, forward strand.
CAAGAGAATGCTCAGTCATAAAAGCCCTTGCACATCAATGTTTATTGTAACATTATTCACAATCGCTAAGACATAAAACCAACCCAAATGTCCACAAACAGAGGAATGGATAGAAAAAGTGTGGCACATATACTCTATGGAATACTACTCTGCCATAAAAAACAAGACTCTGAAATTTGATAGAAAGTAGTCACTATGGAGGATCTATTGCTGAGTGAAGTAAGCCAGGATATGAAAGAAAGATATCGTATGTGTCCACTTAATATATACCAACTATCCACACTTTGTGGTAGAGATAATAATATTGGAGGGCATACTAACAGTGAAAATAGTTGTGAATGCTGAAGACAGTGTGAAACAGGTAGGGGAGAAGGGAAGAATATAGAGAAGGATAGCAAGAGAACTAATAGAGAGGCATGACATTAGTGAGACACAGAATGGTTTACTACCTGTTGGTGATAACATGTATAGTATGCTTAACTGGACTGGTCTGAGAAGTATTTTAAGTTGGGTAAATTCTTTATAAGAGTCAAATGATATATAATGATTGAATGTTCAAAAAAATGAGAATAAATAATAATAATCTGAAAAATATTATGAGAAGCTATTTGATGATGATGTGGATAGTAATGTCTTGGTCTTGACTGATATGCATGGTAATCATGCTGGAAAAAGAAATGTAATACACTGTAAAGATATATGTGATTCAATGTAATATAAAAAAGGTTATTATAATAATAAAAAATTTTTTTAATTTACATTAGTTTAACCACAAATGAGGTTTAACTGTTTTCACATATACAGTAAGTATTTGTATTACAATTTCTCTAATTGACTTACTCTGTTCATATCTTATATTCATTTTTCCATTAGGTGACATATTTTTTCTTTATTGTATTGAAATAATTCTTTCAGTTATGTTAAGGCACCACACTACCTAATCTAATTTGAAAATATACTACAAAGCTATGATAATGAAAATAAGACAATACTTGTAAAAAACAAGATATATAGACTAATAGAACAGAATAGGCAGTTCAGAAATAAATGCACATAATTCTAGTCAATTGATTATTTTTAGATTTATTTATTTTAATTTTATTTATTCATTCATTTATTTTAATTTTACCAGCGAGAGAGAGAGAGAGAAAGAAAGCAAGCCACCAGATCTGGGACTCGAACTGTGGTCAGCTATGTGGGAGTGTTCAGTGCCTCAATCACCATGCCACCTGCTGGCCCCTGTATTCAATTCATTTTTGACAAAGGTGTTAAAAGTACACAATGGGAAAAGGACAGTCTCTTCAATAAATGGTGTTAGAAAGCTGAATTTCTACATGCAAAAAAATAAAATCAGGCCTTTCCCTCACACGACATAGAAAAATAAACGTAAAATGGATTAAAGACTTCAATACAAACCCGAAACTGTAAAACTGCTAGAAGAAATCATAGGAGAGAATCTCTATGACATTGATCTTGGCAATGACTTTTTGAATATGGCCCAAAAAGCACAAGCAACCAAGTGGAAATAGATAAATGAGATTACATCAAGCTACAACCTTTTGCACAGCAAAAGAAACAATCAACAGATGAGGAGACAACCTATGAAATGGGACAACCTATGTGCAAACCATTTATTTGATAAAGGGTTAATATCCTAAATACTATTCAAGCAACTCAAACAATTAAATTATAAGAAAACAAATAATAATATTAAAAAATAAGCAAAGGGGGCCAGCTGCTCAAGAGAAGCCAGATCCCACATAGCAAGCATGGTTTGAATCCCTTGCAGTATCAGTCTGAAACATCCTGGGCACATACACTATTCCCAAGGTCTTATGTGTTGGAGCCCTGGAGGAAGGGGATTACAACATGACCAGAGCCAAGATAGGGAATCAACCTAAGTGCCCATAACAGACAAATGGATAAAGAAAATGTGATATATATATATAAAGGAATTCTATTCCATCTTTAAAAAGAAGAAATCCTTTTTAAAAAAAAGTTATTTGGGGTTTAATTACCATTACACTCTCTACTGTCCACTCCCTTTTTGACACTTTCCTACTTGACACCTTATTAGAGAGTTAATGAAAGACAAGGCTGGCCATCAACTGCAGAAACAATAAATTAGAGAGCCATGTTCCTTCATTCTTGATACCTAGGGCTGTGTTAATATGCTCTGCAAACCAACGCTCCCATCTGGCACTTCTGATCTCCTTTGAGTGACTCACAGCAATGAGTATAAAGGGGTATTCTTGCCCAGGGCAGGGTAGTGTTGTCATCCATACAACACCTGATACCAGGAGCACGGATGGCAGTGGCAAGTACTCAAACAACAGAAGCTGTGTCCTTGTCACAGCTGCTGAGGAGTGCATCTGGCTGTGATCTCACTGCAAGGACACTCTTAGCTATTACAAGGCCTCTGATGCTGGATCATTAGGCTTCCCATCCTGTGGCCACCTTTTACAGGCTGGATTTTCTGGGAAACAGCAGCTGGTGACAGCTGAAAATCATGCCAGGTGTACATGCATGCCCAAAACTCTGAGAAGAGAATGGAAAAGGAGAAGGAATTGCAGTGTGGCCATCCCTCCTGAGGGATGATTTCTCACTTTCCCTCTCTCTGTCTCTCTGGTAGCACATGTGCCCTATGGCACTCCCTCTCCCAATGCTATTCGTATCCACGTATTTCTGCATTTTTAGGTTCTCTTCTGTTATTGATTTCTAGTTTTATTCTATTGTGGTTGGAAAATCTACTTTATATGATTTTAATGTTTAAAATGTATTTGGACTTGTTATGTGGACTTTGTAACATATGGACTATTCCAGAGACTGGCTCATGTGCACTTGAGAAAACAATCTATATTTTGCTGTTGCTGGGTGAACTGTTCTTTATAATTTGGCTAAATTAATCAAGTTATGGTGGTTTCCAAGTCCTCTAATTTCTTATTGGTCTTCTGATTAAGTTCTCCTCTCCATCATTAAAACGGGTAGGCCATCTCCCAACGATTATTACAGAGCTATCTATTTCTCTTTCCAGCCGATCAGATTTTGTCTCATAAATTTTTGAAAACCATAACTCCAGTGGTTTGCTCTTCCAGCTCAGGATACTGTGTGTGCCCTTCATAGGACTGAAACATACAAAACTGACTCTACAATGTCCCTGGAATCTGACCAACACAGAATCTGAGTGCCAGATGATACTGAAAGCTAGAAATAGACCAGAAACAGAAGTGCAAGATCCATAAACAAATGTGAAGCAGCAGCCCCATCCCTTCTACAGAGCCTCAGGAATCACCCACAGGTGGAAGAGAGAGGTGCAGCAGTCTCATGGACTTCCATGTGATTTTAAGTATGCAATGCTTTATTTCTTTGTGTTGCTTTCATATTAATAAGCATTTAACTCTTCCAAAAGGAAGCCTCGGGGCTGGGAGGAACCTGGGAGACTTGGAGGGGACGAGACATCCCGTCTGAGTCTGCAGCACCAGAGTCTCCTCAGGCCTGGTGTGAAGGGGTTTCCTCCTGAGGACAAAGAGAGAGAAGAGAGGATCTGAGAAGTGGGAAGGTGCAGGGCGCATGGTTTGGGATCCCAGGAGCACTTAATTCTTCCAGGTACTGTTGTCCCAAGAGGACAGAGGTGTGCTGCCAAGGACTCAGGGATGGGGGTCAGGGGTTCTAGGGAACCCACCGAGGAGCTGTGATCGCCTAGCCCACCCCTCACAACCTAAAGATGAAGAGGGAAGTGCCCAGTAATGTGAATGTCAAAAGAAATATTATAAATAAATAATAAGAGATCCAA
>NW_006159917.1:0-377 GCF_000334495.1 Tupaia belangeri chinensis
AAGCACTAGTGGGCAAAAACTTTCCAGACTTGGATTTCTATCACACTTTCTTTTTTTGGTTTATTTTATTCATCATAGAGCATGCATGTCCACTCAAGATTGAGAGAGAGAGAAGCACATGCAGGGATTCATTACCATGTTTCCCCAGCTTTATAACTCATCAGGATCCTAGGCATGTGCACTTATTCAAAGGCTTGATTTTAGACTGACCTGGGGATCCATAGTCATGGTTAACCATATGCCTTCCAAGACTGCAGTTACATTTGTTATTGACCCCAAGCTGGATCTGCATTATGGTTTGCTTTTTTATTTTTTATTTTTTTGCTATAGGGCATGTGTGCTTGCAAGTTGTGAGAGAGAGAGAGAGAGAAGTCATC
>NW_006159917.1:2627-6097 GCF_000334495.1 Tupaia belangeri chinensis
CAATCTTGAGACTCAGCCCATACCTGGAGCTATCTGGTTGGCCATGGAGTCCCTTTGGCTTTCTGTCTAGGAATGGGGTTGCTTTCAACTCCCTTCTGAATTCTCTCCTTCTGGCTTAATTCTCAAGCATGGGCTGGTTTTTGTCCCCAACAGTTATTTTTGTATTCTTTTTGGTGGTTTTGTTTAAGTCAATGGCTTTGTCTTCCAGATCAGAGATTCTGTGTTCTGCATGGTCTAATCTATTAATACTTTCAAGAGAGGTATTTTTTATTTTCTATGTTACAGTCTTTATCTCATGGAGTTATGTTTAATTCTTTTTTTATGGTGTTTATCTCTTTATAGAATTCTTTTTCAGGTCTTGGAATAATTTCCTCATCTGGAGTTAGTTGTCTATTTTCTCTTTCCTCTCATTCAGTTTTGTCACTTTGAACATTTTGTATTCTTTTTCTTACATTTCTGTGAGTTCTTTTGTACTCTTTTATTTTATTTATTTATTTATTTATCCATCTATCTATCTATCTATCTATCTATTTATTTATTTATTTATTTTTGTAGCATTTTTTGCTATAGGGCGCATGCGCTCGCCAGATAGACAGAGAGAGACAAAGAGACAGAAAGTGAGAAATCACCCCTCAGGGGGGTTGGTCATGCTGCAATCCCTTCTCCTCCATTCTCCTCTCAGGATCTTGGGCACGCACACACACATGCCCGGCATGAGTTCTAAGCCACCAGGTCTGGGACGCTAACTGCGGTCGACTACATGGGAATTCAGCGACATAGCCATTACGCTAACTGCTGGTTCCCTGTACTCTTTTATTGAGGAGGAATTTTTCTGTTCTCTTGAGGGAGAGATACTTTTTCTTCATATTGATGCTGTAGTGTTAGTGGGGAAGATGAGCTCTATTTCTCAGGTGTGTTTTTGGCAGATAGACTTTTCTATCAATCTAAAAAGGGTAAATGTAGCCAGCTTTAGATGTTGGTTTCTATCCCAGTCTCTCAGAATTTGTTGCACTTGGGGTTCATTCAAATAAAGAAGGAAGTACAAGTGAGCTAACTAAAATCTCAAAGCAAACTAAGGCATGCAAAAAGGAGCAAGAAGTCTGAGAGGCCTGGTCCTTCTGCACTCCCTGTCTCTCTGTTGCTGCCACTTAGTCCTGAACCATGGGGGGCTAAGGTAGAGGGCGTTATGCCAAAGGGTTGAAAACACACAAGCTTGAGCAAAAGGCAGAAGCAAGAAGTCTGAGATGTGCAATCCATCTATGCTGAATCTCAGTCTCTTATTGCCACTGACTCCTGAACCATGGATGCTTAAGGTGCAGGGTGAGGTGGGGGAAGGGTCAAAACCACAGATGTGCAGGCAAAGGCAGCAGCAAGAAGTCTGAGATGTGTAGTTAATAGGCTCACTTTGTCTCTCTCTCACTCTCTCTCTCTCTGCTACTAGTTCCTAGCTCCTGCACCACGAATGCTTACTGTAGAAGTGCATTGCAAAGAGTGTCCAAAGCACTCCTGCTCAGGCAGAAGGCAAAAGCAAGAACTCTGAGATGCATTGTCTTTCAGTGTTCACTCTTTCTTACTGACCCTGACTCTAACAATGTGTCAGCTATGGCAGAGGGGACTGGGCAATGGCGTAGGTCAAAGGCACACTTATGCAGGCAGAAGGCAGCATCAACAACAGTGAGACATGAGGTCGTTCTGCACTCATGCTCTCTATCTGACTTGCTGTTCCTGACTTCTGCAAGGTGGGCACTTGAGGAAGTGTGGTCAAGACGGGGATTATAAACCATACCCGTGCAGGCAAAAGGCAACAGCAAGAAGTCTGAGATGCAAGGTACTTCTGCATTCACTCTCTCTTGCCATCACTGGCTCCTGCACATGGGGGCTAGGGCAGGGGGGCTAGGGCAGGGGTGCTGGAGAGGAAGGTTCCAAAGTGAATCTCTACAGGGAAAAGGCACCAACAAAAAGTCTGAAAGTCAGTGCTCACTCTCACTGTCTCACTGACACTGGCTCCTTTACCATGGGGGCTTATGGTGGAGGGCAGAGTGGTGGGGGGGACATTTTAAAGCACATCTAGACTTGCCAAAGGTAGCAGCAAGAGGTCTGAGATAATTATCCTCCTGTGCTCACTCACTCTGTCTTTCTCTCTTGCCAATGGTGGCTCATACACTTTAGGAGCTTAAGGCAGAGGGGCATGGGATGTGGAGATTCTAAAGCACCCCGGCATGGGCAAAAGGCAGAAGGAAGAAGCTCCACCCTTCTGTGCTCACTCTCTATTGTCCCTGGCTCAGACCAGCATGGGGTCTTGTAGAGGATGAGCACATGAGTGGTGAGAGGGTCCAAAGCACACCTGTGTGGACAAAAGGTGACAGCAAGGACTCTGAGATCACTCTATTCCATCTCACTACCATGGGCTTTTACACCATGGGGCTTATGCCAGAGTGGTGAGATGTGGGGACAGTCCAAAGCACACCTACATGGGTAAAACGTAGCAGTATGAAGTCTGAGATGTGCTCTCCTTCTGGGAATGCACAGGTGTGTTCCTTGTCTGCCACTGGCCCCTGAAACCTGGGAGTTTATTACAGAGGCATGCTGGGAGTGGGGAGCAGAAATTTCAAAGCACACTTATTCTGGCAGAAGGTAGCAGTATGATGTCTGAGACATGGGGTTCTTTTGTTTCTCTCTGTCTCTCAGTGCTGCTGGCTCCTGGACTGTGGAGGCTTAAGGTGGAAGGGTGCAGGGAATGTCTAGAGTACACTTGTGAAGGAAAAAGGGAGCATGAAGGAGTCTGAGATGCTCTGTTCTTATGTCACACTCTCTCCATCTCTCACTGCCACTGACTCCTGTACCATGGGAGCTTATGGCGTAGGGCTGTGTGTGCAGAGGGTATCTGAAGCACACTTCCACAGGCAAAGCAGGAAGAACTCTGAGAAGCCCAGTTCTGTTCTCACTCTGTCTCTGTCTTTCTACTGCTGGTTTTTACTTTGTGGCACCTTATGGTGAAGGAGCGCTGTGTGGGGAGAGTTCAGAGAACATGTGTGTGGGCAAAAGAAAACATCAAGAAATCTGAGATGCCTGGTCCTTCTAGGCTCATTCTTAGTCACTCTAGCTGCTGCTGAGTACTGCATCCTGGGGACTTAAGGTAGTGTAGGGCAGAGGGACAGGGTTCAAACCATACCTACCTAAGCAAAAGGCAGCAAGAAGTATGAGATATGCTATCTTTTTGCATTAACTCTATCTCTCCTGGCTACTGGGTTCTGCACTGAGTGTTTATGGTGGAAGGGCTCAAGGTGGGACAGGGTCCAAAGTACACCTGTGTGGGAAAAGGGCAGGAGCAAGAAGTTTAATATGCATGGTATTACTGTGCTCATTCTCTTATTGCCTCAGGCTCCTGCAACATGGGGCTCATGGTAGAGACAGGGTGGTGGGGGAGGTTCCAAAGCAGATCTATATTTTTAAAAGGCAATAGCAAGAAA
>NW_006159917.1:7564-10245 GCF_000334495.1 Tupaia belangeri chinensis
CTTTGATATCATAGGAAAAACACATTTATTACATCGTTTAAATTGACTCTAATGGGAGAGCATGCTAAATTCTCAAGGGATAATGAATCATGCGATAGTCATTATTGGTCACATAGATGACATGGTACACAGTGTTTTACAACTAACCTGGAAATGAGCACTCAGTGTTCTACAATGATCACTGTTACTGATTGCTAAAACACAAACCAGTCAGTAGCTTTTTCTAGAGTTGTTAATATAGCATAGTCCCAGACAACTCTTAGAAATACCTGCTTGATACATATAAACATGCAATATGTGGCAGGAATTTATTGCAGGTTCCTAAAGAACTCTCCATAACTTTCTCTCAGCTAGTGTGTATGTGCTGATTATGCCACAGACTGTTCAAAGTTATATTTCCTGACCAATGTAGTAATGTACTGCATAGCAGCATTTCAGTGATGTACTGTATGTATTAATGTGGCCCCAGGAGATTATAATGAAGCTCCCAAATCTCTGTAATCTAACATATTATTGTTGTCATAACCTTGTAAAGTAACTCATTACCCACATGTTTGTGGTAATGCTGGTGAAAATAAACCTACTGTGCTGCCAGTTGCATGTAAGTACATGCATACAATTATAATCAGTAAGTATGTATACTTATAAAGATAAATATAAATGAATATAATTATACATATATTTCCATTTTGGAATCATTCCTTATTTACAAGTAATCATTGTACACCTTTGTGAAATACACTATTTTTTTAATAATTATTTTTATTTATCTATTTATTTGTTGTCATTTTTGAGCCACCTGGTCCGGAGTGAACCACAGTCAGCGATGTTGGAATTCAGAACTTAGCCACCACTGTTGTATTATGTTTTTTTATATTACAGTATCATTGTCTCTCTATTCTGTTTTTTGTTTTCTTTGCTATTCAGAAACATGTAATCAAGTTTCTCTATTTTTAGTGTTTATTCCATGTATCATGGGTCTTATTTAAGTACTCTTTACCCACTCCAACATTTTGTTCTTGTATATTTTCCTTAACAGGTTTATAAATTTGTGCATTATATTGAAGTCTTTAATCCACCTTGAGTTAATTGTAACTGGTGAGAGATGATCCAGTTTTACTCGAATGTTGATGGATATTGAGTTCTCCCGCAACCATTTATTGAAAACTTTTCCACAGGTTTGATCTGTGGCTTTTGTCAGAAATCAGTTGGCTGTATGTTAAGTTTTTTCCTGTTATTCTATTCATTTGGCCTGTCATATGTCTGTGTTTGTGCCAATACCATGCTGTTTTAGTGAGTAAGGATTTACAGTACATTTAGGAGTCAGAAAGTAAGGTACCTCCAACTTTATTCCTTTTGTACAGAATTGGTCTGATTATGTAGGTCTTTTGTGATTATGCATAAATTTTATAATTATTTCTGTGTAGAATACTGCTGATTTTTTTTTTTTGGTAAGAATTGGAATGAATTTGTAGATCACTGGTGTAGTATTGGCATAGCACCTATATTGATTCTTCAAATTCATGAAAAGAGCTGGCTTCCTGGTTTTTGTATATTTTTCAAGTAACTTGTTCAGCTTTTTTTTTGTAGAGATTTCTTCCTATAGTGTGCGTGTGCTCACCAGAAAGACAGAGAGGGACAGAGAGACAGAAAGTGAGAAATCGCCCCCTGGGGTGGGATGGCCACACCACAATCCCTTCTCCTCCATTCTTCTCTCAGGATCTTGGGCACGCATGCACACATTCCCAGCATGTGTTTAAGTCACTGGGTCAGGGACTCTAACCACAGACAACTACATGGGAGTCCAGCAACATAGCCATTATACTAACTGCTGATCCCACTTGTTCAGCTTTTATAATTATTTTTATAGAGGTCTTTCACTTTCTGGGTGAGATTTTTTTCCAAATAATTTTTATGATTATTGTGAATGGAATTGCCTTCTTTATTTTTTTCTCAGTTTATGCATGCTTAGTGTAGAAAAATGCTGCAGATATTTTGAATTACCCAAGGACTTGTGTAATTGGTAGAGAGAGTGATAGAGAGATGGAGATTCTGGAAGAGAGAAAGCACCTCAAAATGAGACATATAATGGCTATTCTGAGCTATAAACCTACCTGGGAGCTATCCTCTGGACTAAACTGACATAGCCAGGGTGCTCAGGGGATGCTGCACTCTCTTTCCTCCAATTCTTCTTCTCATCAGGATTTTGTACACATGCACATGTACACGCACTCAATGTGTTTCCCAAACCCACAGGGCCCTAGACTCAAACCGCTGATGATTATGTGGGATCTGGCTCCCTACACATAGTATTTAAGCCCTGTGCTATGGAGATAGCCTACTGCAGATTTTCATATGCTGGATTTGTATCCTGCAACTTTACTGCATTTGTTTATTTCATCTAAGAGTTATTTGGTGGATTCTTCAGGTTTTCCCCCATATTGGATTGTTAAAAAAAAAAAGTAGAAAAATAATGCATCATGACTTTTCTGATGAACCATTATATAGTCAAGTCCACCACAAATAGGGACAACTTAATTTTTTCTTTTTCAGTTTATATTCCATTATTTTGTTCTTTCTTCTGACTGTATTAGCTAGTACTTTCAGTATCTGTTTTGAATGGAAGAGAAGAAAGTGGATGTCTCTGTCGTGTTCTAGTTTGAAGTTGAAAATGTTTCCAG
>NW_006159918.1:0-241 GCF_000334495.1 Tupaia belangeri chinensis
GTGGCTTAAACTCACGCCAGGCATGTGTGTGTGCGTGCCCAAGATCCTGAGAGGAGAATGGAGGAGAAGGGATTGTGGTGTGGCAATCCCCCTGGGGGGGGGTGATTTCTCACTTTCTGTCTCTCTATCTCTCTCTTTCTTTCTGGCAAGTCCACGTGCACTGTAGCAAAAACCTCTCTGAAAAAACAAATACTAGAAATTAGTAAGATGCTGTAAACATATTGATAAAACTAAAAAAAAA
>NW_006159919.1:0-57193 GCF_000334495.1 Tupaia belangeri chinensis
TCTCTCTGTCTTTCTCTGTCTTTCTAGTGACCACATGTGAACAAAAAAGTTCTCAAAAAAAAAGAAACACAAAAAACTGTTCATTTTATTTTTTCTTTGTTTCTGTTGTTAAATAGACACAGTGATATCAGTACGTAACTTCTAGTATTTGGGGGAAGATAAAATGGCTTCTATACATAAAACATGTAAAACAGTGCCTGGCACAAGCTAACCACTTGAATAAATGTTTCTGTTGTGTTAATATTGGACTGTCAGAAAAGTCATGACATTTTTTCTATGTTTTTCTATGCAAAAATGTATCATGACTTTTCCAACAACCCAAAAACTTCAAAACTGAATCACACACAACCATATTGTAAAATATTTGTAGTGTTAGACTATGAAAGCTAGCATTTAATAAAAATAGCAGGCTTCAATTTGGTAGTCAAGATGTGCAGTTTGAAGAGGATTGCCTATCAACACTTCTGATAAGAACACTTTCAATGAGCCTTTTCAAATCCTGTATAATAAGATTCTGTGAGATTACTATCTAGTGTAAATCTGTGTTGACAGGGCCACAGCAATATTTCTTATCCTTTCTACTGCAGGACTGAATGTGTAAATGTTTAGATTTGAAATTTTGTAGGAGCAGCCCCCACCATCACACATCAAAGCATAGCATTTGAGTCTGTTCTGTGCCTTCTCGGCATAAATAGACAGTAATTTTTCTTTACAGTGGAACGGTTCAAGTGAATATCTTAAACAATTATGTTGAGATTTAAAGAGCCATAAAATTATATGGATGTATGTTGGTCGTGGGGTACATCCACATTTTTCATTCACTAAGGTCGATTATTGTCTAACTGAAAGGGTATTTGATCTGAGAGAGAAGGGAGCTGCTTCATCTATTTACCTGTTGATGTTTTGCAAATACACTTGACTTTAAATCACAGGCAGGATTTGGAGCCCCATTTCTGTACACACCTTCCCAGTTGCATGACCTTGGGCAGATCATTTATGTTTCTGGAGCATTATTATACATACATATGTATGTATTTATGTGTATGTATGTGTGTGTATATATGTATATATATCACATATTATACATATATGTATAATATGTGATATATATACATATATACACACACATACATACACATAAATACATACATATGTATGTATTTATGTGTATGTATGTGTGTGTATATATGTATATATATCACATATTATACATATATGTATAAACATTTATAGTATAGCAGAAGCCAAGTCATCTGACAAAATTACACACAGGTGGTAAAGAAAATTTTTCATAGTGGAAAGAGAATGATGGGGTTCGGGTCAGGCAGGCCAATCTTTAGTAACAGTTCTACCCCTTTTTAAGAGTTTGTAGCCTGGGCAGTTTATGGAGACCCTAGGTTTCTCATTTGTTTAAACCTGTTCGCAGGATTACAACGAAGTAATGTACAAAGAACAACCTGGTGCTTCCTCAGACGGGTATTTGGTTGATCTATAAGTGTCATTTCTGTTCTTCATGGTGATGTTCCTTGAGATGAGAGTGATGGTTCTGTTTTACATCTCTGTAGACTCAAAAGGTCATGGTTGGGATTGAGCTTTAACAGCATTCTAAAATTATTTCATGCACACATCTTCTTTCTCCATCAAAAGAGTAGAATCTGCAGGATCACGAACCCTGCATCTGCTTCTCCAAATCCCCACAGTGCCTGGAGGAGCTTGGTATGCACAGCCCCTGAGTAATGGACTGTGAGGGCAGGGAAGGCTGAGGACCCTTGAGCAGGAGCATACATTGTCATGTTCAGCTATTACAGAGCAGCAGTGACCGCTCAGAGTCATCTTAGGAGGGTTACAAGAGGGGCCCTAGTTCTGAAAACAGTCTCCTAGATGCTGTGGCTTCTAGATGTTTCCGAAGTTACACAATTATAAGAGCAAGAAGAGTAAAAATTTTGAGAATTGCACCATATAGCTCATCAGAGAGAATTGTTCAGCATCCATTTGTGGTTTTTCTCCTTTTAAGGAATTCCTCCTATGAGTGGAACAGGAACACTGCAGATCTATTTACTTGATATCAATGACAATGCCCCTCAAGTGTTACCTCAAGAGGCAGAGACCTGTGAAACTCCAGACCCCAATTCAATTAACATCACCGCACTTGATTATGACATTGATCCAAATGCTGGGCCGTTTGCTTTTGATCTTCCTTTATCTCCAGTGACTATTAAGAGAAATTGGACCATCACTCGGCTTAATGGTAAGAATAGGTTAATTATGTGAATATATGTGCAGTTGAGAGGTTTTGAATCCTGATATGAAAAGTTAATTTTTATGTGCTTCATAAACTTCTCATTAAATATATTTTAAAAGCTACTTAAAGTTTAAATAAGAAAGTGAAAGTTCTTAAAGACAAAAAAAACCCCGAAAGCCTTCACAATGGAGCATAGTCACAATCCATTTCATGTGTACAGTTAGGTAGTAAATATATTCTGGAAAATGCTGTGTGTGTGTGTGTGTGTGTGTGTGTGTGTGTGTGTGTGTGTATAGATAGATAGATATATATACATATTTTATCACATTAAGTAGTGACTGCCAAACTGCATTTCTCTCTCTTTTTTGTATAGGTGATTTTGCTCAGCTTAATTTAAAGATAAAATTTCTTGAAGCTGGTATCTATGAGGTTCCCATCATTATCACGGATTCGGGTAATCCTCCCAAGTCAAATATTTCCATCCTGCGTGTGAAAGTTTGCCAGTGTGACTCCAATGGGGACTGCACAGATGTGGACAGGATTGTGGGTGCGGGGCTCGGCACGGGTGCCATCATTGCCATCCTTCTCTGCATCATCATCCTGCTCAGTAAGTACTTTGTCCCTTAGGTCTTAATTCCTTTTGCTTCTAGGAAGTTCAGCAAAGTAACTTGTGGCTGTTGTTTTGCAAAGTAATCGGACAACTCCCTTTGACCTCTGAGTATTTTCTTGCCAATCGTAGGCTGGACAGTCAAGTCCACTTCAGAATGAAAACACCCGGACCACTGTTTCCAGCACGTACACATTTGCAACAAGCCTGGCCAGCAATTCTCTTCCTTGCCTTTTCCCCATCTTCTAATGCTGATGGCTTGCGGAAGTATAGCAAACCCTTTCCGTAAAATAATGTTAAATAGTCCTAAGCTTGAGCACTTACCTTACGATTCGAGTGTGAATTTATGGCACGTAGTTGATGATTTGGGAAAATGAGTATATTGCTTTCCTTCACTTTCCTTCATATAAAGCGCAGTCAGCAACCTGCTTCAGTCATGCGAGCATCAAGATATTTGTTTCTGAAGGGCTGGGTAAAATAGTAAAAGACTGTACTTCACATACAGCACGTTTGATAATGGAAATGATTACACAGTTCAATAAATTGTCTGTCTTTAGAGTAAGTGTAGATTAAGGAATTGCTCCTTTTTAGGATACTTTGCAATCTTTGGTTCAGTGGAATGCAAGAAATTAACCACTGGAAAGTACTTTAGAAACCACTTCTAAGCATGCAGGTTAAAAGAATAAATTGCCTGGGCTCTGTGTTTTATTGTGGAATAGCAGCAGGACTTAGTTTATTGTGCAATCATGCTATGCACCAATCACTTTCTTGAAAATGTTGGCCATTTCTTTTATGTTTTCTCCATTTACAAGTGTTCTGGTAATTTAGAATTCTGTCCCTTTATTCTAAGCAATTACTATAGAAGCCTGAGCATTTTTTACTTCCTGTGTGGAGACTACTTTGCCTATAATTTGAAACCTGCATGCTATACTAATAATCCACTTGCTAGATTTAGCCCTGGAACAATGGCAAATGAGATCATGTATCTGGCTTTAAAAGGAGGATATTTACTTTTATGGCCAATAATAAAAATGTGCTCAAATAGGAGTCATTAAATCTTTTGCTTCAAGATGTAAACTGATACCCCCAGATTTTAGACACAGTTTGTCCCTAGATATGCACTTAGGGATATGTTTCGATTTCAACTGAAATGTGGCATTGTTGTCAATGTTGCCAAGAAATACCTAGGCAGGATGGGTTATGGCATGAAGAAGTAACTATGGCATTTTGAAGGAAAATGAATCAGTGCTGATTTTTAACATCAGCTCTCTAGAAAATGTATGATTCTAGACCTGGCACAAAAGTGTAAAGCACAAAAGTCTAATTTTATTTCAGTGCTCAAACTAATCCCCTAGCTTTCTGAGTTGAAACATGGAGTTTGACATCGAAGGAAATGCAGAATAGTGCTGCAGAAAAACACCAGTCTCAGTGAGTCAAAAACAAAACAAAACAAACCTTCAGGATCCGATTTCTGATCCAATTTCAATCTATTACCTGAGTCAGGTATCTAGGCAAGCACCATTCTCTTGGAAAAGTGCTATTTCTCTGTGTATTTGGGAGATAACAATGTCTGACCACCCTCATTAAAACAGTCTGTAACAACCTAACTTACATGCAATTTTGATTTTAGAGTTTACATTCTATTAAGGCGATGTACCCCACAGCAAGTCAAAATAAAGACAGGAAATGTTATTGTTCTCACATGTAGATAGATGATGAAGCTGAGGACAGAGATGTTTATCCAGTGAGTTCAGTGGGTACGGGGGACAAGAACCAAAGTCTTCTATTCTAAACCCAGTGCTTAGGCCCCCTTTATCTTGCATTTTTTTTAATTTGATAGAAATAGATACTAGAGTGACAAGTACAAGCCTTGAACCAATCTAAGATTTAGTGTTGATACTGTGAGTAGATAGGTTGTGCTTAAAAAAAAATGACATGTTCTGTATTTTTCCTTTTTCCTCCCTAGTCCTCGTTCTGATGTTTGTGGTGTGGATGAAACGCCGGGACAAAGAACGCCAAGCCAAACAACTTTTAATTGATCCAGAAGATGATGTAAGAGATAATATTTTAAAATATGATGAAGAAGGTGGAGGAGAAGAAGACCAGGTGAGTCATAGTGTAAATCTTCAAATGGAAAATTAAATAGTGGGAAACGTATTAGAACATGCAATAAGAAAATGGTATCAGGTTTTCTTTCTGTTACCCCTTTATCAGTCTTTTGGTGAATTCTTTCCTGTGTGTGCTGCACATTTCTAGATTTTTCTCCAAAGTACCAAATATCATTGTATTTATTTTGCAGGAAAATCATTAACATTGTCCCTAAGATTTAAATCTAATTTCAGTTATATTTGTACTAATAAAAATAACTTATTAGTATCATTGGGGCCAGCAGGTGATATGGTCAACCATGGTTCGAGTCCTGGCCCCAAATAAAAATAACTTATTAGTACCGTTGGGGCCAGCAGGTGGTATGGTCAGCCATGGTTCGAGTCCTGGCCCCCGTCAACTTGCTTGCTCACTCACTCTCCCTTCTCTCTCGCTTTCTTCATCTCTCTGTCTCTGGGAAAGACACATGCCTTATAGCAAATTAAAAAATAATACCGATAATGAGTAAAATTGAATAAATCTTTAAAAAACCTATTTTGTTTATACTTTTTCTTTATTGCAGATCTAAAATATAACTAGTTATTTATATGTAGGATATAAGAAGCTCTAAGACTATTAATTCCATAAACATTTAACAAATGAAATATTCCTGTCGTTTTTAACCCTTGATGACAAATAGATGAGCAGAGCCAACAAAATCTGCCCCCAAGGGCCTTAAATTACTGAGGAATTTGCAGTTAAAGAAAACACCTAGTTCAAGCTTTTATCCGTAGCTTCTCTTATGGTGTTTGGCTCATACTGGCTTTTCAATAGATGTGGACATTCCCTTCTACTGTTAAATAACGTGAACTTTCCTATCACTGTGAACATAAGGAACACCATCCCTGGTACGGATGGGAAAGACTAGTATATGAAAACTGAGATTTCTGTCAGCTCAACAGCAATAGCTAACATTTGAAGGTATGTAGTACAAGTGAGGCGTTTTGCTAAGTAAATTAAATGCCATCTCTTAAGTCTTTGATGTTAGTAGTGTAAATATGTCCCCCCCCCCTTTTTTTTTTGATAGAAAATCACACCTAAGGATTATCAGGTTTTACAAAGTCAGATACCAAGGGACCTGGCCACAGCATGTGTGGGGCTAAGATGCTGGGCCTCACAGTCTGAGAGCAGTGAGAGGGCAGGATTCGATTACCGGTTCAACCTAAAGACCTTGGATGGTGGTGTGCTCCTGTAATCCCAGTGACTCAGGGAAGCTGAGGCAGAGGAGGATCATGACTCAGCGAGACTTTATCTTTAAACACACACACACACACACACACACACACACACACACACAGTTACATTCTTAGGAAGTATTAAATGCAGGATTTGAAGTCTGTCTGGCATCACAGCCTAAACTAACTACTCTGAAGTGGTTCTTGTTGAAATCATCTGAAAGATATTAATTTAATCCACAAGAAATAGCTCTGACAGGTATTTCTTAGATACATGTGATAGTTACATTATTTCTACTTACTAATGGTCTGATAAAGAACCCAGAAGTCTTGGGGTTTTTTTTTTATCATTGTCAGTAAATTAAACTGTACTGTCTTCAGTTCCTATGGGACATATTGAAAGCTGTTAACTTGAATAAAAACAAATTTTCATGAACTTTTTCTCATTTTTCACTCCTTTCAGGAAATAATGTTACTTTCTATTTTACAAAATACATTCAACTCCAGTAATGTTTATCTTTTTGTTTTGTTTTGCTTTAGCTTTTTGCCATAGGTCATGTGTGCTTGCTAGAGAAAGAGCCAGCAAGAGGGAAAGTGAGAAATCAACCCCCAGAGGGGATGGCCATACCACAATCCATTCTCCTCTATCCCTTTCTGGATTTGAGCATGATTTTTAACCACATGTCTGGGACTCGAACCATGAGGGGCTATGTGAAAGTCCAGCACTTGAACTGCCACAACCCCCTGCTGGCCTCTGTTTAATCTTTGTGTGTGCTGGTAGAGTTTTCTATTTTGTGTTTTTAGAAAAGTTGTGTAATTTGCTCTCAGAGTTTGTAACTGTCAGAGTAAGGACTTCAGCCTATGTCTTCTGATTCCAAGCTCTGTGCTTAGTTCACAATATCTCAACTCTTTCATTTAGAAGAGATGCATATTGAAAATATGTTGAAAACTTGACTCAAGTGTATAAGGCTGTTGTGAATACTGACTAATTAAAGTGATTCTATAAATATACCCCAGGGTTTCTTGCTTGAAATGTCTTTGAATATTCAAATTCATGTTTTGCTTAATCCTTAATTAATCTATCCTTTCAGTTTCCTAGGCTGTGTTCAAGATCAACAAATGTATATTGATCACATTCTCTCATAAATCTTCTACTTCCGGTATTTCATTTTTCATGTCCTTTTGCATAATTTTCAAGGCATCAATTTAAGCCCAACTCAAACAACCTTCTGTAGAATTATTAGTAACTGGAAGACCACCGGTAATAACTGGATACTATAGAGAATTGGAAACCCAGAGACAAAAAAACACAAAATAGTTATTGGCATCTATGGATCTGGACTGGGGCATTTAATGTCATCTGATCTCAATCTTTTTCTACCTCTCCCAGTGGGCCAGCCCTTTCAAAAATTATTTAGTCTTTCAGTGGTAAAACTCAGTGCTTTGAGTATGCCGGTCACACCCTTGCTCATGATCTGGGGCTGGCTAAAGACTGTGGATGGTCACAGTGTCAAGACCCCACTGAGTGTGCTGTATCTACCTCTCTCTCCCTACTGTCTCTCTCACTTGCTCATGTAAGAAATCTCTAAACTTTTTTAAAAAACAATTGTTTAATAAGATTTTCTTATTATACTTATTTTAGGAAAGTCTTATTTCATTTAAGGACTTTATCCACTTGCATTAATGCTTGAGATCATGTGATAGAACATCCGTGCTACAAGCTTTATTAAAATCATGATCATAAATCCTGAACCTCTTTTCCTCATCTCTGAAATTTTCTTTGCTCCCAGTTACTCTTTGGCATGAAAGTGTTGTTTCCTACCCACTTCTCCACTAGTTCAAGGACTCGGGTGGAGCTTTCTCTGTGCTGTGGTCTGATTTTTTTATTTGGCCCTGATCTCACTATGTAGCCTCTTGATTTTTTGATGGCATTTTAGTCCAAATCAAAAGCCTTTACTTGTCTTTTATCCTCCATCACAATTTCCATGCACAGTTCTCACTGTCAAAAATTATTATAAAATTACACTTTGGATTTTTTCATTCCTTCTAATTTTAACGTAAAATATGTGACACAGGAATGTTGCAACAACAGTTCTGTCTTCTCTACTCCTGAAGCAGTTCATGAAATCCACTCACTTCTTCCTACCCCCAGGCCACTCCCTTCACTTCCATCAGGACTATCTCTATCCTCCAAACCCTAAGGGCATTTTGTGTCTCATTTAACACCCCTGTCCATTCTTTGAAATCTGTAAGTCAAGACTTCATCCTTGCACCAACCTTTGGGGTGCCCTCTTGTGTACCTGGTAAAGGCCCATAGGAAACAGATTGGCAGTATGTACAGACCTATTCAAGCTGTGATTCCATCAAGCCTGTCCACACCTGATTACTAAAGTTTCCTTCAAAGTTTGGGTGATTTCTCCTTATGCCTTGTAATGGCAATTCCTTTCTTCCCCCTCTTAATTCTTTTCTGGAGCAAAAGCAGCTATGAGTCTTCTTTTTCCTGGAAAGAGCTTATCTATGTCTTTATTTTCATTCAGTTAGGCCTCATTATCTTCTCAGCTGTTATAGTTTCCAAAAACTGTGATTTGGTAACTTTTCAGGTTTTTTCTTGGTGATGAGAGTATGAATAATAGATTCATGACTTTCTGTATTTCAACCATAAGCAGAAACTTCCCTCGGGTTTAAGAGTGTAGCCACCACTCATATCAACAAAGAACATTTCCAGTACCTAAACTGTCCCTTATAATCTCCATCAGGACATACATTTTCTACAGAGAGTAACTATTACTTTTTATCTCTATCACTGTAAATTAGGTTTACGTCTTTTTTAATTCTATGGAAGTGGATGACATACAGTAAGCACTTTGTGTGTGTTACTGCCCATGTTTAGCATTATACACTGAGATCTCTCCATCCTGTATAGAGAAGTAGTTCATTTTTGTCATTGCTGAATAGTATTCTGTTGTAAGAATTCACTACATTTTATTTATTCATTCTACTGAATTTGGGCATTTCAGTTTATCCAGTTGGATTACGATGAATAAAACTACTATGAACGTGCTTGCACATATGTTTTGGTGCATTTATGTTGGTGTGTGTAGAGGAGTTTAATTTCTACACCTAAAGGGTGCAAATGTACAGATTTAGTACAGTTCTGATAATTTTGCAAAATAATTGCCTGGGTTACACCTCCTCTTCCTAAGTGGTATATGAAAGTTCTAATTACTGACATGTTCACACTTACTAGCACATGGGTTTTTTTCAGTCTTTTTAAACTTTAGCCACTTTGATGATATATGTCTCATTATGGTTTAATTGGGATATTTCTGCTGACTTATTTACCATTTTGTTATCTTCTTTCACAAAGTTGCTGTTCACGCTGTTTGTCTACTTTTATACTGGATTATCTTTCTCTCAGTGATTTGTAGAAGGTTCTTATATATTAAGTATGAGTTATTTGTCTACTGTCACTTACCGAACAGATAAACCTTTATCACGGTATCACAGTGGTTCATAGTCATAAGCGGGTGATTAAATAAGTGTGATTCAGTAGGTTAGCATCTTGGTGTTCTAGGCTGTGCTTGTTCTGTCTGTCTGTTCTGAGAGTATGTTGTTTTAACTACTGTAGCTTTCTAATGTCTTCATGTCTAGTAGAGTAAGGCCTCTTGACAATATTCTTCAAGGTTTCTTTTTTTTTTTTTTGAGATAATTTGGTGATTCTAAGTTTTTAGTTTCCTTAAGAAAAGGAAGGAACCTCTTTACTTACTATTTTTAGAGACATGATTTTGCTATATTGCCTAGGTTACCCTCAAACTCACAGTCCTCCTGCCTTAGTCTCCCAAGTGACTAGGATTACAAAGGCATGCACCATTACATCCAACTGAAGCTATTCATTTAATGATCTTCTTTTGCAGCTGTATTTAATCCAAGTACTTCATTTTCTAAATAGATATTATTGCTTTAAATCATAAGGGAAAAAAAATTGTTGGCAGTTCCTGAGAAGTTCAGCTTTGTGAAATACACTGCATTCTATTTTCCATAATGCACTTGTTAGGAATTCTGCGTCTTTGAAGTGTGCATTAAGCCTTTTTGGCAACATAACATGATTCATAATTTTTTATTAGGTTTTTAGAAGATACTGTCTTTGCAACAATGGGTCTTGGAAATGGTGCCGTGCTACCCTCTAGACAAGTCTTAGTCGATTTTTATTATAAATGGCTGATATTTAATGGAGCATGTGCACTACCCTGAGATGTGGATGGGGACTATGCCACAGTAAATGGACGTGGCTTTTGATAATCAAGCACTGGTATGGTCTGCTTGATTTCTCAGTGGGACTTCAAGAATTATTTTTGC
Source organism: Tupaia belangeri chinensis (assembly GCF_000334495.1). Taxonomy (NCBI): domain Eukaryota; kingdom Metazoa; phylum Chordata; class Mammalia; order Scandentia; family Tupaiidae; genus Tupaia; species Tupaia belangeri. Next base: position 10,526 of record NW_006159919.1, read on the forward strand.
CATGCTGGATAGTATGCTGTTCTAAGGCTCAGCTATGTTTTGTTTTCCCAGTTTTAAAGGTTGGGTAAGTCTCAGAAGTCAGAGTAGGTAGTTGGTACATGCCAGATAATGACTGTGGTTACAGTAAGCGCAGGTTGGTGGCAGCCGTCTGGAGATTAGCTTGAAGTTACCTCAGCCAAGATTCCTATTCTTCCTGCCAAAACAAAGTATCCTTCTTACCAGGATCTGGCTGATTAGAAAGAAAACAAAGCAAAATAATCCTTTACAAAAGTAGTCCTTATCTTCCCTGCTTTGGGCTGGCATCTCTATCTAAATTCTGTCTGTCTAGGTACAGGTTCCTAATCTTTAACTAACTCCAAGGAGCCTAAAAAAAAAAAAAAAAAGAAAGAAAAGAAAAAAAGAAAAACACATCTGACTGTCATTTTCCTGTCTCATGTACAGTAGACTGTTGTCAGGGCTGTGGATATTGTGTTCCTGTTCAGGAGACTATGTTGGGTCCATATTTGAAACCGGGATTAGATGTGTTCTGACAGAAGTGTTATCTCCACGCAGGGCTGCTGGCTGGTGGACAGACACTTTTAGTAGACTGTCCAATCTCTTTTCAGAGGGTGAGGTTTCTTCTTTTATCTGCTTCACTGCTCTAATCAGCAGGGCTTTTGCTGGTTATCAAGGCATGTTTAATTATCCTCATTAGCAAATGTCCTTCAGTGCCCTTTTGGCCAGTGGAACTGGTTGTAGATACTGTATATCGTTTTCAGTATCTATTTCCTTCCATTATCGGCATCACAAATAAAATCGGAGTAAATGTATAATATAGCCAGGGCCTCAGGGTAGGAAGCAGAACCTGTTAGCTTCCTGCTCTTACAGGCTTAGACTTAATTATGATTATTCTTATATTAAACAAACATTTATGGAGTATGTATTACATTTACAACATGCACTGGTGCTCACTCGAAACAACCTTTTATTTGACTCATTTGCCATTATGTTCCTTTAATTTCTATAATAATAGCAAGAACTATTGTTTGGGGCCAACAGATGATGTGATGGTTAAGGTGCTGAACTTCCATATGGCCAACCATGATTCAAGTTCCACGCCTGGAGACTTGAAACTCATACTGGGCACATGTGTGCGATTCAAGTTCCACGCCTGGAGACTTGAAATTCATACTGGGCATGTGTGTGCGTTCCCAAAATCCCGAATGAAGAATGGAGGAGAAGGAGTTGTGGAATGCGAGGGATGATTTCTCACTTTTCCTCTCTCTGTCTCTCTCTAGCGAGCAAATATGCCCTATGGCAAAGACCGAAAATAAATAAATACAAACTATTGTTGGGTGTACCTGTGGGTTACGCACAGAACTGCGTACTTTGTATATGTTATTGCTTTTGACTTTCCTCCTGCCACTACACGATGTAGGCATACATGCTAGGAAATAGCAAGTAGGGATTAATCAGTCTGCAAAAAATAATCGTGTCCACCTGAGTCCAGAGGAGATGATGTGCTTACCATACCTTATACCATGCTGAGCAAAGCTCCTGCTCAACCAATCAATTAAACCTTGTCTTTCAGCATGTCATTTGAATTTATCAGACAGCTGTCTTATCCTTGAAGCATGCTCTGGGACACCCAGCAGCTTCCTCTGCTCTCAGAATTTGACTTGGAAAATTTACCACACGCAGGGCCTTGGGCTGCTGTGGGAACTCCCCATCTGTGAAAGAAGGGGCTGCTGCTCATCTTGGGAGGTTTCAAATGATACTCAATAGACTCTGGGAGCCTTTGGGCCTGGAGAAGTGGCTCAAGGGAGCAATACCAGCAGTAAGGAAGCAGGGTGGAGTTGACAGTAAATTAGAGATCAGAGCTGAGGCTGACTAGAACAGGCCATGACAGACAGACCATGTGGCTGCGTAAAGAGCCACACCGGTTTTCTCTTGCTGACACTTAGATTCTTTACCCATGTCTCCGAGGCCTGTGCTCTCCTGCCCACAGCTGCTGCAGGGGAACTGTCCATTGGTTCCATTTCTTCTCTCTGTCCCCTTACAGAAGACCCAGAACCTCTGGAGTTCAGAGAATGCTGTAGGTTTCACATCTCAAGACTGACAGGACTCTGAATTCCCAAATTTGGGTCCTTAAATTTTAAAGGCACATAAAGGGCTAGTTTCTTTGCCATCCGACCTTTCCAAGAAAGTAGCTTATGGGACTGACCCCATAGCCTAGTGGTCCAGGGAGCCGGATCCCACATGGCCAACTATGGTTTGACTCCTAGCCCTGGCAGCTTGAAATACATTCCATGTACATGTGCATACGTGCTCCAAATGTTGACAGGATGGAGAAATGGAGGGGAAGGGATCATAGTGTGACCACGTTCCATTGGGAGGTGCTTTCTCTCTCTGTCCTTCTTTCTGTCTTTGGAAATTGCATGTGCCTTCTATCAGTTAAAATAAATGAATAAGTTAGGGAAAAAATAATTACCTAATACCAGTACCAACCCTAGTAGTTTGGGGAATGTGTCTGAAAGATTGATCCTGTGCCACTTTAAAGTAACACTTCAGGGCCAACCAGTGGTGTGGTGGTTAAGGCAGCTAGACCCCATATGGCCAACTGTGTGGTTTGAGTTCCACACTAGTGGCTTAAAAAAGTACACCAGCCACATGTGCGTGCATGTTCAAAATCCTGAAAATGGGGAGAAATGGAGGAGAAAGGATTGGGATGTGACCATCCCCCATGGGGTATATGTTCTCATTGTCTCTCTTTCTCTCTTTCTCTCTGACCGTGCAAACACCCTTTGGGAAATATAAATAAATAATGAACATGCAAATAAATAAGAAATGACGGTTCATACACGGGTGGTCTGTTCATCCATAGCTCATGGAATTCACATCAAATTCTTGTTTCCCAATCTTTTCAAAAAAGAATGGAAGTATCTAAAAGCAGGCTGTATTCTGGCCTGACAATAATTATTGGACACTAAATAGAATCTTCCCTCTTTAAGCAGGGTAAGCATGTTCCGGTAATTTTTTTTTCCTTTTTTCTCTTGTTTCTGTTTATATTTTGTTGTTTATTTTCGTTGTTTTTTGGTATCCAACTGGCATTGTTGGTTTATGTTATCACCCTGTGCTTTATAGATTTTTTTTTTTTGCAGATTTTGGTTAATGTATGTAATATGCATTAGGCTTTGAATGAACAAAAACATTTTTTCCATGAGGAGGAGGTTCTGTAGTGTTCTGAAACCATGGGAAAGTTTCTACTAAAGTACCAGTTTTAAAAAAGAAAGGGGCTGGGAACCAGCAGTTAGCATAATGGCTATGTCGCTGGTTCATGTCCCGGACCCGGTGGCTTAAAACGCATGCTGGGCGCGTGTGCGGGCGTCCCCAAGATCCCGAGAGGAGAATGGAGGAGAAGGGATTGCGGCGTGACCATCCCCCCTGGGGGGTGATTTCTTGCTTTCTGTCTCTATGTCTCTCTGTCTGTCTGGCGAGCACACGTGCCCTATAGTGAAAATCTCTCCAAAAAAAAAAAAGAAAAAAAGAAACCAAGAAAGGGGCTGACAGGTGGCATAGTGCTTAAGAGTATAGACTCCCACATGGTTAACCGTGGTTTGAGTCCCAGACCTGGCAGCTTGAAACATGTTGGCCATGTGTGTGTGTGCCCCAAATCCCAGGATGAGAATGGAAGAGAAGAGATTGCAGTGTGGTTTTCTGCCCAGGTGGGGGCGGGGGTGATTTCTCACTTTTTTCTCTCATTGTCTCTTACTGTCTCTTTGGCAAGCACATGGCCCTGTGCCAAAAGCTTAAAAATGAAAAGAAAGAAAGAAAAGGAAAAATAAAGAAAGAAGAAGAAAGAAGGAAAGAAAGAGAAAGGAAGGAAGGAAAGGAAAGGAGATTTGCAAGGGCATTAATCACACAAATACATTTAGTCTAATGTATTAGTTAAAAAAGATTAGCTGCTATAATAAATTCTAAAATGTCACTGACCTAAGACCACTTGAAATGTAGTTCTTGCTTACTTAACAGAAATTGTTTCAGGTCGTGGGCATGTAGGTCTGCTCTACACTGCATAGTCATTCAAGGATCCAGAGTGCCAAAGCCTCATCTACTTGTGGTTCTCAAGGCCACCCTAGAGATACATACACGGAACCATTGGATGGTGACGGATATGGAGGGTGATGAGAGATTGTTATGAGTCAGGCCTGGAAGTACACACACCTATTCTATTCCCATTTCCCTGGGAACTATCCCCTCGTTGTGTGCCTAGAAAGAAGAATAGTTTTGGAGACCAATTGAGATCTCTGCCCCAACCAGAGTTAGGTACTTGAATTTAGAGAATCTCCTGAGAGATTCCATGAGTACAGTTTGAACCCCACTCAGAATAGGTTACGTTGGTCTAAGCAATCCAGACATGCCAGAGAGAAGTGTGTCTCTGGAGATGAGGGACACGGCGGCAACAGCTCTGAAAATTAGATACTGTATGGGAAGTAGTGTGTATGGTTCCCCCAGACCGGCGCAGTTTCTGGTACTCTCCAAAACACTGAAGTTTCCCTAATCAGAGCCCATCACTTTCTCATGTAAGGAACCACAGATAATTTCAGGATAAAGGGAGCCTGATAGGAGCTTATTTTAGTGGCCTAGGTTTTCAGAGCCCAGACAATCTGAATGTAATTGCTTTGTGTCAACTGATTTAATGAAATTTATTTCTTAAGCGATTGTGGAAACTAGTCTCAGTACTTAAGTGGATGAGACCCCTTGAGTCTCCATGACACAGAAAACACCATCCAGCAGAGTTCATGTGCCTGAGATGGAGTAAGGACCCACAGTTCTTATGAGCTGGGATTTGGCTTTTAGGAAGGGGGACTGTTTTCTCCTAAGATGGAGTCTTGCTGTGTCATGAGCCTCCTGCTTCATCTTCCTAAATCACTGGGCTTACAGGTGCATGTCATTACGTCAGCCATTAGGGTGAAGTGGGAATGGAATCTAGGCCTCCCTTGTGGTGGGAGCTAGTGTGTTGGCAACGTGCACTACCACAGCGGGGTTGGAAATGGGGACTTGGAGAGTTAACGACTCAGTTTCTCCTTTCATTGCCTGTCCATTTTGCAATGAACACTGCTTTAAGATCTAATTGCCTGTCCTTTATACCTGTACCATGTTATTTCATACTTTCTTGGCTTAATCCATATCTTTACTTTTGTAGTTATTATATTTAACCATCAGATTCGTGTCAAGATGTCTTGTCCTGGGATCCCAGTCAAGACTGGTCTGCAGTCCACAGTATCTCATGCCTCCCTCTATTTTGAGCTTCTACATCCAGACCTTTTATTTTGAGAGATTTTTGCTGTCAGGTGTGTGTGCTCACCAGAAAGACAGAGACAGAGAGACGGAAAGTGAGAAATCAACCCCTGGGAGGATGGCCCCTCTCCTCCATTCTCCTCTTGGGATCTTGGGCATGCACATACATGTGCCTGGCATGAGTTTAAGCCACCGGGTCTGGGACTCAAACTACGGTCGACTACATGGGAATCCAGCGACATAGCCACCAACTGTTGGTCCCAGGCCTCCAGTCCAGATCCTGGCCTTAAGTTCTGTGAATGCAGGACCTTGTCACATTAGATCTACAGCAGCTGGCACTTGGCAGGCACTCCTAGAATGTTAGCTGAATATATGGAACCCTCTTCCTGAATCTCTAATTTAGTTTGCAGCTCTATCTCAGGGTTAATTGAACTGGTACGTCCCTGATAACTTTCTTTCATCTTTTAAGATTGCTCATGTCTTCATAAATGATCACAATCAAAATGCTAGCCTTCATTGCACATTTGTTCTGTGACAGGCAGCATGGACTCTCATTGTGTGTGCGTCTCACAGTGTTCCTGTTGACTGTATGAAGTAAATATTGCTCTTAGCCTAGTTTTCAAGTCCAGGTCTATGTGACTTGAGAGTCGAAATTCTTAGGCACTCTACTGAAGGCCATATGATAGATGTTTTATTTAGTCTTACTTTCTATAGCTGGCCAGTGCTACTGGATAAGACAAGCAAGGCTAGGTACTTAGCCACAGTTTATTAAATGGCTTTAGAACAAGCAAATGACACTAATAAAATTAAAATCTATGTAAACAATCTGAGTAGCCAAATTATTAAAATTTTTGTGCGTGCAATCTGGACCATAGGAACTAAAATTTTAAATCCTAAATTTTAAATTTTAAATTTCAAACCCCCTTAGGAAGGGGGACTGTTTTCCCCTAAGATGAAGTCTTGCTGTGTTGTGATCCTCCTGCGTCATCTTCCTAAGTCACTGGGATTATAGGTGCATGTTACTGCATCAGCCATTAGGGTGGAGTGGGAATGGAATCTAGCCTCCCTTGTGGTGGGAGCTAGTGTGTCGGCAACATGCACTACCACAGCGGGGTCGGAAATGGGACTTGGAGAGTTAATGACTCAGTTTCTCCTTTCATTGCCTGTCCATTTTGCAGTTCACACTGTAATTAACACTGGCAGGATGCCTAAAAAGAAAAGAGCACAAGTCCAAGAAATCCCCTTGAGATCAAACTAGTCCTTGACTAAGTCAAGAGATTGAACACTTGGTCTTACCAAGATAGAATGATTTTAATTTTTAGCCAAGTAGTGCCATTTTTGTGTTTTTGTAAGGAGAAAGAACTTGAAAGGTGGACTTAAAAATGGGTTTGGTTGGCTATACTTCTGTCTTACAGAAAGATAATGTTTGGAAGGGTTCAGAAATGTATTCATGTGTATAGTGTGGTAACTTAATTGCTTGGAAGAGATAGGAAATGACAAGCATTAGCAGAAAAAAGATAGTTTATATTTCAGGAGATGCATCATCTTTCTGAAAGCTCCGTTACTCTCACAGATTCCTGAAGGCTCTGTGCTTCCATATCCTCGCTTCTTCCAGAAGCACTTCCTTTTCTGCTGCTTACAGCTTCACTTTTCTTATTTTTTAATAGTTCAAGTATAAGGTTCATTATTTTTATGTGTGTCCATTTAAAAGAAGACACCAGACTAAAATCTCTATGTAGTCAGCCTCTGAGTCTGGGACCCAAGAATCTCGTAAGAAACTATTTGTTGAATCAAATCTAATTGAACTCTATATTTGCTGCATTTCTTTCAAAATAATAGGCCATAATTTTACAATGAAAAATAAGTTGTGATAAAATTTGAGCAGTCCCAGATTCTGAAACGAAACCATCATTTTGTACCAAAGAATGAATGAACCTTTACTTCATTCGTAGCATTTTAAAAGAAGCTGTGTTAGGACAGCTTAACAGCAAACCATGGGAGCAGAAACAATGAATGTGTTCCCCCTGATGGGCTATCAGCTACCTCCCTGTGTTAAACGTAGAAAACTGACTATCCACAGATTAAAATGCACATGAAGAGAGAATGTATATCCTTTGTATATTTTAAATCCCCAAGTTTTTATCTCTATTGGGTTTATGATCCAATCCAGAAAAGCTTTTAGCAAATCTTTTATCTTGTGGGTCTTTAACAATCCTTACGATCTATTTAGTTTTTTGCATCATTTTGCCTGTGAGGAGCTTGCCCTCATCACTATATTTCACTAGAAAAGAAAATCAGGTCGTAATGTGATTTACATAACGCATACGAGGGTATTTGACTCACTTGTCAGCAGTTGTATGGTAATGTGTTGACACCTTATCACAATTTTATTCAATTATTTTAATGCCAGGAGCTAGAGAGGGTGAGATAATAATGTACTCCTCTCCCACCTCCACTCCTCTTTGTGCCTGTCTGTAGAGTTTCTTGTCTGTGCCACAGTCAGCTTTTTTCCAAATACTTTTTTTTTCCACTTTGGAATTTTGTTCTTTACTTTCATGTTAGTATTTTTATTTCTCTCAGTCATTCAGTTTTAAAACATCACAACTGTTTATCTTATCTATATGGGAATTGTCAAGTTATTTGCCTTTGCTACTATAAAAGGAAAATATTTCATTTCCACTAGACCTTAATGAGGAGAGAGCAGATCTCTGTTGTGTTTCATTACTGGTTCTCCAGTGAAGCCTGGTAAAAGATGACGGACTTGCTTTTTTTTTTTTTTTTTAAGAGTTTTTTTGTTTGTTTGTTTTTCTTTTTTTATAATAGGGTGATTGCACTTGCCAGAGACATGCAGAAAGACAGAGAGAGAAAGAGACAGAGACAGAGCAAGTGAGAAATCAATCCCCCCCACCCAAGGAGAACAGTCATGCTTCAATCCCTTCTCCATTCCTTTCTTGGGATTTTGGGCATGTGCACACTCACCCAGTGTGAATTTCAAACCACCAGGTCTAGGACTCAACTGTGGTCAGCCATGTAGGCCATATGGAAGTCTAGTACCTTAATCACTAAGCCATCTGCTGGCCCCAAACAGTTCTTTTATAAATTTATTTCTTCCTTGAGCAAGAGAGATGAATAGACAGAGAGACAGAACCGCCTAGACAGTGTCTTGATGCCATGACCCATCCCTAGCCTCAGCCAGCACAGATCATAGGCATCTATGTGCCCAGTGTACTTAGTGGTTCCCCAGGCACAACCCTGAACCTCCTGTATGGAAGAGCATCTCATTTTACTATTCTGTCCTCTGTGTCACTGTCCAGCTCCAAGGACCATGAACTTTGAGTGCCCAGCCCCTACCCACCTCCATGTCCCAGAACTATCTTGTTTTAACCACTCCAAACAGACCTAAGAACTCACTCTATCTTATCCTGAGTGCTAGAGTCCAGTGCCTAATTAGTATAACTACCTTGAATTCTCTCTACCAGTACTTAAAACCTTGGTATTGTCCCCCTCAGCAAATTATGTAGTGCATTTCTTTACTGGCAAATGACAAAAGATGCAACTTTTTATTTATTTTGCTTGCACCGATGGTCTCTGCTTAATCCTTTTGCATTGCCTCACTGTCTGTGACCTTGGTCAAATCATTAATCTCTCTGAACTACAATAATCAATAGAGTGGGAACAGTAATACCCCCTTGTTTTTTGTTTGGATTATATGGGGGGAGGGGGTTCTTTAAAAAGTTCATAGAAGATACACATTATGAAAAACCTATGCATAGGTTTCAATTTTTTTGTATCAAAATAAACTCGTACTTTAATTTCATTTTTATAAGAATTTATGAAGTCCCCTCATATGTGACACCATGCAAAAATATACCTAATGCAATGCCTGACAGATTATGAACACCAGACAAAAGTCGGTCCCTTTTCCCCACTCCTAGAACTGAAAATGGCATCTGGCACCCAGGAGCCGCTCCTTAAATACTCATAGGAAGGAAACAAATGTTTCCATCACTCCTTGAAATGAGCTGATTGTGCAGTTCTGCAGTTCTACCTGAAATATTTGCCTAAGATTCCAGAATTTCAATTCATACTGATGTAGCATTTTATTTTATTTTATTTAAATATAACCAAATGCCCTATGGCAGATTTGTGGTACCATTTTCCAAACCAATTATGAATCATTACAAGTCAGCGGAATTTAACAAAAGCCAGAACCAGAGATTTAACTGCTGACTAACCTCTTATTAACACTCCCAGAATTAAATCACCTTTAAGATATTTTAAATCATCGACCAAAAAAAAAAAAAAAAAAAAGAAAAGATTTAAGTTACTTGCAATGTCAGTATTCTAAAAACCCTAATTCCATCCATGCCTACTTTTAATGAACATGGTCAATCAGAGACATTTCATATTTTATTTTTTTCTTTATTATTACTTATACATTCAATTGTTATACATCATTTAGATTGTGAAGAGACTTTACCCAGCATAATATACACTCAGTCCAGCCCAGTTGAGAATACTATACACATCCTCATCAACAGATAATAAACCATACCTGTGTTCCACAAATGTCTTACCTCTCTTCCCCCCCCCCAAATTTCCTTTCCTACACTCTTCCCCTCCCACACTCTCCTTCCACTTTGTCTCTAGCATCCATACATTATTTAAAACAAGATTTTTCCTTGGCCTTCATTTGAAAATTAAATTTCTTTGGGAAATAAACATTGTAAAGATTGAAAATCATAAGAGAATCTTCAGATACCCTCTTACTCTATAGTCTCAGAAACAAAATAAAAGTTTCTTTTTGGATTGTTTATAATCTTCAGAAGTAAGACCATGAACCCAATGACCTTGAAACCATTTTCAATCTCTGTGATTCTCTTTATAATTCTCATCCTACATGTTGTAATTTGTGTGTCTAAGTTAAACATTATGGGATTGTAAAGATACATAATTTAGAAGATTCATGCAGGGTGACCCTTTATCAGAAAGTCTAAAATTGGACCCTCAGGTCAGAACTTCTGCCATGTAACACAGATGGACATCAGAAAAGCCCATCCCTGTGACCTGAGGACACTTCCATCTGCTCCCTGCCACCATCAGATTTTGATAGTTCCCATTTGCAATAGAGAAGGAGAAACCATCACAGAGACTCTAAGCCATGTGTTTTAACCAGTTTCCAGCTTCCTGTATATCAGTGATTTTTCTGTCACTTTTTCAATACCATCATAACTGAGGAATTTATTTTTTATTTCAAGTTTTTTATACATTTAATCACATTATTTAGCTTGCAAAGTGAATATTCTCACATGTGTACATTTCTCTCCAGTCCAGTTGATCATACTATAAAGTTATCAATAAATAAGGAATTTGTAATGGATTTCTATCATGGAGGGGGGCTCACAATGACAATGATTATCCGCAGTGGCAAAGGGAATATTTTTCTTCCCTCCTCCTATGAATTAGTGCTATGGAGTGTAAGGTGATCCAGCTCACATTTCTTGAATTGGCTACTCTTTTCATATTGTATGAATGCCATTGCTGAGATTATATTAAGTGCTTTTTTATGAACATTTTTTAAAGTTTTTTTTTTTTTATTTTCTTCCATGAGAAACACAAAGAGAGACAGAGATAGAAAAGTGCTCCTAACAGAAGCTTCATGCTGTTATCCATCCCTAGTCTCAGCTGGCCATCAGATCACAGGAATGTTCAATCCTAGCTTGCTCAGAGAGGTCCCAGGACACAAACGCATGTCCTTTGTCATGTGGGTACAGTTGTTACCTCTGTGCCACCACCTGGGTCCAGTGAGTTGTGTTTGTTTGTTTTCATTTTTGCTATAAAGTGTGTGCACCCACTGGAGAGGGTGAGAGAAAGTGAGAAGGCATCCATCCAGAGGGATGGCCTTGCCACATTCCCTTCTCCTTTTCTCCACTCGGGATGTTGAGTATGCATGCACACATGCCTGGTTTGTCTTTCAGTCTACCAATGTGGAACTGAAACTGCTAAGTCAACCATGTGTGTTCCATTTGCCTTAACCACCATGCCACCAGCTGGCCACTTAGTGATCACTTTCCGTGAGGCTAACACACTGACGGTCATAAGAACTGAGCAAGACCAAAGAAATTTTTAGGCTTTTGCTGCTCTCTGGTTCCCAGGCTAATAGAAAAAGGCTATCAAAAGAAAGAGAAGATGCTGTAAATTAATATGCCATTCTAGAAGTGTGTTATATCCACATAAATTAGTGAAGCAGGCTAGAAGGAGATGATGCCCTGTTTAAAGAGGACAGCTGCTATCAGCTGTAGCTAATGTCATGCAGGAATGTGAGCTCTATTTTGCCAGCTCATCCTATTTTCAGGGGAGATATACCTATGTCAGATGTTGGTGACTTACTTGAATACTTTTAAAACACTCTCCTCAGTCAAACTCTATTTGTATTTGCAACCCTTGGGTACAGTGGGAGTTAGATAAGAAGTCAGTGCTGGGACCAGCAGATGGCATAGCAGTTATGTCTCTAGACTCCCACATGGCCGAACACAGTTTGAGTCCCAGACCCAGTGGCTTGAAAATCATGCCAGGCATGTGTGTGAGTGTGTGTGTGTGTGTGTGTGTGTGTGCGCGTTTTTTTTTTTTATTTCTTCCATGAGAAACACAAAGAGAGACAGAGATAGAAAAGTGCTCCTAACAGAAGCTTCATGCTGTTATCCATCCCTAGTCTCAGCTGGCCATCAGATCACAGGAATGTTCAATCCTAGCTTGCTCAGAGAGGTCCCAGGACACAAACGCATGTCCTTTGTCATGTGGGTACAGTTGTTACCTCTGTGCCACCACCTGGGTCCAGTGAGTTGTGTTTGTTTGTTTTCATTTTTGCTATAAAGTGTGTGCACCCACTGGAGAGGGTGAGAGAAAGTGAGAAGGCATCCATCCAGAGGGATGGCCTTGCCACATTCCCTTCTCCTTTTCTCCACTCGGGATGTTGAGTATGCATGCACACATGCCTGGTTTGTCTTTCAGTCTACCAATGTGGAACTGAAACTGCTAAGTCAACCATGTGTGTTCCATTTGCCTTAACCACCATGCCACCAGCTGGCCACTTAGTGATCACTTTCCGTGAGGCTAACACACTGACGGTCATAAGAACTGAGCAAGACCAAAGAAATTTTTAGGCTTTTGCTGCTCTCTGGTTCCCAGGCTAATAGAAAAAGGCTATCAAAAGAAAGAGAAGATGCTGTAAATTAATATGCCATTCTAGAAGTGTGTTATATCCACATAAATTAGTGAAGCAGGCTAGAAGGAGATGATGCCCTGTTTAAAGAGGACAGCTGCTATCAGCTGTAGCTAATGTCATGCAGGAATGTGAGCTCTATTTTGCCAGCTCATCCTATTTTCAGGGGAGATATACCTATGTCAGATGTTGGTGACTTACTTGAATACTTTTAAAACACTCTCCTCAGTCAAACTCTATTTGTATTTGCAACCCTTGGGTACAGTGGGAGTTAGATAAGAAGTCAGTGCTGGGACCAGCAGATGGCATAGCAGTTATGTCTCTAGACTCCCACATGGCCGAACACAGTTTGAGTCCCAGACCCAGTGGCTTGAAAATCATGCCAGGCATGTGTGTGAGTGTGTGTGTGTGTGTGTGTGTGTGTGCGCGTGCACACACGCATGCTGTTCTCAAGATCCTGGGAGAAGAATGGAGGAGAAGGGATTGAGGCATAAAGTCAAAAAATTACAAGTCTAATCATCATAAGTCTGAAACCATCTGTTTCTTGTGATTGTTATGCAGAACTATCATATAGTACACCCAGGCCTATCAAGGAATATGTCACTAGGTAAAAGCAGTCCCTAATCATAATATTCAGTTCCCTATTTTGTGTAATTCAAAATTCTGATAAAGCATTTTGCATACTCAGGGTAGAAGCATATATTAGCTATCATAAATAAACTTACTATGTATTTTCTCTCTTCTAGGAAAAGCTTTGGTAATTTTGAGAACCTCATTTACTCACTGTTCACCCACTCTATGGTGCAAGGTGGTTATGCAATTAAATGTGGCCTGGAAAGCCCTGCTTCTGAGAATGAAAGCATTTAGAATACTCTAAATAAACTCTTCTTATCTTGTATAACATTTTAACATTTTTAAGGCTTTCATATTTTTATCATTGTAGGCCTTTATTTTATGATATCCTATTACTAACTCACAATTATAAATTCTGTAATGTTGAAAATGGAGCACATTTGTGCAAGAGCAAGATATTTTCACTCAGGTTTCATGTGGATGGTTTGACATACTCTGTCTTAACAAAAGAAAACAGTACTTTTCTTTGCTCATGTTGTTTATTTTTCCAAAACAGTGCTTTCTCCTTAGTCCATATATGGTTCAAGGTTCAAACCAAAAACCAGTTTTCCCTCTGAGCATTTATTTATTTACTTTTTAATCACAAAGAGTGATGTGTGCACATGAGCATGACAGAGAGAGAGAGAGAGAGAGAGAGGCATCCTCGATAGTCCCCTTCTCCTAACCCTACACCTTTGAAAATGTTAGACTTTGTGATATACCAAGTTTACGTCCCACTCTGGCTTGTCCTACTCTGTATCAACCTCATTTTCCATGTCACATTGCACACTCCTGAGAGGAGAAGCTTTTCTGTCATGATATCTTGGCGCTTAAACCTGGCATGATTAGTTGAAGCTCTTGGTAAGGAATTATTCATGGGGACTGTCATCAGGATTAGAAAACATAGCTAGTACAGAAATCACATTAAAAATAAATGTTCCATACTGTGTAATTAAAAGAAAACATAGACTTAAGATTAAAATCAGATGTATTGAAGTCACCTACACCTGGTTTTGATTCTCATCTTAATCCCTTGGGCAAGTTACTCAACCCTTATGAGTCTTCTTATCTATAGAGATGAGACAATAAATCATTTTTCACAACTTTGTTGGAAAGTATTGGTAGTAAGAAAACACTTATCAACAGCCTAGTAGAGTTCATGGCACATACGAAGGTTAGAAATCCTTCTCCCTTTTATTTCCTTTGTTAACTTAAGCATTCTTCATATTCTTGTCCATCCATGGTCATCTATCTGGTTTGTAACCCTAAATCCAACCTTGTAACTCAAGATTTGACTCATCCTCACACATGACTGTGAAAAGAACCAGACTTTGGAGTCTAATATATTTGGAGTAAGAGTCTATTTTTGTGTCTTAATAGAGTGAGGACTTTGGGTGAGTTACTTGGGTTACTTCAAACTCAGTTTTTTTGTTTCTTAAGTGGGGATGGGGATAATAAAACTTGAAACCACATGTGGTGTTAAAACAATTAAATGACTGGACGTAGTTAAAACAACGAGAATATTACCAAAACATGGTAAATGTTCAGGTGTGGAAAATCAGAACCACTGTTAAGACACTGCAAAAGATTTTAAGTTAACTTTAAACAGAGAGACAAGGCTTCAGCTGAATACCAGAAAATCTGTACTTTCTATAAATGTCAACACTGAACTGGAGAATTTTGGTTAAGCCACGGATATGTCATTTTATAGCACCAGAGTTTAAAGGTTTGAACACTACAAAGTACTTACCCAAACCTAGAATTTTGATCATGTCCACATTATAGTCAGTCTGTCGATCCCTGTCCAGTTGGCGTTACAGCTGAAACTAGTTCTGAAGCCCAACCTATGCCCAGAGCATCCTTGTTGACATGTTCTCCTCCACCTCTCTGAAAGTGATATCCCACAGGGGCTGCCTTGGAAGAGAATCCACACTTTCTGTGGCCTGGTACCACTAGACACGGACAAACTTTTTCTCTAAGGGGCCAGATAGTAAAAAGTTTTGGTTTTGTGGTCCACTTATAGTCTCTGTAGCACATTCTTTGTTGTTGTTATTTTAAGTAACCCTTTAAAAATTTAAAAGTCTTTCTTAGAGAAAAATAGGCCACAGGTCAGACAGGGCCACAGACCATAGTTTACTGACTCTGGCGGCAGACCATAGAAGGGAGAGAGGAATGAAAGATAGCTCGCAACCTCAGTGAACTAATGCTTTCCTTTAGGGAAAAGGAAAAAGCACCCACATCATTTATTTTTACTATTGAAGACATTAAGGCTTATACCTTTGCTTTCATGGTACAGCTATATTTTCTAGTCGGATTTTTAGTCATTTTACAGTGAGACCTCATCGCACGGCTGTTTTCCATTGGAAACTGATGAGGAACATTGTAAAGCAGATGGAGCACAGACTGTAGAAATGAAAAACACAGAAGAAAGAGCTGTGTGAAAGAAATATTTAATCATAACATGAAAAACTCGTAGTGGCAACTTTTCCATTATGTTAAATTTCACTCATTTCTATGCATTCTGAGTATGTTTTAAAACAAAAGTTGTAATTTTCCATCTTTATGCCCATCTATCATGGGATTTTTTATTTTGTCTTTTGCAGGACTATGACTTGAGCCAGCTCCAGCAGCCTGATACCGTTGAGCCTGATGCCATCAAGCCTGTAGGAATCCGACGACTGGATGAGAGACCCATCCATGCCGAGCCCCAGTATCCAGTCCGATCTGCAGCCCCGCACCCTGGGGACATCGGAGACTTCATTAATGAGGTGAAAGAGAGACTCACTCCCCTTATAAGGGTTCTATGTTATGCTAATGGTTAGATCTATGTAAGGCACACATTTCTTAGCTATGTCGTTCATTAAAACATACTTGCTTTTTCTTCAGTTTGTCTTTGTATAAAAGTAAATGTGGCTTCAGTAATAAAGCAACCAGAAAGATCTATCAATTCATATTCTCCATTCCTGAAATGGCATTCACATATTTCATCAGCATTAGTCACACCGTCAAGGCTTTTTCCTTAGATTACATGTAATAAATAGACTAACAATATTATAGTACATTCTAATTTCATGTATTAACACTGATCAATGTAACAGTAGTTCCCTTCATTTTCTTTACGCCGTATCCTTTGAATCACAATTGGTGAGAATTCAGTGCCTACCTAACAACTCCATCACAGAAATTAGTTGGAAGAACAGCTAAATTAAATATTATGTAAGTGATTTAAATACTTGTCTAGTTGAGGGGTTTTAAGAGTCTCTGTGAGAGGAAGCTAATTCTCTGTTGAATATAACGGATGTGATTTTCACTGTCAAAATTATTATGGCATTTTTTTATTTCATTACTGACCAAGGGTTCTGCCATGTTTAATACATCAGTTGTGAGGCAGAATGATTTATGCTGCTTCTTTTGAACATGGCTATAGTCTTGCTGCAATTCTCCTTTTGAATTTTTATTGTAAGCCTAAGAGAGTGATACTTATTGACACTGACTGAATATATGGCAGGACTCCTATTCTCTGGCCATATTCCCTTGTTTCATATCTCTTCTGAGATCAGAATTGGTCTTAGTGCATCACGAAGTGGAATGAGTTTGTAGTGAAATTTCAGTCTTGTGTTGATAAGTCTCTTGTTTCTTGGGCTTCCTTGAAATAGTTGTAGAATATGTATACATAATCAATCTACCTTAGGTTTTAGATGCACTTACAGGTTGGAGAAAAAGTTTTGAAACAGAGTTGGAATATTTATCTCTCGCTGCAACTATCCATTACTGTCTGTTCCTAAATTATACGCTGCTTTCTGAACACTTGTATTCATTTCTGCTAAAGACGTAATAGGTTAATTTGTAATCGACATGATTTAAAAGCAGATGAAAACCAAAAACAACTGAATGCCAGTAATTTTCCTTTATCTACATAAATATGCCCTGACTTTTCCAGCTCTTATTTTAAATTTAGATCTGGTTAAGGAATTTTGCAAGAATTTATATATACCACTAGATCTTTTAGAATATGTAAGAGTGCCTGATGATTTTACTCCTAATTTAGTGTTCATCGTGATGAGAAATTGTTGGATCGTTCCTGTAGTTGTCAGGTTTCAAGATATAGTTCATCTTTCAGCTGTAAGTGTAGGAAATAATCTTTTTAAATGTAATAATCTTGGAACCAACAGATGTTAGACCGGTTATCTCGCTGGACTGCCACATAGTTGACTGTGGTTTGAGTCTCAGACTTGGTGGCTTGAAACTCATGCCAGGTGCCTATGCGTGCTTGCCCAAGATTCTGAGAGGAGAATGGAGGAAAAGGGATTACAGCTTGGTTATCTCCCCTGGGGAGTGATTTCTCACTTTCCCTCTCACTGTCTCTGTCTCTCTCTCTGGCCAGTGCATGTGCCTTAAGGCAAAAACCTCTATTTAAAAAAATTTAAAGTAATAATCCTAGCTTGAGTATAATTCAACAAACACAACTAAATGTTTGTGCCTGTCCCTGAAGTGTCAGTATTCTGCAGCATTCCATCTCATTTTTGTCCTCTTCTTTTCTTAGTGATAAAGATTAAATGCTGAGCATCTTCAATAAAGCTGTTCATAATTTGATTCCTGACTTCTCCTCTCCTTCCTCACATTTCTTTTCTGTGCTGCAGCCCCACTGAACTCTTTGGGGATCCTCAAAAGCGTCACACATTTGAACAAACTATAACTTCTACAAAGCCCTTAACCCCTTATTCTGTAAAGACTCACACTTATTTTTCAGGATTGAGCTCAAACACCCCCTTTTGTTGTGAAGCCAGCCTGAGCACCTCTAGAAAGTGATAGCAAGACGGGTCCTCAGTCACAGCCCTCCCTGGCTGGGGTATACAAGAGGGCTTGTATTATGGCAAAGAGAAGTAAGGTATGAGTTTAGTGTGATAGAAAAATGTTTTAAAACCCATTTTTTTATATAGGTATTTTCCACAAACTTTGAGAGAACCATGCATAATTCTTTCTTCTACACCATCATGCGAGTTCTCTCCTAGATGGGAACTGTTTCTTATTTGTCTTTGTATAACTTAAACATCTAGCGTGGTGCCTAGCTGTTCGATTTTGTTGTCTTGAGAATTCAAGTACTGTGGAAAATGTGTACAGCATTAAGTTATGGCACCACCCAAGTTGCATTTGATTGCGATCAGTGGGGATCCAATCTGGAGTCTTTCACTCTAGTGTTTTCCATTCAGAAAATAAGCACATTAGTCCTAAGTTTGTGCTTTATGCGTGTGTGTCTGTCTGTTCTAAGTGTGTGTTCATTGATTTTTTTTTTTTACAGTGACTGCATTTCTTCCGTAGATAGAAAAGATGACCTAGTTAATAAAATTCAGTTATCCAACCCTTCTAATATCATAGTGAAAGAGTTACAATAAGAATTTCTACTTGGGATTTCATTTCTCTAAAACAAGGCTCAGGTACACAATTGAAAAAGTGACTTTAGACCATAGCAAACCTAATTACTGAAACAGAAAACTTTCTTCCAAACAACTGACTGACAAATTAACTTCTAGAATACAGTCAATGCATAATTCGAGGATTATCTACATATTTAAAAAATGCTTATTTTAAGTCATCCTTATCTTGTTTCTTTTGTTTGTTTGTTTGTTTTTTGTTTTGTTTTGTTTTGTTTTTTTGAGTGGTTTTCGCTATAGGGCACATTAACTCGCCAGACAGACAGAGAGGGACAAAAAGCGAGAAATCACCCCCCAGGGGGATGACCATGCCGCAATCCCTTCTCCTCCCTCTGTAGCGCCCGCACCTGCCCCCAGCATTAGTTTAAGCCACCGGGTCCGGGACTCGAACCATGGTCGACTACATGGGAGTCCAGCAACATAGCCATTACACTAACTGCTGGTCCCAAATCATCCTTATCTTGATTTAGGATCATCCACAAGGCAAATCACTCTTGAATGTTCACTGTGTATAACATAACTCTGCAAGTGAAAAAGTAAACAAGGCATGGGCCAGTAGGTGACATGGTGGTTCAAGTCCTGGATCCCATATGGCCTAACACAGTTCGAGTCCTGGAGCTTGAGAGTCACACCAGGACATGTGCGTGTGTGCCTAGAATCATGAGAAGATAATGGAGCAGAAGGGATTACAATGTGGCCAATCCCCCTGGGGAGACATTTCTCACTTTCCTTCTCTCTGTCTCTCTCCAGCAAGCACAAAGCTTATGTGAAGAAATCTAAAAAAAATAAAATGATAAGCATAGACTGTCTTTGTGTGTGTTTCCTACTTTGCTGCCAGTGTAGTCTGTGTACCGTGCAAACATTCCACTATCTGAAGCCTAACTCTTCCAGGTGTTGGAGGTCTGCTGCATCTGGTTCTTACTTCGCTTTCCTATTTCATCTAAGGCCCTTTCCCAACCAGCGTCTTGCGGGCCCAACCACAGCAAACTCCACTTGTACTTCACAGTTTTACCTTGTAATTCCATGCCAGTGCTTATTCTGTGCTTTTCCCTTTCTCCTTTGGCTAGAAGTTAGTTTCTTCACTAAGCTTTAACCAGTCTTGAAAGGGCCAGGGACACAAAGTCTAGGTTGGGCACCATCCAGTGGTAGCTCTTTATACTATACACACCCCTTCAGAACGTCTATCCCAGGGTTCCGTTCTGCCTCCCTTCTGAGCCATTCCATGGTCCAAGGGAAGAGATGCTTATCCCGGGAGAACAGAATGGGGCACACTGAGTGACTAAATGATAAAAGATTTGATTTGGGAATCATTCCCAAAATGGCAATTAAATATATGGAATTGAATGTGATTACAAAATGGAGAAATGTGGAGGAGAGGAGATCAAAATTCTGTAACTAGAAATACCTCTAAAATTATAGACAGAAAATCGAATAAGTTGTCACAGAAAACAACCAAAAAGAGTGCTTTAGGGATGTGATGGTCAGTTCTGTGGGGAAGTTCAAGAAGACAAAAACTGGGGAACCAGCAGTTGGCGTAATGGCTATGTCGCTGGACTCCAACGTAGTCGACCGCGGTTCGCATCCCGGACCCGGTGGCTTAAAACTCACGCCGGGCGCGTGTGCGTGCGTGCCCAAGATCCCGAGAGGAGAATGGAGGAGAAGGGATTGTGGTGACCATCCCCCCTGGGGGGTGATTTCTCGCTTTCTGTCTCTCTGTCTCTGTCTGTCTGGCGAACACATGCGCCCTGTAGTGAAAAACCTCTCCAAAAAACAAAAAAAGAAGATGAAAACTGTTGGGAGGCCAAAGCCAGTAATAATTCTTAAAAGCACTGTATAGAGTCTTCCATCCAAGATACCCATTAAGACTTATTCAATGTCTTTCATTAGCTAAGCTGGGGAGACAAAAATAAATACATGTAGTTTTAAAACAGTTGAAGGCACCAAGAAAAAACTCAAGCACATTTTATTAAAAAAAAAAAAATTAAAACAAACACAAATTCATTTTATCTCCAGGTCTTATTCGATGTAGCAGAGTACCAAATGTTCCAAAGGAAGAATAATACAGTGATGATTATAATTGGGATGCTTTTATAGATGTAAGAAATAGGAGAGCTTGTGAGAACATTTTCTAGTTTATTTGTTAAAATAATGAATGAATGTTGCCTTGAATTTAAAAAATGATAACTTACTTCCAGTCTGGTAGGTAGAGTAAAACGAGTCACATGTTTTTGAATTTTAACTGCAGAACTTTTATTCTATTTTCAGTTTTTAAATATGACCTTCAGGGGGGGTGAAAAGTTGAAACAAATTAATTTAACTTCAGCCTGACAATAGGTATAAGCATACTTCCAGTAATTTTACTAATCTTGAATATTTCTTTATCTCAGAAATATAAAAACCCAGTGCATACTTCTGTTAAGAGACAGACTTTTTTTTTTTTTTTTTTTTTTTAAACAGGATCTACTCTGTCACCATCCTCCTGCCTTAGAGTCTTAGCTGGGACTGCAGGACTCTACCACCACTATGACTCATCAATTTTTGATTAAAGTTATCTAAAAATTTATGAAAGGTTCTTAGAACAGCTTGCTTGAAACTACTAAAGTTTAAAATGTTTGCCTTTTTCTCCTGTTAAATACATTTAATTTGTCCTCTTTAAAATATCTCAATTCCACTCTTATATAGAAGTTGGGTGTTTGAGGTCAAATCTAGCTTCTTCATCTAATTCGTTACCTGTACAAAATCAAGTCCTTGGTGTAGCCTCTTGGAGTTCCAGTTTTATTATTTGTACAGTGGGTATAATGATAGGATCTGTTTTTTAAGATCGTGGTGAGGACTAAATGAGATAATATATATGTTGAGTCATTGGAAAAGTCATGATGCATTTGTGCATAGAGAAACAGAAAAATACATCATGATTTTTATGACAACCTGATAGATAGAAAATGCTTGGTATAGTGCCAGTCCTTTCCATAGTAAAATCTCTTTTATTTGCTCTTTTAAAAAAATTTTGGCATAGAATGCATGCACATACACAAGAGAAAAAGAAGAAAAGACACAAGAAAGAGAGAATTCTCTCTCCAATGGGGCTTGGGCATATTCCCAGTGTCTTTTTCAAGCCAGAGCTTGAACTGCTGGCTGCATGGAATCTGGCTTCCTCTGCACAGTGTTTAACTGGCACACTATGGGGCCAGCCTTAAAAATCCCTTAATTATTATTAATAACGTATCTATTATTATTGTAGGTAAATTACTTTCAGGAATAAAAGTTTTATCCTATTTTCCAATTGTAAATATAACAATTAAAATACTCTCCTTCCCCCAAAAATGAGCTCTAAGTAAAATGAAATTCCCTTAAAAAGAAATACTAATGTTGGCATGAGAAGTCACTGAATTCTCATGATCTCTCTTTAAAAAAAAAATCCCACTGGACACATGTGCATGCATGCCAAAAGTTCCAAGATGAGACCAGAAAAAAGATTGCAGTGTGGCATCCTTTCTGGGGGTTGATTTCTCACTTTCCCTCTGAGTCTCTCTCTAGCAAGCACTCACAACCTGGGGGAGGGGGGAAAAACTGCACTAAATAAACTCGTACTACAATTTCATTTTCACAAGCTTCTTTTTTTTGAGAGGTTTTTGCTATAGGGCGTGTGCCAGAAAGTCAAAGAGACAGAAAGCGAGAAATCATCCCTTAGGGGCGATGCCCATGCCATAATCCCTCCTCCATTCTCCTCTTGGGATCTTGGGCATGCATGCACACACACCCGGCGTGAGTTTAAACCATCAGATCTGAGACTCAAACCACGGTCGACTTCATGGGAGTCCAGCAACATAGCCATTATGCCGACTGCTGTTCTCTCATTTTCACAAGCTTCTTAAGGTCCTCTTTGTATGAACAAGATGCAGGGAAGGGGAAAACAAAACCCCGGGCAGCAGTGCAAAATGATGAATGTCTAGAATACTTCTAGGATATCAGGCACTGTGTTGTACATCAGGAAATGGACACAAAACGGCCCCTGCAGAAGGGGATGCCACAGGCTGGCATGGCAGTAATAAAGCAGTAATAAAAGTGGAGGGCATCAGAGAGACTACCAGAAATGACTCCCAGTCAGGGCTGGACAAAAATAATCCTTCATACAGCAATGGTGACATTTTTAATGGGCTTTTGGACTGGTGGGTAGATGGATGAATATTAGTCAGATGAAAAATTGTGAAAAAGACTATTTTAGACAAAGGGAATTACATTTCAACTAGTTAGAGAAATGAATATTCAGGTAGCATGAGAAGTGTGTGAGAACACTATGCTTGTGAGTTTGAAGGAAATGGTGTATAAATTTGTTGTGGTTGCTGGTGTTAAGAACAGCTAAAACTGAAAAGGTGGATGAACAATCTAGACTCACAGTGCTCTTCTACAGAGTTTTTACTTTATCTTATAGGTTACCCAAATATTCTGCATTTTAGTTAACACCTGTTTTTGTTTTTTTCATTTTTACACACTTATTATTTACTTAAACTTTTAATCATTTCCTAATAACTTTCCTAAACAAAGGGAAATGTTTTAGGGTGCCAGTGCGCCAATCAAAAATCATCTTGCATACCCCTGGGAAACTCCTTCCTTATTTAGGAAACATGGCTATAGGTCATAGAGGACAGTCTGAATGTTTTACTTGGAAAGTGATATCAAAAGAAAAGGGAATATAGAGAAACCAATAGAAGCTGCTAGGAAAGAAGCAGAAATAGTTCAGGAGACAGGAACACCAGTTAGAGAAGCTTTGCTCTGGTCCTGACAGGATATAGTAAGGACCTAAACTAAAGCGGTGGCACGAAGGCTGCAGAAGACAGAATGTGACAGGAGAATCAATAGGACCTCTCTCTTATATCCCTCATGTGCTCCTCAGTGAAGAATGGAGGTTTTTATAGTCACAATAAAAGTGTGTTTCCACCCATAAAGCATAGGGATCCGAAGTCTGTAAATACAGGCTTAGCAAGAATTCAGTCAGAGCCATAGCTCTTTTATTTTGCACAGGAGCTTCAAACTTCAGAAAATATTGGGGTATCGGAAAAGTCATGACATATTTTTGTGTTTTTCTAGGCAAAAATGTGTCATGACTGTTTTGATACATCAATAGTGCAGGTTTATCCATAGTTCAAGATGAACCCTTTCAGAAAAAGCAAAACAAAAGCATACTTTGCTAGATTTAATCAAACCTAGAGAAACACATGCAGTTAGTTGGTAAATTTGGAAATAGTACATTACACTTCACATGTGTTGGTCCATTTCTATGTCACATAAGGAAGGGCCAGAAGGTTCTGTTGCCCACTGGATTTCCCACTGGATTTCTTCTCTGCATTCACTCTAGTTGCATTACTGATACTTTGAATTTCTCAGAACTTGACTGTGATTTTTTTTTTTTAGAATTACCAAAGGTTTTCCAATAATTTATTTAGTATCTCATTCAGAAGGATCACATTTATTCTTGACTATGAATCAGTGCTATCTAGGCCAGTCTGTGGAATACTGGTGGTTAAGGCAGATGAATCCCACATATCAGTGGGTGTAGATTATGTATAGTGTTATATTTTAAGGAATTTAAAGTAGGTGGCTTGTACATTTGGTGTAGGGCCTTGCTGTTTTTTAACCTACCAGAAAAGTCCAGGCAACTTCTAGTGTTTATTCTTTGGTCAAACAGGCATCAATTTAATTTGAATCCAGACACTCTTTGAAGCTCATTTTAGCCTTGACCTTTCCATGGTTCCACGTTAGTGCTGACACTGTAAGGATTGGGTGGGAATTTCTGTGTATTTTCACTTAAGTATCAAATTGTGATAAAGTAAGTGACCTGAATAAAGTGATCTTAGCCATTGTCTTTGCTGTCTGTATTATGAAGCAGTTTTCATAATGAAAATGTAACATTAGTCTATAGAGACTTTATCCTCCTTATCAAGAATCTCCCTGACTTTTCATAATTTTCCTTTAGATCTTTTTGGGTCCAGAATTTGTGTGGCTCCAAATTAAACAGTGTTGAACTTAAGGAATCAATTACCTATTTTATACAGAAAAGGGAAGAAGGGGTGCATGCAAATTTGTATTCCACATTGTGAAATATAAAATTTATCAGGACAAGCATTCATTTTAGCTGCTTTTTAAAAAATAGTTTTGCCATAAGGTATGCACACTTACCTAACAGAGACAGAGAGACACACACAGAGAAATTGAGAAATCAGCCCCCCTACCCCCTGGGCATGGTGGGAAGGCCATGCTGCAATCCCTTCTCCATTTTCCTCCTGTGATTTTGGCCACACATGTACGCGTGCACACACAGCATGATTTTCAAGCTGCCTGCTGTGGGAGTCCTACACCTTAGCCACCGCACCAACTACTAGGCCCCTGATCTAGCTTCTTAATAGCTGAGTTTCTACCACTAAGTAAAATACATTATCATAATAGATACTTGACAAATAAGTCTTGAATTGAATTTTAAAAATACAATACAATAAAATGAGTAAGTGTGCATTTGGAGTATTTGTTCTCTAAAGCCTACTGTAACTAACAACTCCAAGTATCATTAGCTTACAATACCAAAATTTACTTCTTGCTCCAGTTTTAGGTCAGCTCTAGGCCACCAGCAGTCCTGATTCACATGTCATCTCTACCATGTTAGGCTCTAGCAGAAGGAAATCTTCATCCAGGCCAGCCATTCTAACAGAGGGAGCAGGAGCAAGGAGCAGGTAGAAACACAGATAGGACTCAGAGCAGCTCTGCTCTTCCCTGCTGCTCACATTTCACTGGGCAAGGCCGATCATGTAGCCAAGCCTGACAGTGAGGTTAGGGAAGTAAATTTGACTCCAGAGAGGCACTCGTGGTAGTGTGGGCATGTCATCCCCTACGGAAAAAGGTTTGTGGGTCACTAAGGACAGTAACATAGTCTACCACAGAAAGAAGTCATGCATTTTAAGAAATTATAGGTTATGGCTCTTCGTCCTAGCAGAATTGCCTTGTAGCTTATTCTAAAAATAAGATAAAGCCCTATCTAAAATTACTTATGTTTTATATGTTGAGAAGTTTACTGA
The DNA here is from genome assembly GCF_000334495.1 of Tupaia belangeri chinensis. Taxonomy (NCBI): domain Eukaryota; kingdom Metazoa; phylum Chordata; class Mammalia; order Scandentia; family Tupaiidae; genus Tupaia; species Tupaia belangeri. The sequence goes on from NW_006159919.1 coordinate 36,139, forward strand.
AGATTTGTTTCATTTTATCTAGACTTTCTCTGAATTACAAATTGTATAACATGCTCTAAAGAAAAGTGTGCTTAATTAAGTAGGTAGGATTTTGGCAAGAGATACCTAGAGTTGGGAAAATGGGTAGTGTCTACTTTTCTCTGTTACTTTTAATTGGAGTCAAGCAGCTACCACTTTGTTCTTAAAATAGTGTGCCTTCCCATTTTTTTGAAAATGTTTTAAAATTCCAAAGCTGGAAGTTTTTCTCCAAACTTCATAGTTTTAAAGAAACACTAACTAATATTCATTGAGATCTACAAATGTCAGACACTGTGGAGAGCCTCGAATGCATTATCTTCAGTTGGTCTTCATAATAATTTTATTGTTGTTAATGTTGCAGATGAGAAAATGCTGAGATCCCACAGCTAATACTATAATCAGAGGTATCAACTCAGAGTCTGATCTCCTCACCACTATTACATGCTGACTTTGACCTTAAATTTGATGCTTTTCCCCCCTATTCCTCCTTCATGCATTGGAAAGAAAAATGCATATCTGCTCATAAAAACACTGCATATTCATGCCCATAAAATGTGTATGTATTGGAGGGATTGATCTCTCATATAGGGCAGTCTGTACCACATCTTGGATAAGTGAGACCATCATAAGCCTACCAGCATTTGAAAAGCAGAGTTGGGGGAAGAGAGAGTGATTATTTGGAAATAATAATTTGGTTTATCTTGGAGTACTAGAATGGGATTGGGAAAATATTGAGGGCCTACTATTAAAGTGTCCCTTGAGTACATGTACTCTCTGGCAAATCAAAAAAACAAAACAAAACAGACTCCCCCTTCCCTCCAAGAAAAAACAGGAAAAAGAAAAAGACTCTAAAAGACAAAAAAAACTAAACTTTTGTAGAGCATAGTTAAGAATTAGGTCAAGAGTCTTCAGTTGTACATTAAAAAGCATCTTTTAGCAAGAATTAAAGAAATAGAAGATGATAATCATTTTCTGGTATATTTTTTAATGTAAAAGAAGAAAACTTAAGAGCCAAACATCCATGTTACTTTAGATTGGCAGAATTTCCTCTTCTGTCTTTATACTATATACAGATACTGGATCATGCCTGCTGCAGGGTTTATAGGGGCTAGAAGTCACCTGTATTTTTAAAAGTACCTGGTCACAATTTATCAATTAATTTCACATTGTATTTCTTTAATATCATTTAAAATTAGGGCAAATAAAATACTATTTCCTTCTTGACCTCCTAGCTCTTCATTTTTTATATATACATACGTGTGTGTGTGTGTGTGTATATATATATATATGTATATATATATATATATATATATACATACATATATTTATTCAAGATAGAGTGTGTGCATGCACACATTAGAGAGATGAGCCTCCTCTACAGGGCCTGGTCACTCCATGATCATCTTCCAGTTCATTAGATCTTTGGTACTTGCAAACATGTTGCAAGGTATATGAATTCCTTGCAGTTAATGCTATTCTGAATTTATCATCCTCATCATTTTGGCTTAGACTTAATTGTTTAATTGTTGTGTTACTTACCTATTATTTGCATTGTGTTGTAGTAATGCTTGTTATGCTAGATTGTATACTTGCAGAGTTTCAAGGACCATATGACAGTCATTTATATCTCCTTTTCCTTGTTTTATATAGACCATTTCTGTTCAAACTGTTTGTAGTCAAGATCCACTTACTCCGACTCTGATTAGAGTCCACGTGTCACATAGTGTCACAGCCCTCTGTATTATTTCATGTAACCTCTTTTCACCCATAGTTATTCATTCACAACTGGTCATGCATGGGCTGTTACACAGTCACACTTACTGAACTTGCTGGCCAGAGTAGGAGTTAATTCCACAAATGTTTGTTGAATAAATCAGTGAATGAACGAGATGATTTTATAGTAATTACCATGGTATAATTTAGCTTTATTTCAATGCGATGTGTTTATAAAATCGAGCACTGCTGTCCTATTTACTGTGTTGTTTAAGATCTTCCTTTCTCTGCTTCAAGCATTTGGCTTTTGATTTCTGTCCCCTGTCAAACATTCTCCAATTAACCTCTGCCCCCATCATATGTCTTGGCCTCCATTAACGAGGCTCCTTAGGGATGTTTCTATGCAGAAGAACGGAGTAGGTTAGTTTTTGCCTAATTTTCAAATGGTAATAATCCCAATTTCTGTGTGTCGCAATGTTTTGAATGGCAAATGGAAATGTGCAAACAAGTGTTTGATCCCATGGAGTCCGTAGGATCTTCCTGTGGTTTTGTAAATTGTAAACCTCTCTTAATTCTTTCTTTTTTTTTTTTTTTGTCTTTCCAAATTGTAGGGCCTTAAAGCTGCTGACAATGATCCCACAGCTCCGCCATATGACTCCCTCTTAGTCTTTGACTATGAAGGCAGTGGCTCCACCGCCGGGTCTTTGAGCTCCCTTAATTCCTCAAGTAGTGGTGGTGAGCAGGACTATGATTACCTGAACGACTGGGGGCCACGGTTCAAGAAACTGGCTGACATGTATGGTGGAGGTGATGACTGAACTTCAGGGTGAACTTGGTTTTTGGACAAGTACAAACAATTTCAACTGATATTCCCAAAAAGCATACAGAAGCTAGGCTTTAACTTTGTAGTCTACTAGCACAGTGCTTGCTGGAGGCTTTGGCATAGGCTGCAAACCAATTTGGGCTCAGAGGGAATATCAGTGATCCAATACTGTTTGGAAAAACACTGAGCTCAGTTACACTTGAATTTTACAGTACAGAAGCACTGGGATTTTATGTGCCTTTTTGTACCTTTTTCAGATTGGAATTAGTTTTATGTTTAAGGCTTTAATGGTACTGATTTCTGAAATGATAAGTAAAAGACAAAATATTTTGTGGTGGGAGCAGTAAGTTAAACCATGATATGCTTCAACACGCTTTTGTTACATTGCATTTGCTTTTATTAAAATACAGAGTTAAACAAACAAAGAAACAAAAGAACTCATGGAGAGATTTTGTTATCCTGGGGGATGAGACCATGAGACTGGAAAATGTACATTACTTCTAGTTTTAGACTTTAGATTTTTTTTTTTTTCACTAAAAATCTTAAACCTTACGCAGCTGGTTGCAAATAAAGGGAGTTTTCATATCACCAATTTGTAGCAAAATTGAATTTTTTCATAAACTAGAATGTTAGACACATTTTGGTCTTAATCCATGTACACTTTTTTATTTACTGTATTTTTTCCACTTCACTGTAAAAATGGTATGTGTACATAATGTTTTATCAGCATAGTCTATGGAGAAGTGCAGAAACTTCAGAACATGTGTATGTATTATTTGGACTATGGATTCAGGTTTTTTGCATGTTTATATCTTTCGTTATGGATAAAGTATTTACAAACAAAAGTGACATTTGATTCAATTGTTGAGCTGTAGTTAGAATACTCAATTTCCAATTTTTTAATTTTTTTTTTATTTTTTATTTTCTCTTTTGTTTGGGGAGGGAGAAAAGTTCTTAGCACAAATGTTTTACATAATTTGTACCAAAAAAAAAAAAAAAGTCAAAAGGAAAGAAAGGGGTGGCCTGACACTGGTGGCACTACTAAGTGTGTGTTTTTAAAAAAAAATTGAAAAAAAAAAAAAGCTTTTAAACTGGAGAAACTTCTGACAACAGCTTTGCCCCTGTATTGTGTACCAGAATATAAATGATACACCTCTGACCCCAGCGTTCTGAATAAAATGCTAATTTTGGATCTGGTGACTGGTTTGAACTTTTTCTTTTCTACTTGAGCTGCTTTGAATGTTGCAAAAATCCCAAGTACTGGAGTTTCACAGAGAACAACAGTACAAAAGTATGTATTTGTTCTTGTACTTTCACCATTGAAACGCGTAGCATGGCAACCGTTTACAGTGAGCAGCCGAGGGATTCATTATGGAACATCTCACCACCGTAGAAGAAAAACATCAAGTGCTCAGGAATAGACCCTCCAGGTGGTGACAGACCTTTATCTTCCATGAACTTTGGTGTAATTCTTTATAACTTACATTCTCATTTGTTTGTGGTCAAGCTAATGATAGCTATGCCAACTCTAACAGCACTTACCTATTAGAGCTGTAGCATAAGGAAAACGTCAGTAAGGTGGGTTATAGGACTGGAACCTTCAGCGGACACTTGTAATTCTTGTGTGATTCATTCATGGACGTGCTTGGTTTGTGTACTTAGTGGAACACACATAGGTTTGCGTGACCTTTATTCTTTGACTTACCTATTTGCTTTAGTTTGATGTAGTCACAGAGCACAAAATAGGAAGCGATCTTGCTAAAATCTTTAGAAGAGTTTCTATAACTATGATTCATAAGTGAATTTTAAGAGACTTACAAGAATTCTCACTGTATTTTTCTATTTGCGTCATAATCATTCTCATGCCATATATTTTCACAGTGTACATTATGAAGTGACACTTAAATGAGGGGCCTTCAAAAAGTTCATGAAAACATATACTACAGAAACTATGCATGAATTACAAAAATTTTTTCATACCTAAATTCAGTTTAATTCCATTTATCCAGGAACATTTTGAAGTACCCTGATACATATACCTCCTCTAATTAACTCCATGCTTTTTGCTTAACATAAAGGTTATTTTATATCAGACAGTGGAATTTACTTTCCTATTGATTCATTTTGCAGGCAATACTTACTTGTTCCTTTTCTAATCATTAAATGCCAGAGCTTGCCTCTGGGAATTTCCATAATGAAACTTACTAAATTTGCTAATTGGAATAGTCTTTTCTAAAATTGATCTTAGACTGTGCCTCCATATTATTGTATGAAATTGAAATGAAAATTGAACTATCTTTTCAAATTCGAACATTGCAACACTTAAAAATTCACATAATTTAGGCGAACATTGTTCAAGTTATCTTATGGTTGATGTAAAGTGACAAACTATATCGAATGAATATATATATATATAAAGTTTAAGCATTGATAAACATTTTACATATACACAATCAATCAATATAAACATAAATATTTTCAACACTTCCCATTTTTTTAAATGTAATACATGACTATATTTCCTTTACAGAAACAATTTTTAAGGAAAACCAAGAAACTTATTTAAGAGTGGATACCATCTTCCTTGCTATAGGAGAAACGTTTAGCTGGTCACTACAATTTCTAGTTCTAAGAAACATTTTTTACATACACATTTCCATAAAGATTTTATTTTGTTTCATTTTCATGAAAATGGGATTGTACATTATGTATTATTCTGTAACTTGCCTTTTTCACTAAAAGTGTATCTTGAAAATTTTTCCATATTAGTATATATATATATGTACATCTACCTCGTTCTTTTAACTGCTACATAGTATTCCATAATATGGACATGATAGTTTTATTGAATCATTTCCTACTTAAGATGTTGTTTTCAGTTTTTTTCACTATTAAAAACAATGCCACAAATAAATGTCCTTGTGCATGTCTCTTTGCATGGGAGTATTTCTCTAAATTAGACGATTGAAGATAGGACTGCTGGATTAAAGAATGTGGACAGAAGTTAATGAAGTATGACTGAAGTTATAAATGTTTTAGCATTACTTCAAAGTCCCTTTAAGCTCAAAGAAGATGAGGCTTTCTAAAAGCCTCTTCTTCCTCGGACAAAAGAATTTTACACAGCTCAAAATAGTAACCCAAAATGTAGCCAGAGCTGTGTTCTTTTTACCTTGGAAGTTAGCCTTTGACTTGAGACACACCACTACTTTCAAGTATTCGGCAAGATGACTGCAGCCACGTGATGTAATAAATCTTCGAAAACTGTTTTTATGAATATGGTTAATGGACCCTATCCAGAATCATGTTTTCTTATGCCCTTCTGGGTGATTTGAATCTCTTCTGCAATGTTGCCAATAAAAAATATCTATATAAATTGCTGGCATCCCTATGAAATGAGTTACTTTCCATGATAAAAGTGTGCGCACTTCAAATGTTAATAAAACATCTCTAAATATCCTTCATTCAAGAATACACTAATTTACACTATTATCAACACTGTCTACAAAAATCTGTTTACCGTTACTCCCTATAATCCTGAACATTCCATGTTCTGCTATTATGATGGACGAGAGATACCTCATGTTAATGATTACACTTTCCTAATGGCTAATAAGGCTGATTGGGAATTTCCTTTTTCTTATGTTTAGTAGCCATTTGTGTTTCTTGGAATTACCTATTTTTATTTCTCGATTGGGTTATTTGCCTTTTTCCCATTAATTTGTGAGATCTCTTCAAAAGTATTTCTTTTCCTCTGGTCTTTTGCTAATCTAGTAAATGATCAATTTTCCACAACTTGTTTACAACTTCACCCTTGGGGGCCCGCAAGTGGTGTGGAGGTTAAGGAACTGGATCCTGTTGTCCCACTGGGTGGTTCAAGTCCACGAACTGGCCACTTGAAAATTACATGGGCTGGTACCAGCAGTTAGGGTAACGGCTATGTCACTGGACTCCCATGTAGTCAACCGTGGTTTGAGTCCTGGACCCAGTGACTTAAACTCACACCGAGTGCATGTGCGTGCGTACCCAAAATCCCAAGAGGAGAATGGAGGAGAAGGGATTTCGACGTGGCCATACCCCCTGGGGGTGATTTCTCACTTTCTGTCTCTCTGTCTCTCTCTGTCTTCCTGGCGAGTGCACGAGCCCTATGGCAGAAAAAAAAAAAAAATTACGTGGGCACATGTGAGTGCATGCCCAAAATCCCAAGAGGAGACTGGAGGAGAAGGTACTATCTCCCCAAGTGGATCACTTCACACCCTACCTCTCTGTCTCTGGCAAGCACAAGTACCCTGTGACAAAAACTAAAAAAAGGAAAAAATACTCAACCTTAACACAATCCACACTTACGTCAAATGAAACCTTACCATATGTGTAATTCTCATATAGATATATGTTTATTTCTGGATTTTTTTTATTGTGTTCTAGTGACCTATTGCTATATAATACTAGATTGTTGACATGAGAATATCAGTTATACCAAACCATTTTCCATCCTGTTCTTAGCCAAAATTTTCTATATTTTTCTGCATTTTCTCTTATGTAAAAAGTTTAGAAATATCAAGACCAGCAGTTAGCGTAATGGCTATGTAACTGGACTCCCATGTAGTCGACCGCGGTTCGCGTCCCGGACCCGGTGGCTTAAAAACTCATGCCAGGCGCGTGTGCGTGAGTGCCCAAGATCCCGAGAGGAGAGTGGAGGAGAGGGGATTGTGGCATGGCCATCCACCTGGGGAGGGGGGATTTCTCACTTTCTGTCTCTCTGTCTCTGTCTGGTGAGCGCACGCGCCCTATAGCAAAAACCTCTCTCTCAAAAAAAAAAAAATTTTCTAGAAATATGTTCTTAAGTTCTATGATAATTTTATTTGAAATATTTTTGAGTGGTGAAAAGTTAAGAGTTTTATGTAGTATCCTATTCAGTACTACAGTATGTTCAATTTTCAGATCACATGCTATATACGGTTTCATGAAGTTTCACTAAACATCTCATTTTGTTACACTGCTGTTTAATGATTTTTGTTGCTATTATGAGTGGGCTCTATTTTTCACAGCATTTTTTTTCCGATGAGTCTTTTACTGCTCTACTGGGAGATGGTATTTTTTATTTCAGTCTTATTTTACTTTTGTATTATTTCTAGTAGCTTTGAAGGGATTCTCTTGGGTTTTCCTGACAGATAATCATGACTGCAGTTAATGACAGTTTTTTTCCTCTCTACAAGATTAATACTTGTTTAATTTTTTCCCAATACAGTTAGTGATATTATTTTATTACTCCCAACTATAGTAGGAAGACTTTGTATATTTCACCATTATATAAACATTTACTTTAGATTCAGGTTTATACTCAGATTACTTTGAAATTTATGAGTGTACATGTTAAATTTTATAAAATGCATTCCCTTCACCTGCAGAGATGATTATGTATTAATCCAGTAATATAGTGGATTATGCCATTAATGTCATTAGATTTTCTAGTATCGAATCAGATTGTCCTGGGATAAACCCTACTTGGTCATAATGTTATTTTTTTTAATGGGCTGACATTTTTTATTTGTTATTTCACTTAGTAATTTTAAATCTCTTGTGACACTAACACTTTTCTGTTTTTTCACCATTCTTGCTCAATTTTACTCTAATATATATGCTGCTATAAAATAGGAAGATTGTGAGTTTTTCTGTGCTCCAGAATGGTTTTTATAAAATCCCAATTATCTGATCATTAAAAAATTTATTAAAACTCTCCCATAATTTTACCATTGTGGAAATAGATTTTTCTCAGTAGGAATTAGTGTATGCAAACTTTTGACCAGTTTTCACAATTTATATTTTTTCAGAAAAATCATTTCCTTTTAGATTTTTTAAATGGTATTGATAGAAAATCGCAGATGCCAGCTCCATAGTTTAGTGGTTAAGGAGTGGAATCCCACAAGGCCAGTCACAGTTCAAATCCCAGCCCCAGCTGCATAAAAAATATTCTGAGTACATGTACATGCATATCCCAAATCCCAGTAAGAGAGAAATGGAGGAGAAGGAATTACAGTGTGACCATACCCCATTGGGAAGGGATGGTTTCTACCTCTCTATTTCTCTGGCAAGAAAAAAGGAGAATTGCATACAGAATTATCTTTTTTTTCGGAGAGGTTTTTGCTATAGGGCACGTGCACTCGCCAGACAGACAGAGAGAGACATAGAGACAGAAAGCGAGAAATCACCCCCCAGGGGGGGATGGTCACGCCACAATCCCTTCTCCTCCATTCTCCTCTCGGGATCTTGGGCACGCACACACACGCGCCCGGCGTGAGTTTTAAGCCACCGAGTCCAGGACGTGAACCGTGGTCGACTACGTGGGAATCCAGCGACATAGCCATTACGCTAACTGCTAGTTCCCTACAGCATCTTTTAAAATCTGTTTTATACCTAAAGTTCTTTTCTCACTCCCTTATTTTTGTTTTACTTTCTTTTTCTTTTTTCTTCATCAGAATAGTCAAGTGTCTATTCTGTTAAGTGAACCAGCTTTTTAGTGTATTCATAATTGCATTTTGGTTTTTTTGTTTTGTTTTGGTTTTAGTTTTTGCTATGGGGACATGCCTGCCTGGCAAAAAGACAGAGAGTGAGAAGCCCCCCCTGGGGAGGGGCGATAGTCATGCCACATTCAATTCTCTATTTTCCTCTTGGGATTTTGGGTACGTTTGCACAAGTGTCCAGTGTTTTTTTCCGAACTGCAGATATAGCCATACGGGATCAGCTCCATTAACCTCCACACCATTTGCTGACCCCTGATACTGATTTTTTTTTTTTTTTACTTAATTCTTTATTTCTCCAGAGAGAGGGAGAGAGGCACCCACAACAGGATTCTCACACTAGTATTCACAGCCTATCTGAGTCCCCCCCTCCCCCCAGTTCTCAGGCATATGTGTGTACCCAGCATGTGCAGGAAGAACCCAGGATGCGAACTTGGGGCCTTCCCGTGTGAGCCTCGGTGCATTATTTATTACTATGCTTCTATCTTGCCTCTATTGATTCAGAATATTTATTTGCTTGATTATTGGGCACACGTTTCTGTCAGTAATTGTTTTTCAAATACATATATTTAAGTATATATAAATATACACATACGCAATTCAGTTTTTTTTTTAATTTTCAAATACATGTATTTTATTTATTTTTTATGTCAGTCCCTGAGAAAGGTTTATTATCACTTTCCACTAGCTTTTTGGATTTGTGTATTTCCAGGCCATGTTGATGTATGCTTAAAACTGTTGGATTATAACTCTCCTTGAGGGGATGAAGCTTGTTTGGTAACTTACTGTGCTTTCAGCTAGAAGACCTATTTTGTCTGATATTAATACGGTACCTATTTTCTTTTTTGGCTTTGATTATTTGCTTTAACCTGATATACAGTAGTTTGGTCCATCTCTCTTTTTTAAATTTATTTCTTTCATGAAAAAGAGGCAGCAGAAGAGAGAAAGAAAAAAGCATTTCAATAGGATTTTATGCCACCATCCTCCCCTAAACCTTCCCAGGCAGGACCATGGACATGCGTGTGTACACACATACCCTCTATATACAACCAACCTAAGACCCTGACCTTGATCTTCCCTGTGGCTTCCAGCATTGCAGAGCTTTGTACTATTTCTGCACGGCTGGGCACCATCTCTCTGTGGTTAGTAGCTTCTGAGTAATTTTGCTTTATACGTCTTTATAAGCAGCATAAAAATGGTTTTTAGTGCCAAGAGACACATGCTTGAGAGAGATAAATAGAAAGAACACACACACACACACACACACACACACACCAGTGGGGCCAGATTATACCACGATTTCATTTTCTCCATCCTGTCAAGATCCTGGATATGTGCACAAACATACCTGACATGATATTTAGGCTGCAGAGACGGAAACTCAAACTGTAGTTGGCCAGCAGGAACCAGCTCTCACTGCATAGCACTTAACTACTATGTTACAGGGCTAACCCATTAACATATGAACTTCCAAACTTTTTTTTTTTTTTTCAAAAAGCACACTAGAACTTTTTTCAGTGCCATTTTCAAACAGGCACTGTTGCAGTGGCTTAGACAAAACTTGCCTTGACAATGATTTGGCTTTTGCAGTCCGTCTTTGAAACCAATAACCTCCAAATTTGTGGTTTAGGATGTGACGTCAATGACCTGGCCATGCGAAAGATGCTCTCCCTGGTTGTCCCCTCAGCCCTGCAGGGTATCTTGGAGCCAATGACATGTAGAATTGACCTATTCAGTCTAAAAACAAGAGGCCCAACAAAGCTAGACCTTTTTGCCCTTTCATTTTGTTTTACCTCACTGTGTTTTATTGTTCATTCAAAATCCACTCTACTTTTTCCTCATAGAAGGAAGAAAAGTATCATGTCATAGTCAAAGGAAAAACTGGAAGATAAACACATAAGGAAACTGGGCATCTTATGAATATATACTATCCTGCTGTCACTTTGTTTATTCATTTGAGATGATGTTGAGATAATAGAGATATTGATGGTTATATTACTATCATGTTCTCAACAACAAACAGAACACTCCTTTCTGGGAAAAATCAATTAATTATTCTGCGTAAGAAAAAAGTTAGAGGAGGGAACAACAAGGCCTTTTCTCTTTTTCTTGATTCAGCAAATTTACGATCCTGAATGCTACTTTTCCATTCATCAGGATTCCTTCTGCAAGGTTGGTGGTAAAAAGCTCACAAATCACCAGTTTTTGTTAGTTAACCAGCCTTGTTAAGTCTTCAGTGAGTGGAAAAAGAGATGATGCTACAGCAGCTAAAATGTGTTTGGGGAGAATTATGTAGAGATTGAAAGTCATTTCATGCGCTTTGATTAGCATTACGATAAATGATTGTGCTGACTTATAGGTACAACTTAGGGTTTGAGGATATGTTTATAATTTTTTTAACAAAAATATATTCACATGAGAATAATGTAAGTGCCTACTTTTAGAGGGGGAAGTAGGTGAAGCAAGTATCTCGAGTAAAAACAGTTTAGAAAACAAAAAACATGATGGTAGACAGGTATTTTTGAGATACTCTGTTACTCTAAGCCATACTTACTTACTATAGTTGATGGATTTATTCTGTTTTTAAAAGTTTGAATGTTTTGACCTCAAAAATAATTTTTAAAAGTATTTATATGTTCAGGAATGCATGGCGGCCTGAATTACTGAGTGGATGTCAGCTCCGACCACACTTTGTTTCTTGATTTTTCTCTGCAATTCTAACGAACTTTGAATAAGAAACTTCAAGTTTAAGAATACTGACCTTGGGGCCAGCAGGTGGCATGGTGGTTAAAGGCGCTGGATTCCCACATGGCTGACCACGGTTTGAACCCTGGACCTGGCAGCTTTCTTTCTCCCTTTCTATTTCGTCTCTGTCTCTGTCTGGCCAAATTTAAAAAAAAAAAAAAAAAAAGCTGACCTTTATCCTGGAAGTTATTACTCACATTTATCAGGTTTTGGCTTCTATTTTATGGGAAGATGGTATCTATCTACTTTCAGAGTTTGATTATTTGTTTCTACTTTTTGTTTGTTTGTTTGTTTGTTTTTGTAAATTTACTTATTTATTCTATGAGAGAGGGAGAGAAGCCCTCTACAGGGTCTTCATGCTGCCATCTGCCCCCAGGCTCAGCAGCCCAGATCATAAACACGCGCATGCCCAATGTGTTTGGGAGATCCTGGTACACAAGTCCACGCCCTTCCTGCATGGGTCCAGTTGCATTACTGCTACATCACCATTTGCGCCCTCTAGTGGGATTTTTTATTGTGTAAAGTCAGTTAATGTAGTAACATGGGGAGGGGGAAGAAAAATAGGACTTTTTGGATGAAAACCTTTTTAAATTTAGTTTATTTTAATTTTAAATGGCTTCTCTATTTTGGGGCTGATTGACATTATTTTAAATCATTTTTTTTCTTGTTTCATTAGATATTTTTCATACCTTTCTGTTTTACCTTTATCTACATATCAATGAAAGCATCAACAGGGCCAGCCCTATAGACTAGTGGTTAAGGGAAAGCAAATGCCACATGACTGAACTCAGTTCAAACTCAACCCCAGCAGGTTGAAAAAAAAAAACACATACCAGGCACCTGTGTGTGCATGCTCAAAATTCTGACAGAATGGAGAACAAAAGGAAAAATTATTGCTGTGTGGCCACACCCCTTTGGGTGATACTTTCTCCCTCTTTCTCTCTGGGTCCCTCTCTGCCATGTACATGCACCCTCTAACAATAAACACAAAACCATCAACAACCACTGATTGAGCAAAACTTTTTCCCTTTCTCCCAAGACTACTTCACTTAAAATAGTTAACTTTATACCACTGCACCAGAATCTCTGCAACCTCTGGAGTAATCAAACTGTATCTATGTCCAGTCTTCTTAGGCCTCATATGAACATCGTAAATTGAACTTGACATTTTTTTCATGAGAGAACACAGGCCTCGTAGACTGTGTCGAACTAAAACTATTACTGCTCTTGTATAAACTCATGCATAGACACTCATTCAACATTAGGGATGGATTTTAATAATACTGAGTTTTTTCTGTGTGATAGGTTATTTTCTATGCATTTGACATATTAACTCATTTAATTTTTATAGTAACTACCTTGTTACAACACTTTTAATAGACTCATTATTATTCCCCACATTTTGGCAACTTGAAGATCAAGAAGCTTCTTACAATGAATGCAGTGCATCCCAGCCTCAATAAAGGACTAGTATCAGAATGTCTTTAAGTTTTATACACACTAAGGTATGTAGGTCGGTTTTAGTTTTCTTGGTTTCTTTAGATGGAGAAGCTTTCTTGGTGAGTCATGTGGTTTATCCACTGATTCTGAGCTAGTAACAAAGCCAATATTTAAGCACAACTATTGGACTTCATAGCTCACACTTTACCTGCTGGCTAGAGCAGACACTGAGCCAAAAACCACAGGACTGAATGAACAAAGGAAAAAATAGCTCTATTGCACAGTATAATTTTTATATTTAGCTGAATAGTAAGGGACTGTCATTTCTGAATGCCAAGATAGTCAAATAGCTTGAATTTATATATCTGAATTGAATCTTTAATTTAGCCCAACCTAGAATTTGGAAATGAATCATCTATTTTACGAAAGAACTATATGCTCTGAAACATAGCCTATGAAACATAGCCTATGAAACATAGCCTATGAGTGTGTACAGATGTGGGAGAAAAGATAATGAACGGGGGATCCCAGGATGAAAAGGAACTTGCTTTTAATACTTTCTTATACTCATTACTTTCTTTTCTCTCATCCTTTAGCAAGACTTAACATTCCTAACATTCTTATCCATCAGTCTCTCCAGGGCTTAGAAAGCTGCTCAGTGCATCCTTCCACTCTCATAGGCACTACAGAAAATCTCATTCATACATGCATCAAGACCTACCTGCCATGTCTGACTCAAACGTTTCATTTTCCAGTTGTAAGCTGAACAATTTTGGAAATCAAAGTAACATTTCCAGGCTCTGGGGGAACGTTTAGTCTGCTAGCAGAAACTCATTTTCTTCCACTAAGGAAGATGAATCTTTTATTCTGTTTCTTTATCCAGCATAGCTGGTTTATTTTTTCCAGTATCCTACCTTTTGGACTTCCAGAATGTTGTAACATTAAGTGCCTTGAGGAGAAACTAAACATTACCAGAAGGCACAGGTTGGCATAATTCTCCCTGGGTTTGGATCGCACCTCTGCCCTTTGGCAGCTTCCAAACCTCAGATGATGTGTTTGTCTCTGTGTCCTTGCCTGTAGATAGAGGAGTGCCCGGGGGCTGCAGTGAGGACAAAACCTTTGACACCTGGAACATAGCAAACACTCCATGAAGTTAGCTGTTACCTGTCGTTAGGAAGACACGGTCATATTGATCTACATACCCAGAGTTGCTTTTTATAGCCTTTTGTAATTCACAAAAGAAGGACATTTTTTACTCTTTTCAGTTTAATACCTTACTTTTTCAAATATTATGCACCTGCTGGTGAGAGACTTTATTCTTAAAACTGAAAAAACATGGGGACCAGCAGGTGGTGTGGTGGTTAAGGCGCTGGACATTGCCACATGGCTGACCATGGTTCGAGTCCAGGATCTGGCAGTTTGCCTTCTCACTTTCTCCTTCTCTCTCTCTGTGTCTCTCTCTCTCTCTGGTCAAATTAAGATAAAATAAATGAATAAATAAAATTAAATTAAAATAATTCTTAAAAAAACTGAAAAAACAAATCTGTCTTCATTTTTTATGGTCTACATTTCAAGCTTTTAAAAATCATTATTAGAAGTGATATTAAATATGACATTTTTTAAAATAACTTATTTGGCACTTGTACTATTGCTTCCAGGTACCAATGACCAGAATGCTTTATCATCTTTCATCTTTATTAATTGCCAGCTCTGGAAAAATATCCAAGTATATTCAGGAAACTTGGAATCAGAAATTCTAAAAATGGATTAAATTGCCTGGTAGTGATACATCCTATAGAGATCAAACTTTATTACTTTGGAGATTTTGCTTGTGGACTTGGACATAAAAAAAATGTAGATTTAATAACTCAGCTAGGTTAGCAGAATCATCCGTTTTAGCCTGGCTTAGCTAATTCTATATCCACTTTCTAATATTTCCCTTCTTAATAGTACCATTCCTCTTAAACCCTTTGACTGCATGTGTAAGAATCTTTCAAAAATTAGGTCATCATGCAACATTAAACTTTAATAACTGGATGTACAGGGCATAGAAGCAAATACATCAAAATGCTTTTAGTAATCATGATCACATTCTTTACAAGAACTTAATGCCAGTATCATCCAGTTTATTAAATCATTTAGCACAACCAAAGAATGTGAAATGAGACAGTCGCTAGATTTTAAATATTAAATCAATAACCTGGGAAAATTAATGTCATATATGTCATAAAAGGTGCTTCTTAGGCCAACCACAGAGGTGCATGATGCTGAAGCCACATGGAAGGCTCCCAGGTTTGCATCCCAAGATCTCCCTGTGCATGCTGGACACATGCATGCCCATCATCCTGGCCAGCGGAGGCTGAGGTTGGATCACAGCATGAAGATTCTGTTGGAGGTGACTTTCTCTCTCTCTCTCTCTCTCTTTTTTCCTCTCTCTCTCCAAATAAGTAAACTTTTAAAAATGGTTTTACTTAGACTGAAGCCTGAAATGTGTATCTCTCTTTTATACTGAAGGTGGATACGTAACCATCTTAGAATAGCCTGTCACAACCCAGAGAAACAAGAGATGGAGCTATTAGTTTGTCCATTTGTTCCAGTACTTGTTTGCTTGTTGATTTTGTTTTTCTCAAATAATTTATTGTAACCATGACTTTGTAATGGTGGGACAAAGTGATTAAATGGTGTGACAAACTGATTCTTTGTCCTCTGAAGGATACTGTCTTTTACTGTTTCTGCATGTTAAATTGATTCTTCTATTGTCAAGCCATAATCCTCACGAAACTAGTCCTTTAGGAAAGATGCCATATGTGTATAAATCAAATCATAGCATGCCTGAAGAATGTAGGAGCAATAACCTGAGCCAAGGAGACTGAAGACACTTCTTAGGCTTTGTGTGGAAAAAGCACATACCCCAAGTGAGTATTAAATAAAGCTATCACCTAGACCAAGCACAAGAAAGAATTTCAAAAAGGTAGCAAGAATTCTTTTAAGAAGGAAAGACACCCATGAAGGTAAAAGGACTTGGTGAAGAATGGTAGGGTTTTTTGACCAATGATTCCCAAATTATTACACCTTAAAATTTATTTTTTAAGAAAATTTAGTAACACCTAATAGTTGTACAGATGTATGGGGTAAGATGTGATTTTTCAGTGCTAAATGCAACTTGTGGTGACTAAATAAGGGTAGTTAGTGTACCTCTTGCTTCAAGTATTTGTCATTACTTTGTGTTAGAAATATACAAAATCCTCTTTTTTAGTTACTATGAGATTTATAATAAATTATTAACTATATCCACTCTACTGTATTTTATAATACTAGAAACTGTTCTTATCATATATCAGTAATTTTGTTTCCATTAATCAACATTATATTTAAATTTTTGAGATTCTTTAAAAAATCCTTATGCCTGACTCCCATGCCAGTATGCCCAAGGCCACAGTCTGAGCAACTGGATCTGCCATGCTGAAGTGCCTAAGAGAAGAACCAGTCTGCACTTGCCTCAAGCATTGTTAGAGGCTCATCTGATTTAGCCAGTTGATAATTATGGAGGAACACTAGTCAAGAACATATCCCAGGACAGTTTCTAAAGGAAGCAGACTGAGATGGAGCTCACTGTGCAGAAAGTTTGTAAAATAGTCTTTTTAGGATCCACATGTATGGAAAGGAAAGGAAAGAAGTAGAAAAAAGCAGAGAGAAAAGTTGGGCTGCCATGAAGTTTCAATGGAGGCCACTCTGCTGACATCTCAGACAGCTATAAAGCTATATTGGTCCTTCAGGTTTGTTCCAAATCGAAGCCAGATGGCCATAGCTATATCTTTTCACATAGACCAGTCGTTGGATGTGTGCAGCCCTAGGAAGGTTTTTGGTCTTGGATGAGCAAATTCTTTTCAGTGGAGAGAGTTGGAGAAGAGAGCCAGCTGACAACTGAAGGCTATTTGCCAGCAGCCCTGTCAGAACTGGGCAAGTACATTCCTTGGTTCTTCAGAAGGTTCTGGCATACCCCAGTGAATGCTTTTTGATTTGTTTTAACTTTGGTAACTTTGCCATTTTATTATGTGGTATTGTAAAAATAAAATTAAACCACCAGTATAAGAATTCCTTTAGGAAGGAAGTCTTTGTTCAAGAAGATAATTTACTAGGATTGAGACCGAGCAAAAAAAGATGACCAAAGAATGCTGCGTTCAGAGGAGAACACGAAGAAGACGTGACTAAAAGCATGAGAAAGCTTAACAGCAGGGACATTTGACATAATGCTGTATATAAACCATCTCCTCCATTTCCACTATAAAGGTCATGTAAAAGATTTTTTTTTTTTTGTCATTTGTGTGTTTGTGGTGTTTTATGGAAATCAGATAAAGATTCAGCAGAAAAAATAGTGCAGTGAGAGATGATGACAGATTGAAATAGAAATGGAGCTCTGACTCAGTAGCATAAGTGCTAACTGACACTGCTACTTGACTGAGGCCACATGAAAGGCCTAGGTTCACTTCCTGGCCCATTCTGAAGTCTGGATATGGTAGGGCATGCTGGAGTCCCTGCTACTTGAGAAGCTGAGACAAGAGTATTGCAGTATAGCTAGACCTGTCTAAAATACCACACACACACACACACACACACACACACACACACACACACACACTTTCCACACAAAAAAAGTACTTCTTAAGGTAACTGAGACACCAGGAGATATATGCTAAAGTTGTGGTCTTTTTTCTGATTTTCAGAATTTACCCAGGAATTAGTATATATAAGCAAAGTCTTAAATGCTTTCTTTGGTGGATATATACTAGAAAATAGAAGGAAACTCAGCTCAGCCTAGTGGTGCAGTTGGTAGCAAATGGAACAGTAGTGTTGGAAATCACATGACTGGCGGCAGGTTCAGGTTCCTGGGTTAGCCTATAAACATGCCAGGCATGTGATTGTGTATCCAGGGTCCTAATGAACTAGAGGTCTGGAGTAAGAAGTTGATTGTGACATGAGGAAACCTATAGAGGGTTCTTCTCTTTGTCATATGCATGCACATTCTTTGAATAAATTAAACAAATAAAACCAAGGGAAGAAAGGAAGTAGAGAAGGAATGATGGAAGTTCATTAGGAAAAGAACATGCAGGGAAATCCTCTAGTCCGTCTTAACAGTTGAGTTGAGAGGGAAGTCCAAGAAAGGGGAGAAATGCAGATTGAACAACCAAAAATGCATAGGATGAAAAAAAAATTGTGATCCAAAGACTCATAAATCTTTTCTAGACAAATGGATGTAAGTTCTTTGTGTAAACTTTTAAAGATATATTTCAATAGTTTAATACTGTAGACAAATGGATGTAAGTTCTTTGTGTAAACTTCTAAAGATGTATTTCAATAGTTTAATACTGTTAAGTATCATGTTACTTGAACACTTGATTTTTGTGATAATATTTTTGCTTTCCTTTAAAAATCCTAATTGAACCTACTGTTTTATCAACTAATTGGTTTCAATTGCCTTACATTCTACTGAGTTACACATATATAAATTTAGATATGATATAATACTGTACTATTTAATGTTTCATAGGGAGCTAAAAAAGAAATTCTAGAGATTTTTTCCTTAAGATAAAGAAAATAGCCAGATTGTAATAAAGTATATTTCATTAGAATAAAAAGAAGTAGCATAAAATTAATGTCTATTTAATATAAGCAGTGCTTTTAAAATAAACTGAAAACTTACTTTAGAGCTTTGAAAAAAAGTTTTTTATAATTAAATAAACAAAGTTTGTCTCATCCAAGTCTTTAACGTTTTATCCCATTAAGACCTTTTTTTTTTAAAAAAAAGTAAGCCTTTTTTTTTTTTTTAAATTGTTTCATACCCAAGTAAATCTCACTACTCACCTACTAGGCCCCAGTCCCCCTGCACTTCCCAGCAAGTAGAAACATTCACTTTAACTCCACAGCTTAGAGGGCACCTAAGCCTTGGCAGCTGACTTATAATGGGGTCAGTGTACAGGCAGAAGGGTCCATGGCATTTATACACTAGGGTATCCAGCAGTGGGTCAGCCATTCAGCTCGGACTGGGTAGTAGTGTTCAAAGATTTGATGGTAGGAATAGCCTTCCTTAGTTTTAGGAGTATTGAAGGGAAATTTCTGGGCTGCAGCTGCCATCATTGCATCATCAACCTGGTGTTCAACATATTCTTGTAAAATCTTAAACCAGGAATTCTTAACTGAGGTAATTCCATCACTGAAGGCTTCTTTTGGTCGCCAGAGAATCTCTTTGGGTATCAGATTGGAGTCCTCAAACATCTCTCTCAGGAGATGTTTTTCTATTCCAGTCTTTGGAATCCTCATTTCTGGTGGCAGAGACAAGTAATAGGAAGAAAATCAATGATCCAAGAATGGGACTCTTCGTTCAAGGCCATGGGCACCAGTAGTTCGATCTGCACAGAGAACATCGAACAAATTTTGCTCCTTCAGAAGCCTCTCACTCTCCTCTTCGACTTTTTCAGGAGAAGGAGCCTTATGCAAATAGATGTAACCCTGTGCAATTTCATCTGATCCCTCTCCAGAGAAGCTCACCACACTATGTTCTTCCGAATATACTTGAAAATTAAATACGTACCTACTGAAGCACAAACCGTTGTAATATCATAAGTTTCCAAGGAAAATATGACTTCATCCAGGACCTGAATGCCTTCCTTAGAGTTAAAGAGGACTTCATGATGTTCACTTCCAATATGATTTGCCACCTTCCTGGCAGCCAGTAAATCAGGGCTGTCTTCCATCCCAATTGCGAATGTCTGGAGAGGACACTGTACTTGGGCCTCTTTTAGCTGCTTTAACAGAGTTGCAGCAACCAAACTAGAGTCCAAGCCCCCTAATGAAAGGCAGCCAATTCTTCTGTCATCAAACGTTTCTTAATAGCATTATCAAACAGGATCCGGAGATTGCTCTTCACAGTTTCTAACTCAAAACCTGGGAAGAGTTTCTCCACGGTGTTATAAAGGGCACATAGTGGCTCATCCCTACAGTGGTGATATTTAACCATTTCCACAGATGCCACTTTGCCATTTGGCTTTAAATCCAAAACTTCATAATGTCCCAGAAGAAAAGGTTCCACTTTTAAAAAAAGAGTTGTGGAGTGCTTCAATGTAACAAGACCTTTCGCTTCTGAACACACAGCCAAAAATCCGTCTCCTGTCATGGCTTTAGATAAATGTCCGACTCCATACGTATCTCTACCCAGGAACACTTTCTTGTTGGCAGTATCCAGTAAAATAAATGCAAATACCCCATCCAACATACAGATTGTCTGCTCAATTCCTCCTTTGTCATAAAGATGAAGGATTATTTCACCATCTACTTTGGTCTGGTATTCAAATTCAAAATGCCGTTGCATCTCCTTGTGGTTGTAGATTTCACCATTGCAACAGAGCTGCAAATAAGGATATTTCTTCACTCAGATTGGCTGCATTACAAACATCTGGTCAACTATAGCCAATCAGTGAAATCCAAAGCAGTAGTTGGTGTATCTGTTGACATTCTCAAAATGAATTGCGTCTGGACCCCTGTGTGCAATCATTTTTTTTTGGGGGGGGGAGGTTCAGCTACAGGGCACGTGCGCGCACCAGACAGATAGAGAGAGACAGAGAGATATAAAGTGAGAAATCACCCCCCGGGGGGGATGGCCACGCAGCAATCCCTTCTCCTCTGTTCTCCTCTCAGGATCTTGGGCATGCATGCACACGTGCCCAGCGTGAGTTTTAAGTCACCAGGTCTGGGACGTGAACTGTGGTTGACTACGTGGGAGTCCAGCGACATAGCCATTACGCTA
>NW_006159919.1:57221-58962 GCF_000334495.1 Tupaia belangeri chinensis
CCCCGTGTGCAATCTTCATAGCACTCAGAAAACAAACAGAAAGGCAGTCGTCACTCTCAAAGAGGTCCCAAATGCCACACATGGTGCAATGGAGCCTCAGGTTCTCTGGGCACGACAGGTCACGTTGGCAGGGGTTAGGAGGCCAGGAAAACGGAGTACAGGCAGGGCTGCAAGCCTTCTCTCACTGTAAGCCAGCCTTGCTCCTGTAATGTGTGCAGGCCCCTTTAAGAACTTTGATGTGCAAAAATCATACATTATATAATTAGTGAATATACAAAAATAAAAGAAAAACCATGGTCTACAAAAATGGACTATATATTCAAATTTTAGATACTGTTTATGAATACCATGTATGGTTTTCAAAATGTTTATCTATGTTTTTAAATAAGGTAAAAAAACAATTATTGGTGTTTGCACAATTAAATGTAACCTGCAAATCATCATTTCTAGTAGTTGATTTTTTCTAAGTGATATCTGCATGTAATCTTCCTGAAGCAAAAAATAAATGACATATTTTCTTGATCACCTGAAGTAATGGGCTATTAGTTCAATTCATGTCAAGAAAGCTTATAATGTACTTGCTACATCTTTGGCTCCATTCCAGTACTGTCATTGGGTTTTGCACTGTCTAGGTCTTTTTGGGTGAACAGAATTTTGAGTGAAAGTTAGATCAGGAGCTGAGTGTGTAGATCATTCTCATGTAATCCTAAACTATGATTACCACTGAATACACTAAAAGATGTATAAAAAATCTAAAGAGATAAATTAGTCTAATATCATGATAGGGGTAAAATAATTTATTTTGCACACATCTTTCACTGATTAATGTTCATTAAAACTAATTTAATACAAACCCAACCCCATCTCACAGTTAAGTAAACTAAGATTCAGAAAGAATAAGTGGCCTAAAATCACATGGTAAATTACAGAGTTTGGAGGAAGATTCAGGCTTGTCGATAGGGTGTGTATGTTCACTGAAAAGACAGCGAGAGAAAGCAACAAATCACCCCCTAGGGGGATGGTCATACCACAATGTTTTCTCCTCCATTCTCTTCTTGGGATTTAGGCTATGCACGCACACGTGCCTGGCATGAGTTTCAAGCCTCCAGGTCCAGGACTCAAACCATGGTCAGCCATGTGGGAGTCCAGCAACGTAATCAGTATGCCATCTTCTGGTTCCAAAAATGAATATTTTTTAACCACCACTACTTTTAAATTATGTCTTCATTTAATTATAATAAAATATTAATAAAAATGATTTAACACCAATAAAGTAAAATTTCAGACTTGTAAATTTTGCATGTTTTGATAAGATGTCAACCTTTTAATATATTTGAAAGTTGACCTTATAATTTCAATACTGTTAATGTTCCCAGCAATGAGGAATAAAATGTGAAACTTTAGGATGTTGGCTATCCTAACAAAAATTACTCTGTATTTTGAATTTGAATGCACATAGCTTTTTCTTTGTACGAGGACATTAAATGGCACTAGTAAAGACTTCTTTCTAGAATATCCTTAAAAATTGAGAGTGTTTTATTTCTTTGAGTAAAGTTAATGTATGTCTTTCACCCCGATTTTTTACAAATTATTTTATTTTTTACGTTTTGAGGCCAAGCGTAAATTACTAAAGTAATTCTAAAGAGAGGTATAATAACAAAAGGTATATAACCCATTAGAGGATGGATGAGAAATAGCTCTGCTTATTAAAAGGAGTTTGTAGGTAACCAGATTTCTAGTC
>NW_006159919.1:58977-84005 GCF_000334495.1 Tupaia belangeri chinensis
GTTCAGTGGAAAGAAAAGGGTTTCGTGGCCAGTCTTGAGTCTGCATCTGAGAAACACCTATTACTAATGAAGTGACCTCATAAGTACCACACAAACTTTATCAGCACCCCACATCCTTATTTGTGCTTTGGGGAAATAGCAATGCCTGCTGTGTACTTAACCTACAAAGTTATCATAAGAGTCAAAAAAGTTATATGAAACATATTTGTAGAATGTAAATGTGTATAAGTATTACTATTGATCTTCTGATCTTGGTTAGAGATGGTCACAATAGTTCATTTTAATAAGGCTAAGAACTAGCCTGAGTCTCTACCTTCAGCACAGTCTTCTATGGTAAAGAAAAAGTGAAATTAAAAATAGTTAAGTTAAAAATATCTATACTACTCTAGATAACCTGTTTTCTGCCAATGTTATTGATGTCTTTATAAGGTAGTAGAATAATATAGCCATTCACATAAAGAGTTCAGGTTTTAGTGACACCTTCTTAAGAAGGTTTTATTAAGTTTAATACTTTAAACGTGAAGTTAAAAATATTATTTTTAGGTTTTTTTTTTTTTTTGAGAGGTTTTTCGCTATCGGGCGCACGCGCTCGCCAGACAGACAGAGAGAGACATAGAGACAGAAGGCAAGAAATCATCCCCCCGGGGGATGATCACGCCACAATCCCTTCTCCTCCATTCTCCTCTCAGGACCTTGGGCATGCACACACACGCACCCGGCGTGAGTTTTAAGCCACCGGGTCCGGGACGCGAACCACGGTCTACTACGTGGGAGTCCAGCGACATAGCCATTACGCTAACTGCTGGTTCCCTTATTTTTAGTTTTAAGAGATAAATGTGGTGAAAGAAACTACAAAGAATGAAAGAAATACCTTTCATTTTGTACTTTAGCCCAGACAGATAGGTAGTCATCAAACAACAGACATTGATTGAATCTCTGTGGTATATGAAACACCATGACAACCATGAGTAATTGAGACTTGTGTTATGCCCACTAGTACTTTCTCATCTAATACGGAGCTAATTCATATGGCCACATTACTACATGAGGTAGTAGTTGCCGTAGCAGAAATTAGCTCAATCCCAATGGCTGAAAAGAGGAATATCTGGCTCATTTTGGTCTACCTCTTTTTTATAATAATAATTAATGCAAGTCTGAAAGGATTAGCTTCTCAAACCCAAAGGGGAAATAAATCATGTTCTAGAAGGGAAAAATGTAACTTTAAAAAAAAAATCAAGGTGTGATTTCAAGGTACATTTTGGGAATAGGCAAGTGTTTTGACAGGACTGGAGAGTAGAGTGGCAAGGAATGAAGTTCACTCAAAGTGGGGACAAGTTCGGGTAACGCTCAGTTCTATGTAGCATGCTAAAAGATTTAGATTTTTGTGCCTTGGGTTATGAAGACTATGGAAGGATTTGGAATGAAGACATGGTATTATCATATTTGCTTTCCTGAGTAGTCAAATTGGTAGGTCAGTGCAGTCTAAACGACCTAAATAAAATTTTCAGTAGTCTTAGTTACTGAAAATATTATGGTGACTCTGCCACATATATAAAAAAAAGAAAATTAAATTTTAAAATCAAATATAAAAAAATCTGATCATGTTCTGATTTTTCTCATATTGATTATTTTAATGCTGTTCTGAAATGCTAACTATAAAATCATTTCAGGTTTTTTTTTTTTTCCTCTCATACTTTAGCTTCTAGACTGGAATAGAAAGAATGAGTACTTATAGACTGATTCTCCAGTGGAGCGGTGAGTTATGAGTCTTCTACTGAAGTTCAAACAAGAAACAATGAAGTCATGATGCTTGGCATTGGTTGTGGGGTTGAAAAAAATGGTTATATTAAACAGATTTGGAAGATGTTCCAACATAGTATGAATGAATGAATACATGCATAAAGCAGAAAAAAAAAAAAAAGAACCAGGGCAATAATTCTGGAGTGAAGGTTAGTGATGGTTACTGGAGTGAGAAAAAACTAGTCAACTTTGAGGTCACAGATTTACCCGATTTTTAGATTGGCAACTGAGACAGTGGTGGACTCTATTAATCTAGGAAGAGTATCTTTCAGACTAGCACAATGTCAAAATACCACTGCTACTAACCAATGAAATACCAATATTCAATAACTATTTAGTCTCTCTCTCTCTCTTGCTGCTTAATGAAGAAGAATAAAATAAAGCTATAAATAAAGAGGCAAACCCCCCCCCAAAAAAAACAAAACAAACAAACAAACAAACAAAAAACAATGTTAGGATGTTCACTACTAAATCAAGAACTGTAAAATCCAAGTCCTTGGATGACTCTGTAATCCACCTGTGTATGGGGATTTCAGATTCCATTGATCAGTGGCAACTCCAGAGGACCAGAAGAAGGATCACAGATAAGAACTTGCTGCCAGTGCTGATATGACTCTGTCCTAGGCTTTTGTGCCAAATGAACAAATAAATAAATGTTGTCCCTTCAATGACCAAAGGAAGCACAGTTATCTGACGACTCCATTGCATTTTAATATGAACAGAATGGTTCAACACATACTGTGGTTATATTTTATTGAAAAAAAAATGCATTGTAAAAATTGTTGCATGTTCCTTTAAGGGAGATATTGGTTTAGAAAATAACTGATCTTTGGGGCAGAAAGGAACATAGTGCTAAAATGGAACAGGCCCCTGAAAGAAAATCCAACTGTATCAAAGAGACAATAGACCACTCTGATTCCAGTAGAAAAAGAAATCTATTCTTCCTAGTTGCGGTAATGAAACCTTCACTGGCTTGAAAGGAAATCTGTACATCAAAGCATAATGGCACTCAGATTGCTCTCAGAATCATGTCAGAAGGCGATATGGAGTCAACTGATGCAACATACTGGCTTGCTTGATGGACATTGATGCAGACAGCAGCATAAACCAGACCTAAAATGGAAGAAGACAGAGCCAGGAAGGGAAACAGACCTTAGAATGCCCACATGAGTGTGCACATCTGTGCTTTAGCACACTTTATGTAAGTAAAAGAAAATGGAATCAATAGAGGAATCACAATATTATTTGGTATAATGTGCCCTTTTAAGTATTTTCTTTATTAGAATCAAAAGAGACTAGGAAGGTCAGTCATCTCACACTTTCACAATCAGATGAGAGATACTTCGGTTTTGCTTATTGGTTGATAATATGCTTTCTTTCTTTAATCTACATTATTATTATTCATGTGGACCTCAGATAGGCCAAGTTCTTCAATCTAAGTGATCTAAACTTTTTGTACTTATAAATAGACCATGACATCATGGTCAAGAAGTTCTTATAAATCCTACTGGGTTTGGAAATCCTTAGTAAAGAATAATTGCAAATTTCCAAGAAAATATGCACTAAGATATCATATCATTTTAAATCCCAAACACTTCTAGCTTACTTTTCCTGAAACATTCATTAACTCATCAGCCAGTTTCAAAACTAGTGACTTTGGGCATCCAAAATAGATCGGAGTTACAAGATGTTTAATTTCTCAAAATGAGTCACTATGTTGGGTCTCAAGACATATCTTCTTTTTTAAATTTTTTTCCCCATGTGGCTCTTGCATTTGCTGAGAGAGACAGAGAGAGGGAAAATAAGAAATCATCACCCAGGGAGGATGGCCATGCCTCAATCCCTTCTCCTCCACTCTTCAATCAAGATTTAGGTACACAAACACAAAAACACACACACGCCCAGCACAATTTTCAAACCACCTGGTCTGGGACTGGAACCATGGTTTGCCATGTGGGAATCCAGACCTTAACCACCACACCACCTACTGGCCCCCCATCTTTGCTTTTAAGGCAATCTCTCTGTCTCTCTCACTTTCCCTTCCTCACTCCATTCTCTCTTCCTTCTCTCTCCTTTTTTCAACCTAGAAATTGGAATTAAGCAAACTCAAACCAATATCTCCTTACTGTAGCAAAATCATAATATTTATATAATGCCATAAAGGTTCAGGAAAGATACACATTATGATTTAATTTAGTCATGTGGGTGGCTTAACAATTGGTTCACAACATACCTACACATTTTATAGATAAACAGTTTAGGTAGACAGGATCCCTTTCCATAAAAATCAGAAAATATAGAGTTGCTTAATTTGTTCTTGAACAAAGATATTCTTTTGATTAAATAAAGGAAATTCCTGTACATATGAAGTTAGTATTAAGTACAGTAAGGAGAACTGGCATTTTGGTTTAATTTTGTTAATATCACCATCAATTTATGTCATATTGAATGGTGTGTATTAATAAGAATAAATGAGGTTTGGGATGCTGGCTTTTTATTTTCTCACTAGAGAAATCCTGGCCCACACACATCTACCTATGACCTTGGCTTCGTCAGCACCATGAGCTCAGCAATGCATTTATCAACCCTGCCTTTTGACCTAATGAGTTTGAACACATTACATCAGAGAAGAGTACCAGGGTCAACAATTAATATTTTAGAGCTACAACTACATATGAATCTATGTGCTTGCACATTTAGCAATACTACAGAATAGTATTATTTATTTCTGATATTAAAAAGGATCAAATAAATTATGAGGTTTTCTACCAGGTATGATTATAGATGGCAAAATATTATTAATATCTCTGCATAATAAGCAGTAGGATTCAAAAGGTATGGTTATAAACCTAAGCCAATTCTAATTTTCCCTTAAGTAAAGCTCTATGTTTATTTGGATGATAAGTGATTCAGCATTGATAACTACTAACCATGCATGAATAGAACTGATAGAATTAACATTACACTTATCTCTTTGGTAAGTCAAAACTCCATGTAAGTAATTTTAGTGTTAAAAATTAAGGCATTGGGGCCAGCAGGTGGCATAGTGGTTAAGGTGCTCGACTCTCACATGGCTGACCACGGTTCCTATCCCAGACTTGGGGACTTGAAACTCACGGCGGGCACATACACATTTATGCCCCATATTCTAAAAGAATGGTGGAGAGGAGATTGTGGCATGGCCATCCTTTCTGGGGGTGAGGAGGGGGTGATTTCTCATTTTCTCTTTTTGTCTCTGCCTCTCCAGTGAATACATGGACTCTCCAGCAAATGCATGGACCCTACAGCAAAACTCTCTCTTAAAATCTTTTTTTTTTTTTTTTAAATCAAGGCATGTTGTGTTGCCTCAGGTCTTCCCACCACTTACATGTTTAACAATTGGAGCAACTATGTTGGTGTGACCAATTCAAGCTTCATACCAAAGTAGTGGAGGCTAATCCTAGTTTGCCTCTAAAAACATGTCATTGAAAGAAGTCAGTTCCATCTTGCTCATCTCTCAATGGAACCAAAATGAACATAGAACTATTCAGTATCTATCTTCTATCACATGGATTGAACAAAGAATTGTACTGTAACTATAGACTAACTCACCAACCTTGTAAAGACAAAAGCTAGACAAGACTACCTGTTTTTCAGACATCCTTTAACAATAATGGCATTGCTGCAAGTGGGTTCCAAAAGATATCCCTTAACCCTTGAATTAAATTGGATTCTGTGCTTGAAACCATTCAAATACTTTTCTGTTACCTGAAACTAAAGGAGTCCTAAGACATAAAACTGGGAAAGAGGAAGTCTAAAACCCAAATCAAGGATAGTTAATTGGTACATAATCACCAAAGAGTTTGATCACAGAATTTCTTGCAAAAAGAAAAGTAAATTACACATAAATGTTTTATTTACATATATACATCACATCCTAAAGAAATGATGGAAAAATAGGTTAAATTTGTTCTCTCTTGCAAAGCCCCGAAAATAAATATGTCATCCGAAGAGGGTGAAGTCAGCTATTATGTTCATATTTCACCCAAACAAAAGCATGCCATTCTGCTTATGGGGCAGGTGGCTTTAATTTCTCAAAATAAACAGACTAAAATGAAATATGAATTTGATTCTGGTTCATTTGGAGAAGACAAAATAGTGCCTAGCTTGAGACTGAGGCACCATATGGAGATAAGCACGGGCAGGGAAAAAAGAGACTGCAAGAAGGCACATTGCCAAATATTATGACTTTTAATCTGTTTACCAATAGCTTCCTAGATACCTCTAAAGGCCTTTACTTTTTACCTCTGAGTTTTCAGGCTACAGCAAGAATATGAATATGTATAAAGAAGGATAAATGATTCAGCTAAGATTTATTCTGTTAGCTAAGAGAGCTGGAGGCAATTTCATGTTTGCATTTTTATCACCACCTCTTTAAATAAGATTACATAAATTCTAAATTATCTAGTTGTTTCCCAAACTTACTTTGCATCAAATTTTGAATTAAATTCTTTTTAAAAGAATAATTAAAGTAGTTTTTTCTGAGACATTGCTCTCTTAACACCTGTAGGATCTGGTAGAACCTTTACATTTCTGTTTTTATAATGCATTTTCAAAGAATATTGACCATGCAATTAATATTTTGATTTCTAAATTGAATACTCATGGTTGGTTATGTCCATATTTTGAAAAAATACAAACTAACTCAATGAGGTCTGGTAAGTGATCTGGATCACATAGCACTAATGGGTCAAATATATAACTAGAGAATTCAATGAAATAGGATGTCTTCATTCCTACATTATTCTTGAGTTGCTCTGACATTAAATAATAATAATTAAGGTAGTCTTATATTTTGATATTTTCACATTCATTAAGTGCTAGTCATTAAACAGATGTGTGATTTTTAATCTTCACTAATAACATTATTTTATGGGGTAACATTGTTTAAAAATCATTAACAGGAATCTTGACCTTCTGAACCCTGTTTGAAAATGATAGACGGAGAGTGACAAAGATATTTTCAACTCTTAGGACTTTGCTTCAGGGAATTACATTTAGTAGCTCATCCTTATTACTTTATAAACAAAAAGAAATGCTTACTGTTGGAATAATTCTGGGATGCTCTCAGAGGCAGTGACTAAGTAACTACACAAATCAGAACTTTAGAAATAGGTGACTTTGACATGTTCCTTCAAGAGTACTTGTGGGTATAGTGCCCTCTAAATGTGAACGACTCCCATTACTAATACTATATTTTACTAATAATATTTTCTTTTTCCTTTTTTTTTGGAGAGGGTTTTGCTATAGAGCACGTGCGCTTGCCAGACAGAGAGAGAGACAGAGAGACAGAAAGTGAGAAATCACCCCTCCCAGGGGGGACGGCCATGCCACAATCCCTTCTCCTCCATTCTCCTCTCGGGATCTTGGGCACGCATGCACACGCGCGCGGCGTGACTTTAAGCCACCAAGTCTGGGACTTGAACCATGGTCGACTACGTGGGAGTCCAGTGACATAGCCATTACGCCAACTTCTGGCCCCCTAATGATATTTTCTCATAGACGTATCTCAGAAAAGGAAACCTTTGGTTGCCAGTTCCATGTTTCTGAGTGAGTGACAGGTCTTTGCAAATTGAAATAAAAATACTGCTTTAAATTTTAATAAAGTGCTCATTTAAATGTATCCTAAATCTTCCCATAACAAAATGAGAGCTCCCTAAAACTATTGTTTTTTTTTTTTTATGCTAGAACAAAAATGATGCCTGGTGTTAAAATGTTTATGAATTATTATTTAATTGCTCTTCATAATCTCAACAACTTTACTTCTTTCTTGTATTCTGATAAAGTATATTTTTTAAGCCTACAACATTTTTACTGTAATTTTTTTAAAAAAGACAGTTTCTCCCTACGTAATAATCCTCCTATGCCAACCAACCAAGTAGCTGGGACTATGGGAGCATGTTACCATGCCCGGGTTTTTCAGGATGGGCCAGAAATTGAACCAAGGCCTCCTAGGTGGCTTTGGCTTGCCAAGCAATAGCATCCACCAGCACGTTCTACCACAGAAAGGTCAACCATATCTTTTATACAAAGTAAACTTCAAATTTTAAACACCCAGGGATATGATTAATCAAAAAAGAAATGAGCTAACTCTACTTGAAACATTTTAAGATCTAAGAGTCCAGAAGAAATGAGATTGACAATGTCAAATCCAACCTACTGGATATCAACTTGCATCAATATATCATCATCACACATAAGTCATCCTTGAGAAAGAAGCTACATGAAAATGAGCTAAGAGCTGTTGTTATGTGGACATAAAATTGTTTATCAACTTCTTAAGATTGAAAAAGATGATATCTTCCAATCAAAATTAGTATTAATAACAGAAAGTATAACAGTTACAGGACAAAATGAAGGCTTACTGCAAATATTTGCTAAGATTAGTGGGCAGGTTTAAGCATAAAGAAAAACTGGATTTAAGGTAACTTCTCACTAGTAAAATAATGTCTTGTGAAATGCATGAAAAGCAAACACAGGTATTAAATGAGCAATGTGTCAGTAAAATCAAGTTTCCTGAAATAAGGATAGAGAGAGGGATTACAGACTATACCCACAGTGTGGTTCTTAGTCACAAAAACTAAGACCGTACAATATTGTCAGCTTACCTCTACCTTTCTGAATTATCTCAGGGAGGAACTGGGGATCTCAATACTCATATGTATTTTACAGGATTGTTGTGAGCACTAGATGAGTTAGTATATGTGTGAAGCACTTTGAATAGTGCCTTGATATGGTGGTGTGGTTTGTGTGCCAGTTAAGATGGTGGGCTCCCATCATGGCTCAAGTCCCAGACCTGGTGCCTGGAGAATCATGCCAGACATAAGTGTATACACGCCCAAAATCCTCAGGGGTGTGGCTATCTCCCCTGGGGGCGGGGTGGGGCGTGATTTCTCACTTTCCCTCTCTATGTATCTGTCTCCCTCCTTTCCAGTGAGAGTGCATGTGCCTATGACAAAAACCTAAAAATAAAAAGAAGCAAAAGACTTTCTTGGGACAGTACAATCTGTCATCCCATAAAATAATATAAACTTTTGCTCCTTCTGAAATCTGGCTTCAACAAATATCGTTTTAGCAAAATAAATGAACCTAGGTACTAACAATATGACGATAAATAAGACATGACACCTAGCAATAGGAGTTTACAGTGTATTTGAGGAAATAAGCACTTAAAACAGAAATTTAATATCGACCAGTGATGAGACGGAAGCAGAACTAAAATGCTTCGGGAGTGTAGAGGTAGAGATCTAAATTTCCACTGGTCATGGCTAGACAAGGCTTTCAAAGAAAATGGCATTTTATGAATAGAGCTAGGAGAGAATCGGAAATACAGACTTGGATCTCAAGAGGATGGTGAGGTCTCGAGGTAAATACCTGTGAAAGCATTGATAAAAGACATAATACAAGTCATGGTCGTAGATTAAATTATCCCAAGAGCTATGATAAACAAAGAATAAATCTAAACACTTAACATCTGGTATAAATGGATTGCTGAGTCTTTGTCTTATTTTATGTAGACCAGAATATGAAAACAATAGGGTTCGTTTTTTGCAGTTTCTACTTTTTGTAATTGCAGAGCAGTTTATATAAGACTAGCACTCTTTGATATAATGATTATAAACTTTAAAACTACCAGGAAGCCCTGGAGAGCGGGATTCAGACAGTGGCACAGTGGTAAAATGTGACACTCTGCTAGGTTGATCCTCATGGGAAGGTTCCATGTTCAGTCCACAGACCTCTCTGAGTGTTCCATGCATGCGCTTGTCCATGATCCAGGGGTAGCGGAAGCTAGAGGATGGATCAGAGTATCAAGACCCTGTTGGAGGTGCTGTCTCTTCGTATCTCTCATTCTCTGTTTTTCTTAGTCATGAAATATACTAAGAAATATACATTTTATAAAAAGAAAACTATCAAAAAGAAAGAACGAGGTTGAGCACTGGAAAGAAATCATTAATGGTACTGCAGACAGTGTGGGAAGAGGATGGGACATGGGGGAGAGTAAGAGGAAAGGAACCAAGGAGAAAAACAGAAAGGCAAGACATTTGAAGAACACAGAAATGGACAGTTATTGATGATAACATGTATGATATCTTCAACTGGACTGGTTCGAAGTGTATTTATGTTGAATAAATTGATTTTATAAGCTGTAGTGATGTACAGTGATTGAATGTGTAAAATATATTTGGAAAAGAAAAGCAAGCAGAAACTGGAGAAGAATTGGCTTTTACAAGAGAAGAGCACATCCAGTCTCCGTGGTATGGAGTACTCTAAGTATAATACAAAAGTATAATACAAAAACCTGGGGCGTGATTTCTCACTTTCCCTCTCTATGTATCTGTCTCCCTCCTTTCCAGTGAGAGTGCATGTGCCTATGACAAAAACCTAAAAATAAAAAGAAGCAAAAGACTTTCTTGGGACAGTACAATCTGTCATCCCATAAAATAATATAAACTTTTGCTCCTTCTGAAATCTGGCTTCAACAAATATCGTTTTAGCAAAATAAATGAACCTAGGTACTAACAATATGACGATAAATAAGACATGACACCTAGCAATAGGAGTTTACAGTGTATTTGAGGAAATAAGCACTTAAAACAGAAATTTAATATCGACCAGTGATGAGACGGAAGCAGAACTAAAATGCTTCGGGAGTGTAGAGGTAGAGATCTAAATTTCCACTGGTCATGGCTAGACAAGGCTTTCAAAGAAAATGGCATTTTATGAATAGAGCTAGGAGAGAATCGGAAATACAGACTTGGATCTCAAGAGGATGGTGAGGTCTCGAGGTAAATACCTGTGAAAGCATTGATAAAAGACATAATACAAGTCATGGTCGTAGATTAAATTATCCCAAGAGCTATGATAAACAAAGAATAAATCTAAACACTTAACATCTGGTATAAATGGATTGCTGAGTCTTTGTCTTATTTTATGTAGACCAGAATATGAAAACAATAGGGTTCGTTTTTTGCAGTTTCTACTTTTTGTAATTGCAGAGCAGTTTATATAAGACTAGCACTCTTTGATATAATGATTATAAACTTTAAAACTACCAGGAAGCCCTGGAGAGCGGGATTCAGACAGTGGCACAGTGGTAAAATGTGACACTCTGCTAGGTTGATCCTCATGGGAAGGTTCCATGTTCAGTCCACAGACCTCTCTGAGTGTTCCATGCATGCGCTTGTCCATGATCCAGGGGTAGCGGAAGCTAGAGGATGGATCAGAGTATCAAGACCCTGTTGGAGGTGCTGTCTCTTCGTATCTCTCATTCTCTGTTTTTCTTAGTCATGAAATATACTAAGAAATATACATTTTATAAAAAGAAAACTATCAAAAAGAAAGAACGAGGTTGAGCACTGGAAAGAAATCATTAATGGTACTGCAGACAGTGTGGGAAGAGGATGGGACATGGGGGAGAGTAAGAGGAAAGGAACCAAGGAGAAAAACAGAAAGGCAAGACATTTGAAGAACACAGAAATGGACAGTTATTGATGATAACATGTATGATATCTTCAACTGGACTGGTTCGAAGTGTATTTATGTTGAATAAATTGATTTTATAAGCTGTAGTGATGTACAGTGATTGAATGTGTAAAATATATTTGGAAAAGAAAAGCAAGCAGAAACTGGAGAAGAATTGGCTTTTACAAGAGAAGAGCACATCCAGTCTCCGTGGTATGGAGTACTCTAAGTATAATACAAAAGTATAATACAAAAACCTTGGTCTTACTCAAGAAATCAGAGGTCAGGGTTCAGACCTGCCAAAATAATAGGAAACCGAGAAGTAAAATCCCATATCTGAAAGACGTGTCTAGTGGGTTACCCCTAGAAATCAGTGAATAAACATTGCTTAAACCTTTGATTTGCCTGAATTAAGCATGTACAGGGAATCGCTGGGGACTTACCAGAAGTAACAGCTGGAAGAATGAGAAAAACTTTCATTTCAGTTGTTGTACATCACAAGAGAAAGAGAATTTAGAGTACAAATTAACTGCCTGCCAGAACAAAAATGAACACTTCAGGGGGTTCTAGCAAAATCCAAAATCTCTGGAATACGTCAACTATAATATTGAGTATACAATCAAAAATCCCTAGACATGTCCCCCAAAACAAGAGAATGTGTCACAAAATCTAGAGAAAAGCAGTTAATTATGTTTTATCCCTAGCTAAATGAAATACTGAAATTATAGTGTAGAGACTTTACAGCAGCTATTATAAATATGTTAATGCTTTCAAAATATATAGTAATAATACATTAACAGATGGAAATTATCAGAAAGAACTAGGTGGAAAAATTAAAGATACCACATCTGAAATCTTTAAAAATGTCTTCAGTGGCGTAAGCAGATTGGAGATGGTAAATGAATTAGCAAACTTAGGGACCTGCAGATGGCATAATGGTTATGTCGCTGGTTTCCCACATAGTCAACCACAGTTCAGGTCCTGGACCCAAAGTCTTAAAACTCATGCCAGGCGCATGTGCAAGTGTGCGTGCTGAAAATCCTGAGAGGAGAATGGAGGAAAAGGAATTGCGGCATGGCCAGTCCTCTAGGGAAGTGATTTCTTGCTTTCTGTCTCTCTGTCTCTGTCTGGCGAGTGAATGCATCATATAGCAAAAATCTGCCTTAGAAAGAAAAAAAAAAAGAAGAATTAGCAAACTTAAATATAAATCAGTAGAAAGTAAGCCATCTGAAGAATAGGCCTTGTAATGCTGAGCTCTGTGCATTGGGAGCTGGATCCCACATGGCCAACCCTGGTTTAAAGCTGGCCTTGGTTGCTTGAAGAAGACACTGTGTTCATGTGTATGTATGTCCAAAATTCCTATGGAATGGAGGAAAAAGGATGGCGGCATGTCCATTCCCCATTGTGGGGTGCTCTCTCTGGTAAGTGCGTGTAAGCTCTGGCAATAATAAATAAGTAAGTAAACAAAAAGATTCTCAGTGACATGAGGGACAATATCAAGAGGTCTAACATATGTGTCATTGAAGTCCTAGAAGGAGAAGAAAAAGAAAAAGCAAACCAATGCATTTTCCAAATTTGGTGGAAAATGTAACTTACAGATCTCAAAAGCTCAGTGAACCTTAAGCAATTTAAAGACACACACATTTAGACACATCATAATAAAATTGCTGAAAACATCAATAAGGAGAAAAACTTACAAAACAGCTAGATAAAAATGACATATTATATACAAAGATATAAATTATGGACAACTTTTCTTTGGAAACAATAAAAGCCAAAGGCAATAGAACAACATCTTAAAACTGCTTAAACATGAAATCTGGCAACCCAGAATTCTATTTCCAGATAATATATTCTTCAACAATGGAGGCTATCATTTCAAGATAAATGAAAATGAGAATATTCTTTACCATCAGAACTACACTACAAAATATGCCAAAGGGAGTTCTTCAGACTGAAGAAAATGACACCATATGGCAAATCAGATCTACTAGACAAAGTGAAGATTACTGGAAATGATACATTTAGGTAAATATAGAAGATTATATTTTTTCTTCATTTTATTTCCTTGAAAAACAATTACAAATGTTATAACAATGCCCATTGTATTTACAAAATATCTAGGACTTGGCATATATGAAAACATTAATACAAAAGATAAGATTGATAAATGAAGCTACTCAATTGTAATATTCTTATATTTTTGGTGAACTATTATAACGTTAACTCTACGTACATTGTAATAACTTTAAGATTCACACTAAATGCCTACATTACCCACTAAAAAGCCAGTAGAGGTGGAACCAGCAGATAGCATGATGGTTATGCTGCTGGAATCTCACATGGTTGACCATAGTTAGAGTCCCCAGTTTGGCAGCTTAAAATTCATGCCAGGCACATGTGCAAGCATGCCCAAAGTGCGGAGAGAAGAATGAAGGAGAAGGGATTGCAGCATGGCCATCCCTCCCCCTGGATGGGGGTTGATTTTTAGTTTTTTTGTCTTTCTAGCAAGTCTGCACACCCTACAGAAAAAAAAAAGAGAATGAATTGAAAAAGAATGGGACAGATAAGCAGCAAACATGATGATAGACAAATAGACAAATAACCACTGATAGATAGACAAATAGGCAAATAACCACCAAATGGTGGCTATACATATGAGATATTATAATGGAATTTTGTGTTTTATCTCATTCATTTTCAGAAAAGTAAAAATTAAAGCTAGATTCAGATATTATTATCTGTCTTCTAAGATGACTAAACATAAGGTCAACAATATTGAAAAAGTGGGCAAGGACACAGAGTAAGGGAAAGCCTAATATATTATTGCCGATTGTGCAAAATGATACAGCTACTTGGAAAACACTATGGAAATTTCTTATAAACTTAAACATTCACTTTGCCTTAAAAATGCAGAAATTTTACTCCCACATCTGTGTTTATGTCTATATCCGTGTCTGTCTATCTACCTATTTACCTATCTTCCTGCCTGTATCTACCTATTTCTCTATGTAATTATATACATAAGGAAATGTAATTACTTGTTGACTGCGAAGGGAAAAATAACAATGTTACAGTGGAGAAAGCTGGCAGACTCTACCTCACAAAAAAAGCGATTAAGTTAGCATCAGCAATTGCTATGATTTGAATGTCTACCAAATTCATTTATAGGGAACTTAATTGCCATTATGATGAAATGAAGCAGTGAACCTTTAAGAACTGATTAGGTCTTGAAGACTCTGGCCTAATGAATAGATTAATACCATTGTCATGAAAGTGCATTAGTTATCTAATTAGTTATTTGTTGTCTGTTAAAAGGAAAAGCACAACCCTCTTTTTCTCTGTTTCATGTGCTTTCTTGCCCTCTTGACTTCTGCCATGGGATGACAGATGCCAGCACCAAGTTCTTAGATTTTTCAGCATCCAGAAACATGAAATGAAGAAACTTCCATTATTTACAAATTAATCGGTTGTAGATATTCTGGAATAGCAGCAGAAAATGGACCAAGAGACCAATACAGGCACAAACTAAAATCATATGTCTCCTGATACACTGCAGCGAGAAAAATGAAACTTCTCTTCTGTAGTATTCTGGGTCCTCCTCCCCACAAAAATCATAACCTAAACTAATTATGAAGAAGTATTAGATTAACTCAAATATGGAAAGGAATTTTACAAAGTAATTTTTCAGTACTCTTCAAAATACCAAGAGCAAGAAGGACAAAGTAAGGCTGAGAAATAGTTCCAGACTGAGGGCACTGAAGAGACATGGTAACTATATAAGCTCCATGACTGGATAAAAGTAGCTATAAAAATTGTTGGCATGACTGGTGAAATTTAAATAACAACTGTTGATTTGAGGTAATGTTTTATCATGATAAACTATCAGATTTTGATAATTGTACTGTACTGTCTTTGAGTATAGTAAAAGTACATCCTTTTTTTAAAAAAAATTTTTCAGGTTTTTTTTTTTTTGTTTATTTTACTTATTTATTTATCTTTTGCCACAGGGAGTGTGTACTTGCTGGAAGGAAACAGAGAGAAAGTGAGAAATCACCCCCCAGAGGGGGTAAACATGCTGTAATCTCTTCTCCATTCTCCTTGGGATTTTCGGCGCACACAAACATGCCTCTGGCATGATTTTCAAACTGCTGCATCTAAGACTTAAACCTTGGTCAACCCTATGGGAGCCCAGTGCCTTAACCACCACGCCATCTGCTGGCTCCAAGAACACTCTTTTTGATGGGAAATCCACACTGAGATATTTAGAAGTAAAAGGACACAATGTTTCCAACTTAATTCTCAAATGGTGCAGAAAAAAAATTCATATATGTTCTTTATGTACAGAAAAAGGAGAGAATAAAGGGAACGATAAAACAAGTTGGCAGAATGTAAGCCACTTTTGAATCTGAATAAATACTTTATGGTGTTGCTCATATTAATCTTGCAATTTTTCTGCAAGTTCAAAATTATTTCAAAATAAATAGTTACCCCCAAAGTGAAATAAATAAGAACTATTTATTTAATAATCTAGTTGAACTCTTCATATCTTGCAGGAAGACTATGATAAATGCAAAGAAATAATATTACGAGTCAGGGTAGATTCTTTTATTTGGGCATAATTATAACGGACAGTATTCCTTTTGATTGACTGTATGACTATTTAATAAACATTAGGGAAGTGTCTGACTTATTTATTTATCTTTTGCCACAGGGAGTGTGTACTTGCTGGAAGGAAACAGAGAGAAAGTGAGAAATCACCCCCCAGAGGGGGTAAACATGCTGTAATCTCTTCTCCATTCTCCTTGGGATTTTCGGCGCACACAAACATGCCTCTGGCATGATTTTCAAACTGCTGCATCTAAGACTTAAACCTTGGTCAACCCTATGGGAGCCCAGTGCCTTAACCACCACGCCATCTGCTGGCTCCAAGAACACTCTTTTTGATGGGAAATCCACACTGAGATATTTAGAAGTAAAAGGACACAATGTTTCCAACTTAATTCTCAAATGGTGCAGAAAAAAAATTCATATATGTTCTTTATGTACAGAAAAAGGAGAGAATAAAGGGAACGATAAAACAAGTTGGCAGAATGTAAGCCACTTTTGAATCTGAATAAATACTTTATGGTGTTGCTCATATTAATCTTGCAATTTTTCTGCAAGTTCAAAATTATTTCAAAATAAATAGTTACCCCCAAAGTGAAATAAATAAGAACTATTTATTTAATAATCTAGTTGAACTCTTCATATCTTGCAGGAAGACTATGATAAATGCAAAGAAATAATATTACGAGTCAGGGTAGATTCTTTTATTTGGGCATAATTATAACGGACAGTATTCCTTTTGATTGACTGTATGACTATTTAATAAACATTAGGGAAGTGTCTGGGAATATGAATGAGAACAACACTTACCACTTCCTAGTGAAGGTAATAAGTAAATTGAATGAGATCAGAAAACAGGTAAAAACAGAACACTTCTATAAGCACTAGCATAAAGGAAAGTTTAAGATATTGCAGAACAATGCAGGAGAAGCACTAAAGCACTCTTTTGGTTTATTCCAAGAAACATCAAAAGCAATTTTTGAAGGACACAGAGGTTGGTAAGAGGAAACAAATATATGCAATAGATGGGGAGAAGGCATGGTACAACAGGGAGATGGGAGGTCGAAGAACAAGATGAGCAGAGTAAGAAAAAAAGATGGCACATTCAACAAATAAAACATTTTGGCAAAGGACTCCCCAAGGTATCTGCTAGCAAGTCTGGTCCTTGGAATCCCTACATTGTTGGAAGATGTCAAAGCAGAGACTATGCTTGCCCTTACTTGGCAGAAGGAATTAAGAACTTCATGTTCTCTAGAGATGCTATACAGTAGTCTCACCAGGACCTGAGGCAAAGTCTACTCCTTCTGACCTTGTCAATTGGACATCCTTGAAAACACAGTTCAAAATTCATGTCCCCAAGGCCTTCTTTCCTTTTCTCTTGCATTATTTTTATGGTTATCTTTCTAGAATCATACCCTATTTTATTGTTAATTATTTGTTTCCTCACCAAATAAAAAGTGCTGAAGGCAGGAATGACAGCTCATTAATCTATGTTAGCAACTCATAGTAAGTAGGAGGCATACAGTAGGCATTCAATAAGTGAAACCGGCCTGCTCCTCTTTCTGTAGCGAGTATTAGTAATAGATTCAGAAACCACATTTCTTATCATTAATGAGAGGTTGATTTTCACATTTCCTGTCTTGTTCCCTCTCAATAAACAATCATGCTATCTCAGGAACTCCAGAAAGCATCTTGCACAATGCTTTTTGCCATGTGAGTGAACACAATGATTCTTTGTCCAACCATGGGTACCAATTTTTTTCATTCAGAGAATGAATTCACCAAAGTGTATGCTATGTTGCCTTCAGGCATTAGTGCCTAAAAGGCAGAAATTAATTGTGAGAATGTTCTGCTCAATTGATAGCATGCTGTGGTTGCTCAATACTTATTTAAAATATCAACAAAACTTGTTTCTTTGCTTTGACCTTTGAATCAACTATATAATGTTGGGCAAGTATTTCGATTCCCATACATCTACATGCCAAACTTGAAAAATAAGGGACCTATTTTTCCCTCAGAATTGTTTCATGCCTGTATCAAAATACCAAGTTACCATGGTGATAGCTACTCCTGTAAATAGGGCAACTCTACCCCGTTATAGAAGCAAATATAACACAAAAGGGAGGCAAAATAAGTTTTGAAATAGGGGACAAAAGATCCTGGGGGAAATCCCCACTGTGAAAGAGATAAAGCCTGTTCCAGATAAAAGTCTTGGAAGGTGACAAGCATGCCTCTCTCCTTTTCCTCACAGGCCTAAAGGCAAGCAGAATAGAGAAGGACCCTGAATATGTGTAGTGAGGGGATGGAACAGTGGTGACATAATAAGGCTGTGTTTGCTGAGCACAGTGAAAATAAAGATTAATAATAGCAACATTCATTGTGGGCCTATTCTGGACCAAGCACTGTGCTACATGCTTCACATTCACAAACTCATTCAATTCTCGTAAGACTCAGTGAAAATTATCATAAACCTACTAAAGAGTCAGGCTGAGATTCCAGCTTGTGTACTTGACTTCCTCACTGCACGGCCCAGACAAGTAAGGAAAAAAGATTTTGAAAAGCTAAAGAAGAGAAACTGGCCCCATCTTTATCTTTAAAGAGGGAGGAGGAAAAGAAACCATT
This sequence comes from Tupaia belangeri chinensis, assembly GCF_000334495.1. Taxonomy (NCBI): domain Eukaryota; kingdom Metazoa; phylum Chordata; class Mammalia; order Scandentia; family Tupaiidae; genus Tupaia; species Tupaia belangeri. The sequence continues at coordinate 77,509 of NW_006159919.1, forward strand.
AGAAAAAGTATGACTGATCAGAGCTTTGATCTGCCCTAAGCACTGTGGCTTCCCAGAGATGGTCAGTGAGTGAATAGGGGAGGATGCAGGAGGGAGATGTGAGTAGCAAGTTATGGAGAAAAGTTGCTGTTGCAGTGAATCTCTGTAGAAACTGATGGGTATGTGTGCATAAGGGAAAATATGTGTGTACCCCTCCAACAGAGCATGATCATACTGCAATCCCTTCTCCTCCACTTCTCCATCCTCTAGGGACTCTAGACAAGCACACGCATTCTGAATGGTTTGGAAGTCATTGGGACTGGGACTCAACCCAAGGTCAGCCCTGTGGGATCTGGCTCCCTTAAACCACCAGGCCATGGTGCTGACCCAAAACTTGTACTTTAATGTCATTATATTTTTCCATGAACCTTTTGAAGTTCCTTGTATAATTAACTTCTTTTTGGGTGAAAGGAGTCTTTGTTTCCCTCTTCCATGTATTTTATCGATATGTCTTCCTTTAGTGAACTTGTTTTCCATTTCATTTTTAACAGATTTCAACAAATTGTCAGGTTTGGAAAGAACGGTGACTTGTGGCTTTCATCTTTCTCTATTCCACTTGTTGGAAATAGTCTTAATTTTAGCCCTCTCTAGGCTGCTGGCCATGTGAAGCAAGGAAGCTTTGACATTAAATGCTTCACTCAGGCTAGAATAAAAGAGATGGGACTCAGGGCGGTACTCTTGGGGGTGATGGTGCTGAAGTAGGAGGGCTCTTTGGAACCTCAACAGCTCTCTGTGTCCCGGAGAAATCTTAAGGGGAGGGGTCTGCCTCTGCCAAAAAAAAATTGGCTCTGTGGAGTCATAAACTCTCCACCAGTATTAAAACCATAACCAGTCCTTAATGATATACTGCAAAGAATTGCAAAGTGTTGCTTTGTTGAAATGTCAACACCATAACTAATGCAAACAAATGAAAATTGTTCTTCAAAGCTGGTTATTTGGAAGTTTACATGCCCATTTTAATCAAGGTGCCATTTGTGCAAAGCCTGTTTGAAATATCCAGTGGAACACTCACATTTATTTGTGGTCATGTCTCATTTTTAGCCCAAAATTCTATCAATCAGATTCATCACCATTTCATTCACTATGCTAAACTTCATATAACTTTCTTTTCAAATATGGTGATCTCAACTGGGCATGACTGAGGTGTATATCATGCTGGGTAAAGTCTCTTCACCATCTAAATGATGTATATAGTGATTTAATGTATGAATAATAATAAAATATATAAATTAATAAAGTGAAAAAAGATATGGAATCCATTGTCAGGGGACCTTCTCCACTGAGATTTTCCTGAATGTATTGTAAGCTACAAATGTCATTCCAAAAGAGGAATTCAAAAGTATTGTGATCAAGGTCAGTATCGATGAAAAACGTGACCTTCAAAGATGACCGTTTGATGTGGTCTTCACTCACAAAGGTAAGTACAATTTGATAGTCCTGAAAGAAATAACTACAGTGGCCCCTCAGGATACTAGGGAGATTGGTTTCAGGATCACTGTGGATTTCAAAATCTGAGATTGCTTAAATTCCTGATGTAGAATGGAGGTGGACGGTGGTACACTCCACAGGGCTAACCCACATAGGGAGGTTCTAAGTTCATGTTGGAGACCTCAGTGAGGCTGGCGGAAACTGGAGGTAGACTGTTGCATTGAGACCTTGTTGAGAGGGCAGTTTCTCTCTTTTCTTTCTCTCTCTCTCTGGTTCATGAGAGATAAATAAAAATAAATTTTAAAAATATAGATTGGAAGACCAGAGCATGGCATGATGGTTAAAGCAGCTGGATTTTACATGACTGGCCATGTGACTAAGTCCCAGGTACTGTGACTTGAAAAAAATCATACTTGCTCATGGACATGTGTGCCCCAAATCCTGAGAGGTTTTTGGAGAAGAAAGGATTGTGGCATGGCCATACCCATGGGGAGTGCTTTAAATTTTTTCTCTCTGCTTTTTCCGCTCCCCAGCATACATGCTCTATAACAAAATTTAAAATATGTCTATGTAGAATGGCATAGTATTTTCTTCTAACCTATCGACATCCTTTTATATAATTTATCCAGGAAAGATACAACCATTATAGCCCTAACTATGTAGCACACGTTTACAACAAGGAAACAATTTTTGTTTGTGGCTGTGTGAATCTACAATGCAGAACCCATGAATCCAAAGATTTGTCTGTACTTTCTTTATCAGACACATCCACCATTTTATGGTGTACAATGACCTGAATAACGAAAACAGTATTAATTATTAACCTTATTAAGCAAATTTAAGGCTAATAGTTTGTGCCTTTCTAGTAGAAGGATTTTTTGGGGAGTTTGTTTTAATATAAACTTCTTAATGAAGAATTTTGATTTGAAACTATATTCTTAAAGAAAAGAAAATTAAGACTTCCATTTATTTAAACATGCTTGTGGTCTTACACGTTACATCAATTGTGATGAAGTTCCCCAAAAAGTGGTTTCAATAAGTGATGAAAGTTTAACCAATTATTTTGACCAGCGAAATAATAAGTAACCATTTCCTAAGGTCATCCAGCATCCATGTGCCATTGTGATATTCATGGATATTCTGTGGTCCATTTTGTGTATGTAGTTTTGTACAAATTACCAAAAATTATGTGCATCTTATTTAAACAGAATTTTAGATCCTTGAGGGTAGAATAAGATCTATGATATTACTAACAACCAATGAAAGAGTCTAAAATTTTAAATGTAATAATTTAAAATAAGCAAAATTGGGTCAATAACCAATAAAATAATAAAAATGAAATAAAATGTTTTCTTCTATTGTTACTGTTCTTATTTTTTTAAATGTTCAATTTTTGGCTTTTCTATAACTCTTTTATATTGATACAAAAAAATTAACTGATAAGACTTACCTCTGGCAAATTTAACTGGATCAATATTTGCATGACTTGATTTTATCTTAATTGGGTATCTTGAGACTCACTGCAGGTTTTTTTGTTTTTTCTTAGTATGTGCCAATAAGTCCTCTCTTCCATTTGCTCTTCTTAAAATTGTATCCACAGGCAAAAATTCCAACCGCTCCCCTTTCTCCGTCGATACCATACTCTGAACTATATTGCATTATTGCCAAGATTTTACTATTCTCAAATGCAAGCCAGCTCACATTAGGAAGTTCCAGATGGAAACGTAAGCAGATCTAACACTTCAAATTGTAACATCAAAAGGCCTTTTTAGGGATGTACTGATTTAAAGCAATGCAACTTTAAATTGCTATAATACAAATGAGACTGTCTTTAATCAAAACCCTTTATATTTCTCCTAAAACCTTACATAGGTATATTTGTTAGCTATATTGCATTGGTCAAAATAGCAAATATATGAAAAATATAACATAATAATGTTATAATGAACATTCATGTCTTAGAACTCATTATAAAAATAATATTTTGAAAAATATTAAAATTATCTTCGAAGAATCCTTGAGTATTCTGTCAATCCATATCACATGATGCCACTCTCACATGTCGCTACTAGCTTATGCTTTGTGCTTATCATTGCTTCATGGTTTTTAATAGTGTTACTAAAAAATGTTGTGACTAAATATATTGTTCTTTAAAATGTTTATTCATTTACTTGTTTTATGAGAAAGAGAGAGACAGAGAGAGATTGAGGCAGGGAGACAGGCACTCTCAACAGGGTCCTTATGCCAAGTTTCCCCCCGGGATCATCCAGCCTGTATCAAGTGTACACACACATATGTGTGGTGTGTCCTATGTACACATGATCCTAGAAACCTCAGGATGTCAAACCAGAGGTTTCCATATGGGTCTGGCTTCACTGAGTATGATATTACCACTATGCCATTGCTGTTGACCCTGTATTGTTATCTCAAACTTTTTATTTAGAAATTATTTTCAACTTGTTGAAACCTTACCAGTAAAGAAAGTTCCTATATGTTCTTGATATTCTGTGTTCTTAACTCAGATCCCCTTGAAGTTATAATCTTACACAGTTCAATTATCAAAACATATAATTTTGTATGTGAATTATTTATTTATGTCATTTTCAAAGTGTTTTATCCTTTGTTGCTCAATTTTTAAGACTTCATAAATTACTAGGAATTTAATCCTTCTTTCAAAGTATACATAGCAAATATTTTCTCTCAATTTTTCAACTTGTCAGGTTTGTTTTTTTTTACTTTATTTCTGATATTTCATGCCATACAATATTTTAATTTTTATGTGGTCAAATGTACCCATCTTTTCTCTGATTGCCTGTAGATATTTAATCATAGTTAGAAAGTCTTTATTCACTGCAATTTAAGAATAATTTACTCATGTTTCCTTCTGGTATTTGAATGGTTGGCTTTGCGTATAGTTCCCTGAACTATACAGAAGTTAATACCGTGTATGATGTGAGATTTATATCTACTTTTGTCTTTTTTCAAATGGTTACACAATTACTTCAGCCAGCATCATTTATTTATCTATTTATTTTTAAATAATTATTTTATTATTTAACTTCATTTATTTTGCTTATTTATTTATTTTAATTTGACCAGAGAGGGACAACGTGAGAGAGAGAGAGATGGAAAGCAAGGCACCAGGCTGGGGCGCGAACCACGGTTGACCATGTGGGAGTTCAGCTTTCCGAACCACCATGCCACCTTCTGGCCCCAGCATCATTTTTATAAAGTCAATCTTTGTCCCAGTGATCTAAAATGCCACCTCTATCATATACTGAACAATCATATATTTTTCTGCATATCTGAGTTGATTTCTGAACAATATTTCATTGTTGTCTAGTCATGTACTCACACTATACTGGTTTAATTATAGAGTCTTTAAAATGTATTTTAATGTGAGGTATAGCTAGTCTTTTTTGTATTTTTTCTTCCTTAGTCTTTTTTTTGACTTTTTTGCATATTTGTTTTTCAAAACAAATTTTAGCATCATATCAAATTTTACTATTTATATTTTGGTCTTTTTTGGAAGTACGATCTACTTATTCAAAATTTTTGTATAGTATCCCCTTATAAAATATACCATAATTGATCTATTCTATTGTTAATGCCCATTTGGACTTTTTCTATTTCTTTTATTATTATGACATTTATTGTTTTGAACAATCTTCAGTATGTCTCACATGATTTGCTCTAGAATACAAGTAGAATCGTAAGCCCATAAGATATAAACAGCCTCACCTTATTGAATAATACCAACTTTCTTTCTAACGGGGTTATTTAATTAAAGGTAAATTTCCAGCAGTTACATAAAAAATGCTTATTAATGTTTAACCACATAGATTTTTCTAGCTGTGGTTTTAATTAAAGTTTCTAGAATAATTTTGTTGCATTTATTGTTCATTGATGACAGAGCCTAGAGGTATGTAAAGACAGTCTATAATTATTTACTGAATTGTGGCCAGAATAACAAATTAATTGAGATTTGCTTTGTGTTCTGTTATGTTTTCAAGTTTCTAAACACTTCATATGTTCTTTAAAAGAGACAATTTTTATTTTTTTTTATTATTGGGCGTAATGTTGTATACAATGCTATTAGGTCAAGTTTTTAAATTGTATTTTTCAAACATTCTATATTTTTATTTTCAGCCTGTTCAATCTGCTAATTATTGGGGGTTGAAGGTAGGAAGTATACAGAGCTTTTTTTGGTGATTGTTGACTGGTCCATTTCTCCTATAGTCCTGTAGATTTTAGTATATGTATACTTCAAGATTATATTGTTTGGGACCAGCAGATGGCATGGCTGGACTCCCAAGTAATCTACAGTGGTTTGAGTCTCGAACCCGAAGACTTAAAACTTATGCCGGGTGGGTGTGTGTGTATGTGTATGTGTGTGTGCCCAAAATCCCAAGAGGAGAATAAAGGAGAGGGGTTTGTGGCATGGCCATCCCTCCTGGGGGGTGATTTTTCACTTTCTGTCTGTCTCTCTATTCTCCAGCAAGTGTACATACCCTACACACACATACACACACACACACACACACACACACATACACACACACACACAAAAACTCTAAAAAATGATTATATTGTTTGGTGCATTAAGGTTGTGGTTATTTCTAACTAAATTATGTAACTCTTTGTAGTGAATTCTTTTTTAAAATTGCTTTTAGTGCTTTTTTGGTTTTATAACTAAAACCTGGAAATAAGTTTCACTACAGAGAGGCATCTAGAGAAAACCCGCTAGTACTGATTTGAGAAGTAGAAAATGGGGTTCTTAAAACTAAGAAAATGATAATCTTTCTCTCCTTTATCTTTAGTTTTTCAGATCCCCAATGCTTTCCAATTCTATCGTAACAGCAGCTGCAAAAGCAGCCAGCAAGATGAGACTGAAAGAATACAAAGTATGAAGGAGAAGAAACAGTAAAGTAGCAATTTCAGGAGAATGAGACCAAACTCTATTGCCTTTCTTTCTTCTTTCTTTCTTTTCTTTCTTTCTTTCTTTCTTTCTTTCTTCCTTTCTTTCTTTC
>NW_006159919.1:84234-90658 GCF_000334495.1 Tupaia belangeri chinensis
CCCCAGAGGGGATGGCCACGCCACAATCCCTTCTCCTCCATTATCCTCTCAGGATCTTGGGCACACACGCACATGTGCCGGGCATGGGTTTTAAGCCACCGGGTCCCAGAATGGCGAACAGCGGTCGACTACGTGGGAGTCCAGCGACATAGCCATTATGCTAACTGCTGATTCCCTCTTTCTTTCTTTTTAAGAATTATTTTATTTAACTTTATTTATTTATTTATTTTAATTTGACCAGCAAAAGGCAGAATGAGAGAGAGAGAGAGAGAGGAAGAGAAAGAGAGAGAGAAAGTGAAAGCGAGAAAGCAAGCCGCCAGGTCCAGGACCCAAACTGTGGTCAGCCATGTGGGATTCCAGTGCCCCTTACCATCACACCACCCATTAGCATTTCTTTTCTCTGTTTCTCTGTCTTTCTACTGCTGTAGTGGCATAGTAGGAATGTCAGGTTTCTGCCTACAAAACTAAAAATAAAGTCTCAGGAAATTACAAACTATCACAAAGGGGACTAGCCACATAGCAGGGCAGTTAAGTGCTATGTAGAGGAAGCCAGATCCCACATAATAACGAGCGCTCAAATACTGTACTGTACCCAGGGACTCACATATTAGGTGCATGTGTACATGCCTAGGAGTCTGATGGAATAGAGAATTAAAGAAAAAAGAATTGTGGCATGACCAGGCCTTATTGGGGGGTATTTTTTTTTCTCACAGTCTCATGCATATGCTTGTACCCTCTTGCATTAGAAACAGAAGAAAAAGAAACAGAAACGTAGTACAGATGGAGAAGTTAGAGAAAATAATTCCATTTAAGAAGCTCTGGAATCACTCCATCATGCAAATGTGGAGCACATTTAAGCTAGTTGGCATCCAAAGACTTTGAGAATCCTTCTGGAGATAAATCATCAACCAGGACCCAAAATGACTCTTGAGTGGTATGGATAAAGAACACTGAAAACACTTTGACAACCGAGCTGACATTGGAATAACCCACGCAAGGCAGGTTGAAACTCTGAACCTAATCAGGTTTAGCACTTGCTAAAACAAAATATCAACATTCTTCATAAGATTAAAGCACATGGTCCAGAGTTTTATAACATAATATTATACATATTATGTTATAATATCTCTATATATAGATATATAGATATATAGAGAGATATAAGTGGTCAATATACTTGTTTGGGATACACTTGAAAAACACTAACTAGCATAGAAAAAGACAATCAACTCATAAGATGACACTGATGATGGAATTATCTGACAAGATGGAAAATGAGCTACTTAAAATAGTAATGATGAATATTTTGAAACAAAATTTAGAGTAGAAAATATTAGCAGAGAAATTGGAAATGTAAAAATGGACCCAATGAAAATTTTAGAAATAAAAAATACAGTCATTTAAGTGAAACACTCATTCGATAAACTGTGGTGATAGAAGAAAGATACACAGAATTTGAAGCAGATAAATAGAACTGAAGTAATTAGAAAAACGGAAACAAAAATGGACCTAGAGACCAAAAATCTAACATATGTGTTATCAGAATTATGAAGTCTCTGAAAAATGTGTGTGATAATTAAAAATAATGTGGGTTTCAAAATTTTTTGTATCCAAATAAACTTTTTTTTTTTTTTTTTTGAGAGGTTTTCACTATAGAGCACGTGTGCTTGCCAAACAGACAGAGAGACATAGAGACAGAAAGTGAGAAATCACCCCCCCTGGGGGGGATGGTCATGCCACAATTGCTTCTCCTCCATTCTCCTCTCAGGATCTTGGGCGTGCACGCACACGCGCCCAGCGTGAGTTTTAAGCCACCGGGTCCGGGACACGAACTGCGGTTGACTATGTGGGAGTCCAGCGACATAGCCATTACGCTAACTGCTGGTTCCCCCCAAATAAACTTAATTCCATTTTCCACAAATGTTTTAAAGTTCACACATCCCTATGGTGAACAATGATTTTTACTCCTAATTTCTCTTTAGAAATCAGAGAGGCCAGAGAAGTAGTACAATATTTTTCAACTTCTGTGAAAGAGAACTGTTATCCCAGAATTATTTTTCCAGTCTAAATACATCTCAGAAACATATGTAAACAAAGACATGCTCAGAAAAAGAAAAAGTAGGACAACTAATAGCCAGATATCTTGCTTAAAAGAATGTTTTGAAGCAGGAAATAAGTCAAATCAGAAAAAAATCTTAAAACATCAAAAAGAAAGGAAGAGTTTCAGATATAGCAAATAGCTGGATAATTTTGGGTTATTTTCCTCATGAGTTCTTTTAAATATACTTGATATTCGACAGCAAAATATATAATGTGTGTGATAGAGTTTTAATGTATATATAAAATTTAGAGAATAAATGTGAGAAGGTAAAAGAACCTGTATCATAGTAAGGTTTCTACATTCCAATTAAAATAATAAAATATTGAGTCAAAATAAACTAGGAACAGCACCTTTTTCAATTTATAGACTAATCTCTAACATATATAAAGCTATACATTTCCAGCCATGATAGATAAAATAGAATAAAACATTTTCAAATAACTCAAAAGAAATTAGAAGACGGGAAACAATAAAAAGAGCTACCAATAAAAATAATAAAACAATATCTTAAATTCAAATATACCAGTAATAATATAGCATGTAAATAGTATAAACACATCAATTAAAAGCCAGAAATAATTCTAATGAATAAAAAGCCACGGTTGTATAATACCTATAGAAAATTCACCTCAAATATAATGAAGATAGCAGATAAAAGGATATATGGGGTGAGGAGGTGGCATAGTGGTTAAGGTGCTGAACTCCCATTTGACTGACTGCAGTTTGGGTCCTAGAACTGGTGGCCCCCCCAAAAAAACTCCTGACATTTGTGAGTGTGTGCCCAAAGTCATGGGAGAGTGAAAGAGAAAGGATTGGGTAATTGCTCTGATGGGTAATTGCTCACTTTCCCTCTCTCTGTCTCTGTCTTTCTCTCTCTAGTGAGCATACATGTCCTATGGCAAAAACTTAAAAAAGAAAAAAGTAAAAGGATGTGATAATGATACATAACTCTGAATAAAGAGCAAGCTGGAATCACTATATTAATATCAGATGAAATGTTTTTTAGAGTAAAGAATGTTCCCAGGGATGTGGGGCATGTGTGTGTGCATATCTCAAAGTTGAACAAGATGAAGACATAAAGGAGAAGAGATTGTGGGATAATCATTATCCATTGGGACTGTTTTCTCCCTCCCTCTCTCTGTCTTGGTCTTTCTCTGGCAAACATAGGCACCCTCTAGAATTTAAGAAGAAAAAAAGTGGAGAATACTGAATAAAATCAAAAGCTGGTTCTGTAAAAATAGCAATAAAATTGAACCTCTAACAAGTTAAAAGACAGATATGTGAATGACCAATATCAGTAAGAGAGCATATCTTATATATCCCACAGAAATTAAAAGAACAATAAAAGTATACTATAAACCACTCTATGAACATGAATTTTACAACTAACGTGAAATACATAAGTTTCTTGAAATATACAAATTACCAAAATTGGTTGTACATAAAAAAATTGAATAACATGAATAACCCTATAACTATTCAAAAAATTGAACTCATGGTTAAAAAAGGAGCCCAAGGCTTAGATGGTTTCGGTGATAAATTATACAAATAATTTTTAAAGAAATGTCTTCCAGAAAATAAGAGAGGAAAACAATAATTTCAATACATTTTATGAGGTCAATATTACCCCAAGACCAAAATGGGATAGGACAAAGAAAGAAAATATTTTTCATGAACATTGATGAAAAAATCCTCACCAAAATATTCACACATTTAATAACAGGAGGATATAAAAAGAATATTACTCTAGGAGAAGTGGGGATTATTCCATGAATGCAAATTTGGTTCAAAATTTAAAATTTAATTAATGTAATATATTAGCAATCTAAAAAAGAAAAATAAATACATGGTCATATCAGTTGATTTACAAAAAGCATAAGGCAAAATATAGTATTCATTCATAATAACTCTCAGCAAATAAGAAATAAGAGAAAACAATCTAAGAGAAAACACACCAGATTACTTGTGAAAGTAAGAATACATTCCTCCTAAAATTGAGCAAGGCAAGAATATCCATTCCCACCATTCCTATGTACAATAAAAAGTTTCAGCCAGTGAAATAAAAAAAGGAAATAATTATTGCATAAATTGGAAAAGGAGAAATAATACTCTCCCTATTTACAGATGATTTAGTAGTCTTCATAGAAAATGTCAAAAGTATTAGAATGAATAAATGAGTTTAGTATGGCCTATAAGAGAATGAAAAAACAAGCTACAAAGTGAAGAGCAATATTGCAAATGACACATATAACAAAAATTGTGTGTACAGAATATATAAGAAATATTAGACAACAATAAGAAAATAAACAGATCAATTAAAAGGGGAGAAAAAACTAAAAAAAGACATTTTACCAAAGGAGATAAGAAACTGGGAAATAAGCACATGAAAAGATGTTCAAATTAATTAACCATTATAGAAATGCATATTAAAGCTATAATGAGATATCATTACATACCTATTAAAATAGTAAAATAAAAAATGCTGACAATATCAAGTAATGAAAGAATGTGATAATGATACAATCTGAACTCTCATATATGACTGATATGAATGAAAAAATGGTGCATTCACTTTTAAAAAATGGCCCGATCGTTTTGTATAAAGTTAGCATACACTTACTTAATAACCCTACAATCCCACTCTTGAGTATTTACCTGACTAAAATGAACTTCAGTTTACATGAATTGTTTATAGTAGTATTAATAATTTTTAGAACCTGGATTTAACCAAGATGTCTTTTTATAGGTAAATGAATAAACAAACTGTTATAGTCATACAATCACATAGTAGCCAGCGATGGAAAAAGAAGCTCGCAGTTGAAATATCTAACTTAGATGCATTTCAAAGGCATTATACTGAATCAAAAGGTCATATACTATATTATTCTATTCATACAATATTTGTAAAGCTTATTTATTTCTTCCATGAGTGAGCAAATGACAGAAAAAGAAATAGGCAGAGTGAGACAGAAAAAGAGAGAGAGATTGGCACCCCAACGTGGTCTTTGTTCTGTGACCTGCCCCAGCCCGCCAGCCTCAGCCAGCCAGGACCACAGACACACATATGTGCCCAGCATATACAGGGAGACCTTGGGATGCAAACCAGGATCTTTCCCATGTGGCTTCATCATCACAGAGCGTTGTGCTACTGCTGTGTCACTGTGGCTGGCTGAATTCCTGAAAATTCAAAACTACAACATGGGACAGATCAGTAGTCACTAATAAGAGTTAGGAGGAGGATGTAACTATAAAGGGATATCATGAGGGAATTTTTGGGGTGATAAAACTGTTCTGTATCTTACTTGTGGTGTCATAATAGGAATCGTTACCTGTGTTAAAATAGAACTGTATATGAAAAGGAAAACTGTCTATTCTATGATAATTTTAAATATTAAATTAAAAAGACAAAATAAATTGGGTTTATAATCCCTTAAAATTGGACTTCAAATATCTATCAGCTGGTGAATAGAGAAACAAAATGTGCTATGACAATACATGGAATGTTAATGAGCAATGCAAAGCAAGAGTCTACTGAAACCTGCTGTAACGTGGATCATCCTCAAAATATTATTCTAAGTAAGAAACAAGACATAAACAAAAGGCTACATATTTTATGATTCCATTTACACAAAATGAGACCCCAAGTTTCACCTCTAACATGTGAAGAACTTGGCAGTCCCCTTTCATCTTCTTCTTCTTCTTTCTGTTTTCTTGCAGTTGCCATAGAGCATGTGTGCTTGTCAGAAAGAGAGAGACAGAAAGAGAGAGAGAAGGAAAAGGCACCACTCAGTGGGGCAAGGTTATGTTCCAATCCTTTCCCCTCCATTTCTCCACCTTGCCTTATTTTAGGTCACACAGATATATACCCAACATGTTTTCCAAGCTGCTGGGATCAGGACTCAGACTGCAGTTGGTAACATAGGGGCCAGCTCCCCCAACCATTAGGCTACCTGGAAGTTGTCATTCCTGCCTTTACCAAAGAAAAAGATGAACATACAAAAGAAATGACTTTTTTATATATTTGAAAGCTGAGACTGCAAAGAAAACCTCCTCTCCACACCTCTACAGACAGCCTGATCCCAGAAAGAAACAATCAAAATCTTCTTACCTAATGAAAGTCCACTGCAGCCACCATAAACTGGTAGGACTCCTTAAAAGGTAACTAAAGAATTATTGGAGGCTGTATCAACAAAGTTCTTTATGGAAACAGAACGTATATAGAATTACACACACACACACACACACACACACACACACAAAGTAAAATGGACATTTTAAGGAACTGGCTCATGCAATTTTGGGGACTGCCCAGTCTGGAATCTG
>NW_006159919.1:90672-165324 GCF_000334495.1 Tupaia belangeri chinensis
CAGAGTAGAAATTCAGGTAAGAACTAATGTTGCAATTCTGAACCCAAAAGTAGTCTACAAACAAACTTTCTTCCTCTCATTTTTCCTAAGGCCCTCAACTAATTGGATAAGGCCCTCAACTGATTGGGTAAGGCCCACGCACACTACAGAGGGTAATCTGTTTTACTGATGTTAATTATATTCAAAATGTTAATTACATTTTAAAAATACCCTTTCAGCAAAATCTAGACTGGCATTTGAACAAACAACTGAGCATTGCAGCATAAACAAGTTGAGACATGAAATTAATCACCATATCAAACATGAAATAACCTTCCTGAGAAACTCTGAGGGACTACAGCCTTAGCGGGTACTCACGCTTTCCTTGGCTTTCCTCCAGGAGCTTACTAGATTCTCATGGTAAAGATGTGAGAAATGTTGGTGGTCTGACAGGAGGTCAAAAGTAATTACGATGAACTGACTGTCTTCCCAATCACCTTCCACATTCCTATACTGAAGATCTAACTCCCATTGTAATGGTATTTAGAAACATGACTTTGGGGAGGTGGTAGGATTAGATGAGTTCATCAGGGTGGGCACTCATGAAGAGTTAGTGGATTTCTTTTTTTAGATTTTTTTTTCTATAGGGAGTGTGGAGAGAGACTGACAAAGAGAAAGAGAGAAGGCAAGTGAGAAATAAGCCTCTAGAAGGATGACTGCATTGTAATACCTTCTCTTCCATTCTCCTCTCAGAATTTGGGGCATATAGGCACATACATCTGGTGTGTTTCTCAGCTTGCTGGTCTAATTCATTGTGCAGCCAGCTAAGTGTTCTCCAGTTGCCTTCAGTACTACACCACTGGCTGACCCCATGAGTTAGAGGATTCTCTTATTTTGTTCATTTATTTATGTTAGGCTATTTATTTATTTACTTTTATTTGCCATTGTGTGCGTGTACTCACCAGAGAGACAGAGAGATGTGGAAAAAGGGGAAAGTGAGAAATCACCCCCCACCCCAGAGGGGTTGGTTATGTTACAATTCCTTCTCCTTCATTCTCCTCTCAGGATTTTGGGCATGCACGCACATAATTCACCCAGCGTGAGTTTCAAGCCACCAGATTTGGTACTCAAACCCCATTCAGCCATGTGGAAGTCCACCATAGTAACCACCATGTTACTTGCTGACCAGAAGTAAGTGGATCTCTAAGAAGGAGGAAAGAAAAAGCTCTTTCTTCCATGTGAGGAGACAGGGTACTTACCTGAAAGTCAGAAAAAGACTCCTTAGAGGGAACCAAATAAATTGACACCTTCATCTTGAACTTCCTAGCTTTCTGTGAGAAATTCATGTGTGTTGTTTAAACCACCCAATCTATGTTATGTTGTTATAGCATCCTGAATAGAACAACATAGTAAGTATTGTGCAACATAGTCAGAAATTTCCCTAGAAGAGGCTTATGCTCCAAAGGAGAAGTCCTAATAGTCATTCTCTAACCCAGGCTCCTCCAACCTTCCTGTCTAACCTCAGAGCAAAAAGAAAGAAAACTAAAAACATATCCAACAGGGGTCAGAGCTTCAAAGAAATAGATCAGGAATACTGTAGCTGGAACAGGGGACAGGGAAGAGAAAGGAAAAAATGGTTATGCTATTGTAGCAGCACTCTTGTAGATTACAGCACCAGCACCCTGGCCCAGTAAAAGACTGAGATTTAATCAAAAGATTACAGAATCATTCTCCTCCCCCATTCCTTATCATCACTCCAATAAGACTCCACAAAATAAAAATGTACAACAATTGAAAGAACTACATGATGCACAACCTTTTGGAGAAGTAGTACTTAGGAAAGCCAACATTAAGCAGTAAGACAAAAACAAAGACTGCAGAAATTTGACTACTCTAGCACCCATAGCTATCCCAAATATTATACACAGCCTGTATTGTAGCCAGGTTGCTATAACCTCATAAAAAGGGCCTTTTTACCTCAGGCCTCGTTTTACAATATGACATGTCCTGCTTTTAATGAAAAATTCCAAAACATGCTAAAAGGTAAAAGAAAAAAGTTTGAAGATATAATCATCGGAATCAGACTGAGATATATAGATGTTGGACAGCACCAAAAAGAAATTCTAGAAATCAAATATGTAGTAAAAGTAAAGAAGAACGAAGCTTTCAGTGGGCTCATCAATAGAGTTGATACAACAAAGAACCAATGAGATTGAATGGAGGTCAATGGGAACTTCCCAAACTTAAATGTAAGGAGAAAAAAAAAATACAACACCCAGGAATTGAAGGACAATTACAAAAGGAGTACTATTATGCATAACTGAAATGCCAGGAGAAGAAGGAGAAAATAGAGTAGAAGAAATATTTGAAGTAACAATGTCCAAGGGAATTCTAAAATAATGGAAGACCGGAAGTCACGATGCAGAAACCTCAGAGAACATCAACACAACAAGCCATATTATTTTTAAATTACAGAATGTCAAAGACAAAGTGACAATATTGTTGTAATGGTGGTGCAATTCCATTAATTTACTACATATCATTGAGAAGTTCAATCAAAATGATTGAAGTTTATGATATGTAAATTATACCTCAGTAAAGCTGTTTAACAAATGAGCTGGTGACTCAGGTAAGTATTAAAAGTGTTGGTGTCAAGGTAGAAGAACAACATTTATCCATATCACAGATTTATCTCATATTTTCTCTAAAACTCTTAGGGAGGGTGAATAAAAAACAGAGGTCAGGTGCTGGTAGGGTCTGTGAGAGGTGGTTTACGGAGTGGAAATCCTTTGGATTGCTATTCTTTTTATATTTGGTAACCTCTTTTGACCCGGATGAGACAATGTGAAATAAATCAGTATTTTATCTGTTGCTGTTCGACAGCCCAACTTTGAATCCGAATGTCTCAAGCATGCATTTTCCCTTATTTTCAATTTGCTCATGTGTTTAACATTTACTTTTCTACCTGACTGACATATATTTTTTAGTCCCAAATTTTTAAAAAAAGATAAGGGCAAGCTTGCAGGGCACAGGGTTAGATGCAAAGAGAGCTAGAAACTGCCAGGCAGTTAGGATTTCAATGGAACTCATCTTTCTGTTTAAAATGCACATGCATTTTCTGTTTCTAATCAGTGCTTTCTCCTCTCTTCAAGAGAGAGAGAGGAAAAAAAAAAAAAAAACAGCCTCCAGAGCAAGAAAGCTTCACTGACATTTTCCCTCTGATGCAATGCTTATCTGCTTTCCTCTGAAGGTTTCTCATTGGGTTTATCTGTCTTATGCTTTTAACAGTTTCTGATCTGATTATTGTTATTTGTGCAGTCCTGAAGCCTTTTAATCTCCAAGGGTGGGGATCTATTATAGGAGCTTATTGCAGGAAAAAAACATGATTTTCAAAAAGACTTTTGTCCTCCACTGGTAATCAGCACACAAATGCATCCTGTTTTCTCCCACTTTAACCTTTGTTGCCACTGGGGAAGTTTTCACACAGTCTTATGCTGGCTAATCCAGTAATTAGCTAGAACAATTTTATTAGATGGGAGAAAAGGTAATAAGAAAAGAGAGAAAACCAGTTTAAGAATGAGAAAAGCCATTCTGCGTTCAGTCTCCAACTCTGTGACTGGCTGGGCGAATCACTGCAGGCTGTGTGGTTTGACAGCATAAGTATCTCTGACGCATGTAGAGGTTGACCTGATAAGGTTCACATTCTTGCAACAAACCAAGTTATGCAGGAAAGATGAAATGAAGTGATTTTGTAGAAATTGAGTCACCCCAGCCAGACAAAAGGGGCAAAAGGCAAAGTGATTCCTGTAAAATTGGGTGGGTAAATTCTTCCTCTAAGAGAGCAGTGATCCATTCTCCAAAAGGCTGATCCACTGGTTCACTTGCCTCTCTCCTAATGGCCTGCTCAGAATAAACCCATCTCCCTTGCTACAATCACAAAGGAAGGTGGATGGGAGATTTTCTTCTGTCTTGTTTTAACAGCACAGGAAAACAAAGATCGACAGAGTGCTGGGTCTGATCAATTCTTCTTTTTTGAGAGGGAGATTTTTGCTATAGGAAACATGTGCTCACCAAAGAGACAGAGAAAGCAAGAACCCAGCCCCCAGGGGAGATGGCCATGCCACAATCCTTTTTCCAGCCTCTTCTTGGGATTTTGGGCATGCACCCACACAGTCTCAAGTCACCAAGTCTGGGACTCAAAACTGTGGTCAACCACTTGGGAGTCCAGCAACATAACCATTACACCATCTGCTGATCGCTCAATCAGCTCTAAATTTACCAAGGGACAAGTCCCTACAAGCAGGAAAGGAAGAAATGAAAACTTCCTCAGGAGAAGTTTGACATATGAATGTAAAAACTGTCCCTGGGACCAGTAGATGGCATAACGGTTACATTGCTAGACTCTCATACAGCTGCCCACAGTTTGAGTCCCGGACTGGATAGCTTCGAAGATTCTCAGAGGAGAATGGAGGAGAGGCGATTACTGAGTGGTCATTCCCCCTGGGGGGTAATTCCTCACTTTTCCTCTCGTTGTGCTTGTATCTCTCTCTGTCCAGCTAGTGCACATGCCCTAAAGCAAAACAAACCAACAAACAAACAAACTTCAAAAAACCCCAAAAAACAGCACAAAAAAATCTGTTCCTAACCTGTGAGCAACTTGATTCATTAACTTTTATTTCTATCTTTCCAGACGCTCTATATTTCCTACCAATGATGTGGACCTTAAAACCTATCATCAAAAACTGTAGAAATGGTTCTGGACTTACAAATGTAAAGTCAACACATTAAACTTTCTTTATAAAGTACATGTCTGATACATTTTTTATGGCAAACTGATTCATAAGTCACAATATAATCTTTAGATTTACATTAGGGTTTTAGAGTAAAATAACTTTGGTGAAATCTTCTTAAAATTAATGTACACAAATACCTTAGTGAGTAGATGTCAAACAAAAAGAACAACAAAACACAAACAATAAAACAAAACAAAATACTATCTGCTCTAGTTACACTTTCAAAGAGAATTGCATAGAGCAATGTTATTCACGCCATGATTTTTACTAATTTCAAAGGGCAATTTCTGACTATGTTACCTCAAGCAAGTTATAGTCTTTTTTAAGACTGACTGACTGTCTTCACCATTAAAGTATGTCCAATAATACCAAAATTTCTTGATTGTTAGGAACACAAAGGGTCTTCAAACAACTCATGAAACATGCTTATTATAAGAAACTATGCTTGGATTTCAATTATTTTGCAATGAAATAAACTCATACTTTAATTCTATTTTACCTCAAACTTTTGAGATACCCCTCATGTTAAATTATAGAATATATTTAAGTGAAAATTATAATGCCTGACATAAAAATTATGGTCTTCACCTCTATTTTCTGTGTCTCAATTCATTATATTTCAAACTAAAAATTGTTCTTACAACTTACTTTAAAATTATTGTGAGATACAGGCATAATAAATATAAGGAAATATTAATAAAAACATTAGAGAACACATTGTGTCTTAATAGATTGCTTATATACTTCAAATTTTAGTAGTGTTGCTATTTTTTCTAACTTTATATTTAGTTGTCATACATCTTTATGGCATGCAATATGGTTTTTCAAAGCATACATGCCGTGTGTGATAATCAAATCAAGATTATTACCATATACATCATTTTCAATGAAGAACCTTACATTATTGTGTTTATCACATACTTTTTTCCTGAGCCTCTTCAGAGAAGCTCAAGAATTCTACCACATGAATATGGGTAATTAGATTAGGAAATATTTGGCCAAGTTATCTCACTAACCTGTTAGTTAACAAAACAAAACAAATGGTAACAATAGTGTTTCTGAATCCCCCACATAATTCAACCATATTGACAAGCAGGAGCTTTTTATTTTTTAACATTTATTTATTTATTTATTTATTTATTTATTTTTGCCATAGGGAACATGCACTGGCCTGATGGGGAGTGGGGGTAGAGAGAGACAGAAAAAGAAGAAAAGTGAGAAATCACCTTCCAGATATCTCTCCTCCAGGCTCTTCTTGGGATTTTGGGTACTCATGCATGTGTTCCCAGTGTGTTTTTCAAGCCACTGGGTCCACAGTCAGCCCTGTGGGGTCCAGTGTCTTAACTTGCACTCCCCCTGGTGGTCTTATTGACAAGCAGTAGTTTTAATATGACTACATTTTATAATCCTAGTTTAGTTTGCTTCACAAATGGTCCAAAGTCAAAGGCATAGTCCTTTAAACCTGAGAGTTTTTTGAAAGACATAGCAGTACTTATCAGGGGACGACTGTGCTTAAAATATCATTGGAAGGACCCATGCACCATTTTCATCTAATAAAATGGACAGACATTGTTAGAACATGAGGGGATAAGAATGATTGTGTGACTTCGAAGGATAGCAATAGAGAATAATTCTGGATTTATGGGTAGCTCTTTCCTCTCTATGTAATCACTGAGTACTAGCTGCTAGTCCTCAAACGGTATAACAGATCTGGAACTAACCTGGCAAATACTTAGAGCATATCTACTCTTAACTTTTTTCAAGTGATACTCCTGCTTATCAAATACTGAGGTGTATCTATGGACTCTCATGCAATGACGTTTTCATTCAGTCTTTATTGTTCTTTCTCTATGCCAAACACACTGTGTGGCGCTAGGCGGTTCCATCTGAGTTCATCACCAGGAGCTCTCATTTTCATCACCCCATTTCAGATCATTAGTTTATGTGCTTTTGCTGTGCCAGAGAATCTTTTAGGTATCTTTGAACCACATGAAAAGCAATTGTTACAAGTTTTTGTTCTTTAATTAATCAAAAACATTCCAGGCATTCAAATAATATTCAGTATTCATGGATGATGTTGTACATTTATGCCATAAACTAGGAAAATTAACCTTACTTACAGAAATTAGTACATCCAGTTAGTGCTTTCTGCGAAAATAATTAACGGGCTATATGTACGTTTCTTTTTCTCTTTTGTTCCTTTCTAACAGTGAATTCTAGCTTTTGTTTTTAGCATAAAGTTGCTAATAAGACTATTTCTGACAAGCATAGCTCTTCTGTTTCTCCTAACGAATGATTTCAAATGGCCTATTTTCTCATTGTTAAGATTATCATCCATACTGCGATGGCCAAACCTTAAAGTATTACTTGTTCGAGTGAATGATCTCTGGAAATAGAGAGAAGTCAAAATTCTTATAAGCCAAACTATGACTTAGACTGTGTGAGATGCAGTAATAATTAGGGAAAGCGCATTTACTGAATTAGAACCAAAATCCTCTAATGGGCAGCAGTCAATAGTCCAGACATCTGATGAGTTCAGCAGAGGCCAAGAAGAAAATTAATTGCATGTTCTCCAAAACAAACTGCCACAGCGTATTTATTTCACAAAACCAAAGAGTAAATGTTCTAGTAAATGCTGTATAAAATAAATAAAGATAAGAGGAGAGGAAAATGTCCACTAGATTAGCTAATCTTTTCTCTCTTTGCTTTAGCTTTCATTAGACTGTGAAAGTCTCTTTGTATCCCTAGAGCTAATAGAGCCTGAGAAATAGTAGAAGCACCAGTGAGAGACTTGAATGAATGAGGGATAGCACATTCTAATCTTAAGCAAATAATGCTGGATCTTATTGTAGTGTGCTTTACTTGTTTGTCTATCTTTAGCAATCAAATAGGTATGGTCATGTATATGTGTAAGATGACTTTAAATATAGCAGTTCCTTTAGTTCAAAAATATCTACAGCGTAGCTTTGCTAGTTATAAAAGATACAGAAATAAATATGATAGAATGTACAGCCTTCAAGGGATAGGTAAGTGATCTCTTTCTTCTCATGGCTGTAAAAATAGCAAGAAGAAATTAATTTCATGGTTGAAGTGTAAAAATTTTCACCAAATTTTCAGAATTCAGTTGCCAGATAAAAAAAGGACACTTAGTTCATTTTATATTTCAGGTAAATAATAAAGATCTACTTTAAGATAAGAATGTCTGATGCAGTATTTGAGGTACACTTACCCTAAACATAGTATGCATTGGTTATCTGAAATTAAAATTGAACTAGGTATCCCGTATTTTGCATGTGTGTGTGTGTGTGCATGCACATGCGTGTGCACACACACAAGCATACTAAGTCTGAGAACCAACTTTTCAGGCTACTTTTTACATATAGGAGTTATCTACATTCATTTCCCCTTTTTCATCTTACACATTGTGGATGGAAATGGTACAACTGTAAAGTGCTTTACTGATGGAGCTAAGTAGACGCTTAGAAGAATGTCAAAGAAGAGAGCAAGATCTTTTGATAATAACTAACCATAAGGTGTGGAAACAGAAGTATATATTCATTTGTTTGCTGGTGGTAGCATGACACTGTGTTTTAGAACCTAAACTTTGAAGTCAGGACAGCTCTACAGTCGAGAAACTCCCTGACTCTGAACCAAAACTCAAGCTCTCATGACTCACTTCTTCACATGAGAAATAAACAGAAGTAGATTGCCACCTTATGGAACTGGTTGGAAGATTAGATGGAATAATTCCTGTAATTCGCAGTCCTTGTCATGTAATAGGAGCTTCCGGCATATGAGATTTACTTCCATGAACTATTGTTGTTAAGGTTGAACAAATGACTACTTAATCTATAACTTTGTACTTCGACATAGAAAAGCAGTCTCTGGCAACTGGGAGTTAGCTAGGTACTCACAGCCAGGTCTTCTTTTGCTGAGTAGAAACGATTTCACAGAATGCCAAGATCAGACAAATCCACTCTATGACAAAGATGAATCAAGACAAAGACAAGACTGTTCTATATCCATGTAAGAATGCAGATGAAAACAGAAATATTGCCCAACTATTAGAAAAAACTTAATACCATCATATATCCTGGCTAATATAAATGATTGTTTACTCCTTATTTACAAATTATACTTTAGCCTTGCTCCATATTTCCCTCTTTTTATAGAAGACTTGTTAAGTTACCCAGTCATAATATTAGTCCCACTTCCTGATAGTATGCAGTTCAGGTCAAAGACCAAAGTTGTTGAAATCTCCTACAAATCACACAACATTACCTCCAATACTTCCTAATGCCATCTTACTGATATATCCTTTGCCATCTGCTTCCTCCTGTCTCCCACATAGTGTGCAATGACACTTTGTAACAATGAACCATAAACCTAGCTTGTTTAACTACAAGTATGTTCCTGGTGAGCTTTAATAGGAGGACATTGATAATACCTCTCTATAGCACCTTCTTTCTCCTTTCTTACCTTCAGGGTTCCATGTTTTTCTTGTGCCTTTCCCAATTCTCATCAATAAACTTACATGAGCAACAAAAATATCAGTGAGAAATTAATCATCATACATTCATAAATTTAAATAAATAAAATTGAATGTCAGATTCTTGTCACTGGCAAACTGTATCTGGATTTTATATTGGAATTTCAGTCTGATCATTTTCTAGGTCTTTCTCTATTTTTATAATGCTTTAATGGATACTAGAATTTACTCATACTTCCTCATATTTTCCAGAAAAATAATAGTCCAATGATATAATACCATAAAGTGAGAAAACAAGTCACCAGGTCTAGGACCCAAACCGTGTTCAGCTCTGTGGGAGTACAGCGCCCCTAACCACTATGTAACCCATGAATGTTTATTGTTTTAGTTTTTCTTGGATGTGATTTCAGAGAACAACAGTCGTTTATACATATGGGAAGCAAATAATACTTTCCACCTTCAAAAGTGTATTTATTTCTAGGTTAACCCTAGAGATATGGGCTCTGCTATGGAAAGAAACTCCTAGTTGCTGAGACATAAGTATTCCTTAACTCTTGGTGCCTTATGCCCCTCTGATTTTCCATTTTACAGTGGAGAGCAAAAAGGAAATCTTCTAAAATTCCTATTGAAATGTAATTGCCACTGTAACCATATTAAGAGGTGGACCCTTAAAGCAGTAATTAGGTCAAGAAGCCCCTATCCTAATCACAGGAGTGGGAGACAGTGTTATCAAGGGAGTGGGTTCTTGATGAAACAAGAAGTTTGGGTACTCTCTCTCTCTCTGTCTTCAGCTCTCACTTGCTCTCCTGCCTTGTACCATACAGAGTCTGACACTGAATAAAGGCCCTTGCCAGATGCTGGCACCATGCTCTTGGACTTCCAAGCCTCCAGAACTGTGAGTCAAATGGTCTACTATTATTTATAATTTCCCAGTCTCAGTTATTCTACTATAGCAACAAAAATTGTTTTTGTTGTTCCCATATAGATATTTGTTTGCTGAATTAGAAATCCTCTATTATTTAGCTCCAAATTTGGCAGTAAAAACTCAGTTCAATTATTCCTGTAATTTGCAACACTAGAAGATGCTGAGTATCAGACATTAAATATTTTTTTTTCAAAATGCACACACTCAAGGGTTGAGAAAATTGGGAGAATTATAATGGGATATTGAATATGGAATGTGAGTGTGTATATATACACAAAACTCCCTAGGTGATAATTCTTTGACCTAATTCTCAATCCCTCAGGAACCACTACTTGGATGTGACATTGCCTCCTGATCAAAATGAAATAAAGTACCTTAAATAAATCAAATCTAAGATCAGCCTATAATCTACTACTTAATATTACTTACAGCTCAAACTCTCACTTAAGAAATTTAGAACAGAATCACACACCCACTTGAGCTGATCTAATTGCTTGTCCTGCAGCCTGTAGTACCATGGAATGTGATGAAGTAAAGTTAAGCCCTGAATAGCAGTAGCAGAACTCACAGAAAATCTAATTTAGGGACAGTAATAGTGATGCTCCAGTTAAGGTTTCTAAGGCCCTAGTGAGCTAACCTCTATTTTTCATTTCCTAATAATTTTCTCAAAAAATTACCTTTGGCTATATAATTTATATTTCTTAGTTTGGCTCTGCTATGATCAGCTAAAATGTCTTTGCTCCAAAATACACCACCACAATTTGCTTCAGAATATACCACTAACTGTACAATTAGTACTTGATATTAACAACAGAATGTGCCAGAATGGTGCTGACATCAAATCAATTTTGAATGTCAAGTTTATGTGAATGCTCTAAATGTAGATGATGAGCAATTAATGAAATTGTAACAATATATTTCTTGGCTACTGAGTTGATTAAAGTATGATATAGATATGACCTAATGAATTTTTCCCTCCATACTGAGGAATAGATGACAAATGACTATTTCTTCCTTAATTTAATTATGATGTCTTCAACCCAGAGACTGTAAGGAATTTATTGAAAAACACAGTATAATCATTGTGAAGCCTAGCAGTTCAGCCTGGAATTTTCCCAAACAAGAAAGAAGGCAGACTTCTAATTTCTTTTCATGACTTTTGTCATGAAATCACATTGGCTTTATGATTGGAAAGCTTGTGAGTCACATACTCAGGGGCAAGATGCAAGTCTTCATGTCCAAGTACCTATCATACTATCATATATTACATAAAACCACATAAAAAATTTAAAAAGCAAACAACAACAAAATAAGATAGACCATTAGCTTGCCATTATCAGATCTGCTTCAAAAAAGGAAGATTTAGAGATTTTTTTTTGTCACTCTTAGTTGCCACTAAAAGGAATTGAATAATCATTGGAGTAAAGTATCAAGGCTGGAATTCGAAATATAATATTCTGGAGTGCTTACAATCAGCAATATTTAAAATATTTTATGTCAATTAAATGAGAGATAAAATCTCTTTCAAAACAGCCTTTCAGAAGGAGCCAGATACTTATATTTCTTATGATCACATTATTTCATTATAATTTTTTAAAATTTTTAGATCATTTTTTGTGAAAGAGAGAGCAAAGGGGAAAAAAGGAAATAAAGACAGTCATATCTGATAAAGTTTTCACCCTGTGATCCATCCCCAGCCTCAGAGTGCATAGGGAGACCTTAGGATGCAAATCTGGAACTTTTCATGTGGCTTTCTCTTTTTTTTTTTGGAGAGTGTTTTGCTATAGGGCACACGCACTCATCAGAAAGAGAGAGACAGAAAGCAAGAAATCATCCCCCCAGGGAGAATGGCCATGCTGCAATCCCTTCTCCATTCTCTTCTTGGGATCTTGGGCATGCACTCACATGTGCCCAGCATGAGTTTAAGCCACTGGGTCCGGGACTCGAACCAGGGTCGACTACATGAGAGTCTAGTGACATAGCCATTACATCAACTGATGTTCCATGTGGCTTTCGATATGGTGGAAAATTACACCACCCACTGCACCAGCAAGGCTAGCCTATTTTTTATTTTTTGTAACTAATATTTGTAATTATTGCCTTAATAATTTGAATTTTTACTTGGAAGAGTTATGAGCCAAAAGTTTACTGGGTTTTATATTTACCATCCAGTTACCTTTACCATTGTTTTTTAAAAGCTTGTACACATATAAGAGATATAACAGGATATTTGTATATAAATAGTGAAATGGTTACCACAGCCAAGCAAACTACCATGTCCCATCAGTTCACATGGTTATTTAGTGCATATGTGTATATGTATGATAAAAAAAACTAAAATCTCCTCTTTTAGAAAATTTCTAGTGTATAGTAGTATAATTATAGTCCTCCTTTTGTATATTTGGTCTCTGTACTTATTTATCCTATATATCTGCAACTTTTTACCTTTGTTTTACCTCTCTCTATTATCTTTCCATCCTCCACCCAGATAATCACCATTTATTCTGTGTTGATATATATTTGACTTTTTATTTTTTGAGAGGTTTTTGCTATAAGGTGTATGTGCTTGAGGGAAAGATGGAGAGAGGCAGAGACAGAAAGTGAGATATCACCCCTCCCCCCTCCACAGGAGGATGGCCACGCTGCAATCCTTTCTCCTCTATTCTCCTTTCAGAATCTTGGGCAGATACATACAAGTACCAGACGTGAGTTTAAGCCTCTGGGTCCAGGACTCAAACTGTGGTCAAGTACGTGGGAATCCAGTGATAAACATTATGCTATCTGGACAAGATGGCGGCGGCCTGGGGCCGAGGTGCAAAAAGGAGGTCCGTTTCCATGTCAGAGAATCTCCCAGAAAGTGGGTGTGCTTGGTGTGTGCCTTGCCTAGTTCCACTTGATACTCGTCAAGAATTATGTAGGAAAGAAAAGCTCACATATAAATCTATTGGAATCACCAAAAGGAATCTAAGCAATTATGAGGTGGAATACTTGTGTGAGTACAAGGTAGTAAAGGATATAGAATATTACCTTGTAAAATGGAAAGGATTGGCAGATTCTACAAATACTTGGGAACCTTTGCATAAATCTTAAGTGCCCATTACTGCTTCTGCAATTTTCTAAAGACAAGCATAATTATTTATCTCAGGTAAAGAAAGGCAAAGCAATAACTTCAAAAGACAATAACAAAACTTTGAAACGTGCCATTGTTGAGTACATTGTAAAGAAAGCTAAACAAAGGATAGCTTTGAAGAGATGGCAAGACCAACTCAGTAGAAGAAAGAATCATAAAGGAGTGCTATTAAAATACTGTTGACTTAGAGGGCCCTCCTTCAGACTTCTACTACATTAATGAATACAAATCAGCTCCTGGAATCAGGTTAGTAAATGAAGCTACCTTTGGTTGTTCTTGCACAGATTGCTTCTTTGAGAATGTTGTCCTGCGGAAGCTGGAGTTCTTTTAGCTTGTAATTAAAACCCAACAAATTAAAATTCCACCTGGAACCCCCATCTATGAATGTAACTCAAGGTGTCAATGTGGACCTGATTGCCCCAAAAGGATTGTACAAAAAGGCACACAGTATTCACTCTGCATTTTTCAAACTAGCAATGGTTGTGGCTGGGGTGTAAAAACCCATTGTGAAGGTTAAAAGAATGAGTTTTGTCATGGAATATGTTGGAGAGGTAGTCACAAGTGTAGAAGCTGAAAGAAGAGGGCAGTTATATGACAACAAGGGAATCACATATCTCTTTGATCTGGACTACGAATCTGATGAATTCACAGTGGATGCAGCTCGATATGGAAATGTGTCTCATTTTGTGAATCACAGTGTGACCCAAATCTTCAGGTGTTTAATGTTTTCATTGATAACCTTGATACTCGTCTTCCCTGGGTAGCATTATTTTCCATGAGAACCATCAATGCTGGAGAAGAGCTGACTTTTGAATATCAAATGAAACGTTCTGGAGATACATCTTTGAATTCTATGGAGATATATCTTTGAATTCTATTGACCACAGACCAGCCAAAAAGAGGGTCACAACTGTATGCAAATGTGGAGTCATGACTTGCAGAGGTTACCTCAAACTGAATTTGCAGTAAACAGAACTGATGAAAATTAGAGTTCTATTTGGGAACCAGCAGTTAGCGTAATGGCTATGTCGCTGGACTCCCACGTAGTTGACCGCGGTTCGTGTCCCGGACCCGGTGGCTTAAAACTGACGCTGGGCGCGTGTGCGTGCGTGCCCAAGATCCCGAGAGGAGAATGGAGGAGAAGGGATTGCGGCGTGACCATCCCCCCTGGGGGGTGATTTCTCGCTTTCTGTCTCTATGTCTCTCTCTGTCTGTCTGGCGAGCGCACGCGCCCTACAGTGAAAAAATCTCTCCAAAAAAAGAAAAAAAAAATTAGAGTTCTATTTTTTCCTAATGTTAACATCTTTAAAGAGTAAGAATTTGGAACTCTTTCCATATTATCAAGATTATACCTATGTAAATTTAAGTTTCAAGAGACTTGCCAAAGGCATTACAGATATTTCTGAAAAGAATGACACTGGGCCACATAGCCTAATTTGAGATATATTTATTTAGTGGTTAGACACCGAACTATTTACCAGTCAGTACATTCATACTTACAAAATCTGTGAATAGAGAAATGCCTATTTCAGTGTTTGAAAAATGTTAAACCAATAATGCAACAGTTTCTAAGCTCAAACATTCAACTTGCCATACACCTTGAATTCAGAGAAATAGTTAATTCAATTTGGGCAAATATATGTTTTATTTTTGTTACTTTATTGTCATGTCTATTTAATACTCAGTATATGTGTACTTAAGACAAATAGGTGATTCTGAATTTTATAACCTATTTTCTACTTTTTCACTGAAACATTGACATCTTAATGATAGGAAAATTTAAGGTATAATAATAAATGAAAATTTTAATTTCAAAAAAATACCAAAACATTATCACCATCTGCTGGTTCCTGACTCTTTGTTTTTTAGAGTCCACATTTAAGTAAAAATTGCAGTGCTGGGACCAGCAGTTAGCGTAATGGCTTTGTCACTGGACTCCCCCATGGTTAACTGTGGTTCGTGTACCGGACCAGGTGGCTTGAAACTCACGCCGGACACATGTGCACCCAAGATCCCGAAAGGAGAACGGAGGAGAAGAGATTGTGGTGTGGCCATTCCCCCTGGGGGGTGATTTCTCGCTTTCTGTCTCTCTGTCTCTGTCTATCTGGCGAGCACACGTGCCCTATAGCAAAAAAAAAAAAAAAAAGCAAAAACAAAACAATAAAACCTCTCAAAAAAAATGCAATGCTTTTCTTTCTGTGTCAGACTTAGTTCACTTAACATAATATTCTCCAGATTCTTACATACTGTCAGAAAGTTCAAGATCTCCTTTTTTAAGGTTGAATAATAATCTAGCATATATACACACACACACACATACACACACAATGCAATTCCTTATCCATTTATCTGTCAGTAGACATTTGGGTTGTTTTTCTGTCTTGGCTAATGTAAATAAAGCTGCAATGAACAAGAGACTGCGAATATTTCTTTTTAAAACTATTCTACTTAATTTTATTTAGCTTTATTATTGTTTATTTTTAAACATTTACTATAGGGCATGTACACTCACCAGAGAAAAACACAGAGAAAAAGCAAGAAATCAAGCCACCAGATCTGGGATTAGAACTGTGGTTGGCCACGTGGGAGTCCAGTACCTTTAACCATCACACCACCCACTGACTCCAAGAATGCAGATATTTCTACAAAGTATTAATTTCATTTCCTTCATATGAGTAGTTAGCAGAAAGATTACTAAGCAACATGACGATTTTATTGTTAATAAAATCCATACTGTTTTACATAATGGCTGCGCCAATTTCCTTCCCACCAACAGTGTAGCAGTGTTCCCTTTACTGCACGCCAGCACTTGTTATCGCTTGTGTTTTTAATAATAGTCACTCTAATACATTACGGTGATATTCTGGGTTTTATTTACATTTCTTGGTGAGTTTTGATGTTAAATTCCTTTTTATATACCCGTTGGTCACTTGTATATCTTCTTTGCAGAATCGGTCAATTTAAATTACATTTTTATTTTCAATTTTATGTATTATTGTTATTTTTTTAAAAGTTTTCTAGAGGGCATGTGTGTTTGCTAGAGAAAGATAAGAGAGAGAGAGAGAGAAAATGAGAAAGCATCCTGTCATGGAGAATGGCTGTGCTGCAATCCTGCCTTATCATTTTTCCTTAGGGAAATTTGGGCACGCACACACACGTATCTGGCATGTTTCTCAAGTTGCCAGGTCTGAAACTTGAGCTGTGCAGTTGACCATGTGGTATCCAGCTGCCTGAACCACTATACCAATGGCTGGCTCAGATAAAAAATTTAAGGTGCACTATTTGTATTTTCAACATTGTGTTCTGTGAGTTACTTTGGGTATTAACTCTATCAGATACGTGGTTTTCAACTGTTTTGTCCCAATCTATACCTTTCTTTTCATGTTGTTGATTGCTTTTCAGTTCGTAGTTCCACCTAATTTTTTTGCTTTTGTTATCTAAGATTTTGGTATAGTCTCCAAAAAATCTTGTCCAGACTAATGTTCAGATTTTCCCATATATTTAATTCTAGGAGTTTTATAGTTTTGGGTCTTTTAGTTACATTTTAAACCCATTTTGAGTTAAATTTTTTTATGTGATATAAGGTTCCAATTTCATTCTTTTTATATGGATATTCAGTTTTCTCAACACTGTTCTTACCGATGACTCTTCTTAGCACATGCGATGTACACCAATTAGTTGGTTCTCTATGCTGTTCCATTGACTCAGGTGTCTGTTATTATGCAGTGCCATAGTGTTTTGATTACTATTACTATGTACTATATCATGCTGCTCCAAATTAATGTAGTATATTTTGTGCAGTGTACAAGTAATGCACTAGAATTTAGTAAATATGCAGATTACAAAAATCCATTTGATTTCTCTCTACTAACAATTATCTATCCAAAAAAAGATTAAGATCAAAATCACATTTATGATAGCATCAAAAAGATAAAATACTTATGAATTAATTTAACTGAGGAAGCAGTCTTATTTTTAAAAACAGTAAAAAGTAACATCTCATTTTTTTCTATTGTTTAATTTTAGATCTTCATAAATTCTCTAACGATTAATGTGATTGAAAGAGGTAACCAGGGGGGAAAAATATATAGCAAATTCTTAAAGCAAAGGTTATTCCTTTAGGAAAGAGAAACTGTGAGGTTTCTTTGTCTTATCTCCCAATAATTCTTACTCCCAATAACTCCAGCCCCCACCTCAATGCTCCCTTATCCTTGAACCCCAGTTCCCTTTAACTTTTAAATATCAGGGAAGATTCTGGTTGTGTAGTAACTTTCATAAAGGGTTATATTAGAATAAAATAGATTATACTTGGGCTTTTTATGTTGAGTTTTTAAATCTAATTTCATAATATGAAATTCTAGATTATCACATATATTTATCTGTAGAATATATGTTGAGCTTTCAATTATAAAGGATAAATCTAGAATTGAGTCATTTTACTGTTTATATCTCTGTGTAATTACTAAAGAACTCTTTGCTGTTATTTTGAGTCTTTGAAAGGTTAGCTTAGAGTAAAGGACAGGGCAGGCATTGCCAGCCTGCTATTACTTCCAGTTGATAAATTTAAATTGAGCCTCTTACACTGTTGGTGGGAATGTAAATTGGTCCAGCCACTCTGGAGAACAATTTGGAGATTCCTCAAAAATCTACAAATAGAACTACCATATGATCCAGCAGTCCCACTCCTTGGTATCTACCCAAAGGACAGAAGAATTCTTAATCCTCAAAGTGTTTGCAAATCGATGTTTATTGCGGCACTATTCACAATCGCTAAGACATGGAACCAACCCAAATGCCCACCGACAGGTGAATGGATTGAAAAACTGTGGCACGTATACTCTATGGAATACTATTCAGCCATAAAAAACAAAACAAAACAAAAAAACACCTGGCTTTTGACAGAATGTGGAAGAATATGGAAGATTTACTACTGAGTGAAGCAAGCCAGGCTATGAAAGAGAGACACTGTATATCCCCACTTAATATATACCGAGTGTCCGCACTCTATAACTGAAGCTGACTGGCTAAAGGATGTACAAACACAAGCGATGGGTGTGAATGCCAGATGTGGTGTGTGTGGAGGAGTGGGGCCTGGGGAAAAACATCTGGAGGAGGAATATGGAGACAGCATTGTTGAGACAGGGAGGTAGTACTGTTATATTTTGATCAACTGTACTGGGGAGAAATGTTCACACATTGAAATGATCACCTT
This sequence comes from Tupaia belangeri chinensis, assembly GCF_000334495.1. Lineage (NCBI taxonomy): Eukaryota > Metazoa > Chordata > Mammalia > Scandentia > Tupaiidae > Tupaia > Tupaia belangeri. The sequence goes on from NW_006159919.1 coordinate 109,201, forward strand.
GTAAGCTAAAAAATGTGATTGAATGTATTTAAAAAAGTAAAAAAAATAAATTAAAAAAGAAAGAAAATGAAATTTCAAAATGTAAATTAAAAAAAATTAAAAAAATAAATGGAGCCTGAATCTATGAGAACAGACTGCAATAGGAGAAATGAGGCTTTAGCACATGGTCCGCAGAACTCTGGACTCAGGAAGGAATCTGGTGAGGGTATTTATTTACCAGTGGGACTCATGGCTGGAATAATATTTTAAGTAAATTCTTGAAAATCAAAATCTCCATGGGTGCATATTTGAGAAAATCACTTGGTTAAGAATTATTTTTCATTATATATCTTATTACTTGACATGCATTAAATGTATGTCTATTTAAATATTTGGTTATTTAATTTTCTGCTGCTTTGCTACTTTTCTCTCTAGAGTAGGTCTCAAAAATCCTGATCAGAAAATTTTGCTTTCATATGACATCAACTACAGTGCCTAAAATCTTGGGAATCACTAAGAAATGATAACTAAGAAAAATGCTTAAAAGGCTATCTATTGATATTACTGGCTAAAGTATTTGATCTCTTTTTTTTTTTTTGTAATTAATTCAATTAATATATTTGACACCAGTATGTGCTAAGCACTATGCAGGGAGATAGTGATAGAAAAAAGAAAAAGAACATCAACCGTATTCTCCACATTTATGTGCAAAAGGAAAGAAAGAATAAAAATAAAATAGTAGCGAGAATAAAATTCTGTGAGATTGTAGAAGGGAAGTGATGATTTCTGCTTATAAAGGCTCTCAGAGAATAAAGCATTAATTCAGTCTATTTTCATAAATCTTTGTGGATGCCAATTTTATGTCAGGCTCTGTGCCAGGTTCTAGGGCTATGAGAGTTAATAAAGCCTTCTGTAAGGTTCTCATAGTCTAATTAGGAAATGGACAGATAAATGGTCTTGAAAGGGGACATGGAAGAGCCTGGTCTGTCTTTCGAAACTACATTTAGGTTAACATTCCTGTATTATAATTTGAAAACAGAGGAAGTGATTGGAAATGTATGTATGGGCCACTTAATAGAAGACCTTTGATGTCATGCAAAGAATTATAACTTAGGGGCCAGCAGGTAGCATGGTGGTTAAGGTGCTGGACTCCCACACAGTTGTCCGCAGTTCAAAGTCCTGGGCCTGGCAGCTTGAAAACTGCCACTGGATTAGTGTTTGTGTGTGTCCAAAGTCCCAAGAAGAGAATGGATCAGATGGCATTGCAGTGTGGTCATCGCTTCTGGAGGGTGATACCTCACTTTCTCTCCATGTCTCTCTCTGATGAGCACATGTACCCTATGCCAAAAACAAAAAGGAATTATAATAAATACTTAAGGTATTTGTAGGATTCGAGTGACTCCCAAATATATATCTGTATCCATATTGTAAGATAGTTTTTGCATATCTTTTCACTCAATTTATCTTTCTATGTTCTAAATTCTTTCAGGGTAATCAATATGTCTTTATTGCCATACTTTATCCATAGTAGTGTTCTGTAAAAGCTATTTAAACCTAATTGTATATCAATACAAATGATTTTGGAAGAAAAAAATATTTAATGCAGAACAACTATTCCTAAACAGTTACTTTCAAAATAAGCAGAGATTTGCCATATTTAGACATGCTTTTTCCTCTAAATCATTTTTTACTGTGGATGCAACCTCAATTACAAACATAATAACTCCTTATAATCCTAGAACACTTAGTTAATAAAAATTAGAACAAATAAGCAATTAATAGTTTTTTTTGGTTATTATATAGTCCCATTTCTTTAAAGGAAGATTTGGTGGCTTATTTATATATAGTATCCAGGGGTTAAAACCTCCTTAAATTTTTTTGTCGAGTGAATACTTTTTTTTTTAAAAAAAGAATATGCTATAGAGTGTTTGGGCTTGCCAGATCTCACACACACACACACACACACACACACACACACACGCACACACACGCACATGCACACATGCACACACACACACAGAGTGTGACAGTGAGAAAGAGACAGTAAGAAAGCACCCCTCAGGGGAATGACCATGCTGCAATCTCTTCTCCATTCTCCTTTTGCGATTTTGGGCACATACACACATGTGCCTAGGGTCTGGGACTGGAATCCACAGTCTATCATGTGAGATCCAGCTGCCTTAACCACCACACCACTGATGAGCCCTGTATTTTTTTTTTTTCCAAATAAAGAACTCTAACACCTGAATATTATCGGGAAATTCACATGGTGCAGCTCCCTTTCTCATGATTTAAAAATTATTACTTTGAGGCCAGCCATGGTGGAACAGTAGTAATTCAACAGTGCTGAGAAGGCCCTGGATTTGTATCCCAATGTCACCTCTGTACTCCAGGAGTACACATGCATGCTTGTGATCCTGGCTGGCTGAGGCTGAGGGTGGATTGTGGCATGAAGATTCTGTTGGGGTGCTTCTATCTCTCTCTCTGGAGAAGTAAATCAAGTTTAAAAATGAAAACTCTTCCTTTGAACAATTCATCACTCAGGTAGTTAAAAGCTAAGATCATGTCTGGATAGTGGTAGAGAGATAAAACACACTGCTCTGGAAGGTAGACTCACACAAGGAGGTTGCCCGTTCAGGTCCAGAGTATGCCAGGCGTGTGTGTGCACACGATCCAGGCTGATAATGGATCATGGCCTCAAGACCCTCTTGAGGATGTTGTCTCCCTCTCACATGTAATAAATACATAAACTTTTTTGAAAAGTCAGGAGCAGCTCACATTCCATTTTAAAATTGTGTTTCCTAGGTTAACAGAAATGCTCAAACCTTGACCCTGCCACTAATTTAGCTGTTGGCATGCTTCTTAGGTTCCCAGGGATTGAATATAGAGAATGCACACCAGACAGATAACTAATATTTATAGTTGCCTAAGTTTTTGCCCTGAACTCCAGGCTGGTCTTCTCTCTTGCTTAGCTGTGTTGTCCATGGAGAGGTCCATTTTGTTAAGAGCAGATATGAGAATCCTAGCGTAAGCCCTTATTTTCCTGGACTCTTTCCTGGTTCCATTCTACTTTCCAACTGCAGAAGGCTTCTTCTGTACTGGCTATATGGGAGAGAAGAATAGCAGGAAGCTGAATAAAGAGAGTGATTTTTGCAGGGGTTATCCCAGTCCTTTCTTATTTATCAGTATAATTTATTTTCTCTCCATAAGCTAGTGTAGCCTAATTATATGTTATTTTATGTTAATTTAACAAGGACAGCACCATTTGTTTGTTTATTTATTTATTTATTTAATGCCAGAGGCTGGGGGGAGAGAGAGAGAGAGAACATGTTCCAATGGGTTCGGGTCACTCTGCAATCTTTTCCTCCATTTCTCCGTGCTGTCAGGATCCTGGGCATGCACATGTGCTTTTTCAGCTGCTGTGGCCTGGATTCTAACTGTGACTGGCCATGGGGGATACTGCTTCATCTACACAGTGCTGAACTGCTAAGCCATGAGGATGGTTAAATGGTATGTTTTTGATGCTTGTTCTCCTGGAGTGAGAGGAGCCCTTCATTGATCCACAAAGATTAAAGGATGCAATTAACTTAAATACACTTAGAATCTATGTCAGAACTGGCAGGGGCTTTCTTTAAATATGGTCCACACCAGTAGTTCTGTCTTGACTTTGTCTCAGGACTCCTAAAATATGTAACACTTCACTCCATCAGTAATGCCCAGTGGGACTGATGAAGGAATTCAGTGGAAGAAAGCACAGGTAGGAAATTCAGGTTCTTGGCAGGGAAATAAAAGACTCGTGTAATTTTAAAAGCCCTCTCACTGCCCATGTTAAGCATACAATTTTGCCATACTGCCTGACACAGAACTGGTTGGGATAGGACATTAATTCATTATTATTTTGAAAGTGTTCTCTATGTAGAGATGGGAAAACAGGCTAGCTTAAGTTTGTTCACATTCCACCGATAACTAGTGACTGTCTCCAACCTAGAAACTGTAAATCTTATCTCTGGAGGATCTTACTGCTCTACTACACCCTCATTAAATAGAGATTTTGTGTAGAATTTTTGTGTGCCTTGTTAAAACTAGAAAAAAGCAGGAAGGAAGGAAAAAAGAAAAGGAAGAAGGAAGGAAAAAAGGAGGGAGGGAAGGGAGAGAGTAGGCAGGAAGGACAACAGGAAGGAAACACTACCACCAAAATGCAAGGGACCCTTGTGGGCTAGTAATAGAATTCAAATTGTATAGTGCATTTGAACTCTGATGGGTAATGACTGGATTCTGAAACAAAGGCTGTGGGGCTGATAGATCAACAGCTCGAAATAGAATCACCTGAGAGGATTTTAATCTCATCAATTTTGCAGGTAAGAAGAGTGGCTTGTATTAGAGCAGGCTCTTATTTGCATCAACATGTTTGTTCTCCAGGAATTCTTTCTTCCCAATGGTGACAACCCAGTGAAGCACCAGCAAGACTCTCCACCTGTCAAATCTAGCCCCTTTAGGTGAACTGTTGGAATTTCAAGGTCGGAGTTTCTTTTTCTTTTCTTTTCTTTTTTTTTTTTTTAATTCTTATTAGATTCTTATTCCTGTTAAAATGTAAGCAGTCACAGGGAAGCACTCGAGAGATTTTGATAGCAGCTAAACGATGAGAGCAGTTGAGACTGACTGTGGGGATGGAATTATTACGCAGAACTTCATCTAAAAGTGGGAAGACTCTAGAAATGTCTTGTGGTGCTCCTGCACTGAGGATGAATACAATAGTCAGGACATTTCTGGTTAACTCTGAGCCTACTTAGGAGAAAGTCCTTGCCTCTTATTCCAGTTAAAATAGAAGAAAATTATTCTTTTTTTCAAAAATTACAGAAAAACCCAAAAATAATTTGTGTGGAAATGCTTAAATTTGTGCATGTGGGGGTGGTTGGGGGCACAAATTAGACATACTCTTTAGATTAAACGTATTCTTGAGTTTAGTTTATTTCTAAGCCTATCAAAATAAACCATATGATTAACAATTGTTAAGTACTAACTATGTTCTTGTCATGGCACTCAGTAGTCTACTTGAAACTTATTTCCCTGTTTTTAAGGAGGCATGGAGAGGTCTTTCCAGCATCTCTCTCTGCCTGCTGCTGAAAGTATTTCTTCTCACTTTGAAGACCTGCCCTGCCTCCAGCCATGTTTAGGTAGGACTCACACTAGAATCCTGGACAACTATCCTTCCTTCTTCTGTGCTTTTCTCATTTCTGTCCTCACTCCTAATTCCAGCTCTCCACACTTATCACAGGTATATACTCATGTCCCAATTATATAAAGTTTGAATGAGGAAATTAAAGCTGAATAATTCATCCAGGGACCTAGAAGGTGGTACTGAGCTACCTTGGCACTTAGCTTTCCCAAGGTTCTTATTTTTCCTTCTTTTGACCCTTCCAAATCCCTGTAGGTTACAGTAAATCCCCCCTTTTCTGGTTTACTTGTTGGATTCTATTCTTTTAAACAGAAGAACAATTTTGCCTATACATTCTTGCAGAATTAGAGAGATTAAATAAAGTTACACATCCATTAAGATTTTTATGGAAAACTATTTAAAGAGCCAGTTATATTATTTGGGGATATATCAGATTATCTTCTTATTATTGTTATTTTTAATGTGGTTATTCTATTTTTTGAACTTTTTAGTTAAACCAACTTTAGCAACAGGAATGGGAACATGCCCTTGGCCTCCTTAAGAAAACACTTTATACTAATTTTAAGTCCATAGTTGAAACCCAGTGTCAAATCCTGAGTATTCTTTCTGGTGAACTCCGGTGTGGCAAGTATATGCCTAAAATGGGATTATTTGTGCCTGAAAATTATTTTTGCTCCACTTCTTTGGTGTCCTCAAAATATGTCTTCTTTATCTCTCTGCATTTAAAATTTAGAGCTACATTTCTCATTTTCCCAAGTTGTTCTGAATAAAATACTTGGTTTGAAACAAACCTTTAGAGTTAGTAGCACAATAATTGGTTATAGATGAAGAGTGTTTCTGGCTAATTCTTCCATTTCTTTACTGAGAATTAGCAAACGTATTGTGATTATGACCCTTAAATCCAAAGAGAATGTCAGAGAAATTAAATACAACTAATAATTCAGTAAGTAGGCAGTATAGTTTTATTCCTTATGACATGACATGCTGACAAAGATATATTCAAGACTTATTCACACAGGTACCACAACTGAGTCTGTATTTAAGGGACTACTAGTACTTTTCTTTCCCTTCAGAAAGATACTCTGAATTCTTTCCCTTCTTCTAACAATGAATGATATTTCTGATAATAAAAAGAATAAAATTCTGATAGAGATGGCAGGATAAACACATAACTGTACACTGAGCTGTGGAGCTATTTTGTTTATTTCATATTCCTTACTCTGTTCTCAGAGCACTAAAGATATAGAGCAATATATTTATATCTCTATATATTTATATCTCTATCTGTATCTGTATTTCTGACAAATTTCTACTTAATGTCAAGCATAGTTGAAAAGATACTTATAGAAAGTTTATAGAAAATACAGAAGTTATAGAAAATAATCACTCTAATTCCCCCACTTTTTCTGGGGAATTTTTGATACAGGAAATTGTGTATTTAAGTGAATAAATAAAACATGATTGTTCAATGCCTCAGGCCCAATTTATCTTCCATTAGATAAATAATTTTCATTCATTCTTCAGAACCTCCACTATTAAAATTATGAGTAAACTACAGATTGAAGCTGTTAGAGTCATTTCTAGCACAAAGAAAAAGAATAGTTCCACTTTACAGAGAACTATTGTATGGCCTCTAGAGTGAGTTTTATTTTATCATAAGTATCATTTCAATTCAATCAAAGCTAGGTAAAAGCAAATGATATTATTGTATTTAGAAATGTAGACAAACAAAACATCCAAAATATATACTTAGGTGTTAAACTCTCCATTTTGATGGCAGGCAATCTTAGTAGTAGACTACTTTATAATGGTTTGGAGATTTTTTTTTCTTTACTTTTGCTCTTTTATATTAGAAATGGAATAAAAAGTGATTCCCAAATACTTTTTATTTTTGGTATTTTTTTAAAGCCACTTTAGTTAATAGCAAATTTGAAGAGAAGGTACAGTAACCCCTATACCTCCCTCCCCCACATACCCACAGCGTCAATACAATATCCCAATACAACATCCTAAACCAGAGTGGTATATTGTTACAATCTGTGACTTATTTTGATGCATCATTATCACGCCAATGCTATAATTCGTGCTGGGTTTTATTCTCAGCATTGTACACTCTGTGGGTTTTGACAAATATATAATGATGTGTATCCATCACTACAGTATTCTACAGCATAGTTTCACTATCCTAAGGATCTTCTGCGCTCTGCCTACCCATGCCTCCTTCTTCTCTAACCCCTGGCAACCACTGTTTTTTTTTTTTTTTATTTTCTCCATAGTTTTGCCTTTTTCTTATTGTACAGATGCAATGATATGGTATGAAGCCTTTTCAGATTGGCCTCCTTCATTTAATATGATACATTTTAGTGTCCTCCATGTCTTGTCTTGGCTTGTTATCTCATTTATTTTTACAGGAAACAATGTTTCACGGTCCACAAGTACCAACTTATTTATCTACTTACCTGCCGAAGTACATCTTGGTTGCTTCCAACTTTTGCAATTATGAAGAAAGTTTATATAAATAATTATATGCAGGTTATTCTGTGGACATACATTTTCAGCTCATTTGGGTAAACACCAAGGATTGGGATTATTGTTGTACTGTGTGGGTGAGAATGGGTTTAGTTTTATAAGAAACTGCCAAACAGTCTTCCAGACGGTAAGATGTGTTTGGTGGCCCTTAACATGGTCTTCCCTGGTGAATGCTCCATGGGAGCCTGAAAAGAATGTGTATTCTGCTGTTGAATAAATGCTCTATAGATGTCTATTATATCAAGTTGATGGTGTTGTCGAATTCAACTATGTTCTTTGAGATTTTCTGCCCCCTGAGTCTGTATATTTCAAATAGAGGAAAGTTGCTGTCTCCAAATATATTGGGTTGTTGGTAATGTTGTAACCTGTTTTTTCTATATTCTTCTATGCAAAAATGTGTCATGACTTTTCTGAGAACCTAATAATAGTGAATTCATGTCTTGCAGTTGTTCTATCAGTATTGGCTTCAAACATTTTGATGTTATGCTATTAAGCACATACACATGAAAGTTTGTTATGTTTTCTTGGAGGAATCACCTCTTCATCATTATGTAATGCTCCTTCTTTATTCCAGATCAGTTTATTTGCTCTGCTATCTGTCCTGTCTGAAATTAATGAAGCTAATCCAGCTTTATTTTGGTTAGCATGTTATGTATTTTTCTTTGTCCCTTACATTTAATATATATGTGTCTTTATATTTAAGGTGGGTTTCTTGTAGATAACATATGGTTGGATCTTGTTTTTTTTTTTTTTTTTTTTTTGATCTGCTATGATAAATCTCTATGTTCTTTTTGGCTTTTCCCTTAAAGTGTATGCATTTTCCAGAGAGAGACATAAAAAGGGAAAGTGAGAAATCAACCTCCTGGGCAGGCAAGGGGGGTGGAGGAAATGGCCATGCAGTAATCCCTTCTCCTCAATTCCTCCCCCAGTATTTTGGGAATGTGCATACATGCACCTGGTATGATTTTTCAAGCCACTAGATCTTGGAATAGAACTGCAGTCAGTCGATGGTAATCTAGCTGCCTTAACCACCATGTCACCTGCTGACACAATATGTTATTTGGTGTGTTTAGACCAATTAAAATGTATAGTAAGTATTGATATAGTTGAATTATTATCCAACATTTGAGAGGACTTCAAAAATTTTGTTAAAAAATGAAGTGTAAGTTTGTTTTGGTGTAAAAAAACTTTTGAAATTAATGCATAATGTTTTAATAATATACATTTCCCGTGAATTTTTGAAGAGAAATAAAATTAAATAATTCTTTTTAAAAATTTCTTTTGCTACTTTTTTCAATATTTATTTATTTATTGTTTTTAAAAATTGATAAAGTTTGTGTGCACTTGCCAGAAAGGGAGAGACAAAGCACCACTCAGCGGGGCGTGGTCATGTTGCAGTCTTTTTTCTTTTTCACTTCCCTGTCCCATCAGAATTCTTTTTGGCAGGTACATGTACCTGCTATGTTTTTCATGCCCTTTGGGCTGGAATTTGAGCTTTGGTTGGCCACTGAGATCAAGCTCTCTATGCTCAACCATAGGACTTAACTATTAACTGCTCTGAAAACCCCTTCAAAATTTTTTTTTTTTTTTTTTTTTTTTTAGAGAACCAGCAGTTAGTGTAATGGCTATGTCACTGGACTCCCATGTAGTCTACCGCGGTTTGCGTCCCGGACGCGGTGGCTTAAAACTCACGCTGGGCGTGTGTGCGTGCATGCCCAAGATCCTGAGAGGAGAATGGAGGAGAAGGGATTGTGACGTGGACATCCCCCCTGGGGGGGGTGATTTCTCGCTTTCTGTCTCTATGTCTCTCTTTGTCTGTCTGGTGAGCGCACTTGCCCAATAGCAAAAAAGAAAAAAACAAAAACAAACAAAAACCAACCAAACGAACAAAAACCCTCTTTTTTTTTAGGTTTTTGCCATAGAGCATATGTGCTCACCAGAGAAAGAAAGAGAAAGGGGAAGTGAGAAATCACCTCCTAGGGAGTATGGCCACAGCCTCGTTGAAATCACTTCTGCTCCATTCTTCTCTCAAGACTTTGGGCATACATGAGAAAAAAACAAAAACAAACAAAAACCAACCAAACGAACAAAAACCCTCTTTTTTTTTAGGTTTTTGCCATAGAGCATATGTGCTCACCAGAGAAAGAAAGAGAAAGGGGAAGTGAGAAATCACCTCCTAGGGAGTATGGCCACAGCCTCGTTGAAATCACTTCTGCTCCATTCTTCTCTCAAGACTTTGGGCATACATGCATACACGCCCAGTGTGCTTTTCAAGCAGCTGGGTCTGGGACTTCAACTGTGGTTGGTAGGATTCCAGCACTTTAACCACCACACCACCTGCTGGCCCTGGAAATCATTTTTATTAAAAATAAAACATCCTTTGGTTTAACAAATATTTACATTTATTCCTTTGGATAAAGAGCAAAGCATGTCCACGTTGAATGTGTGATAAATTCATTAGCTTCTGACTGCTCCAGTGCTGCGTTACAGTGTGCCAAGCACCTCCATGGTGGTCTCCTTGGATTGTGTCTTTTCATCCTTATAGCAACCTTTTGAGGAATATGGACTTAAGAAGAACATAAAATTTAAAACAGTTAATAAAGTTATATGGTTTATAATTGGCAGTGCTGTATTTTAATCGGACTCTAGAGCCATTTCTCTTAACTGCTGTAGTATAGACTGGTTTTATGTTAGTGGTCTTTGTTTATTTTCTCCAGTTTATTCTCCACTCTTGATAATTACATTTTTCACTTCTCTGTTCCTGAGTATAATAATCTGACTTATGATAGTGTCAGCCAATACTTATCGAGTCTTTATTGTACTTCTAGCATTGTTCTAAATCCTGTATCTTTCCCAGTTTGTAGATAGAGAACAAAAAGGTCACATAATGTTGCTAAAGTAGAAGACTAAGAAATCTGTTTGAGTCTGACTAGTGCTCCAGAATTCATGCTGAAGTGCCAATCTCCAATACCTCAGAATGCAATGGGATTGGGAGATAGGGTCTTTAAAGTAGGATTGGCCCTAATCCAATCTTACTAGTGTTCTTACAAGAAGAGGTCATTTGAACATGGACAAGAATAGAGAAGACAATGTGAAGACAGAGGGATAAAGCAGCCCTGTACCAGTTGGGGAGAGAGGCCTCTGAAGGAACCAGCTTTGCCAACAGCTTGATTGTGAACCTCTAGTCTTTGAACTGTTCAAAAATAAATTTCTATTTTTTTAAGCTACCAAGTTTATGGTACTGTGTTTAGAAGTTCAAACAAAATAGGACAGAAGCCAATATAAAGATATTTTGATGGACCAGCAGGTGGTGTAATGGTTACATTGTTGGACTCCCATGTAGTTGATTGTGGTTCGAGTTCTGGACACTGAGGCTTAAAACTCATGCTGGGTGCATGTACATGCATGCCCAAGATCTCAAGAGGAGAATGAAAGAGAAGGGATTGTGATGTGACCATCCCCCTGGGGGGTGCTTTCTCACTTTCTGTCTCTCTGTCTCTTGGACAAATGCACATGCCCTGTAGCAAAAAGTCTCTCTGAAAAAATAATTTTGAAAAAAATTAAAATATAAAAGTATTTGATAGGCTAAAAGTTAGAGTCACCTTTGGATAAATATACTTCATCATCCCAATGACTAGTGTTGACTGGAGATTATTTCTAAATGGACTGAATTGCTATCATTTAGATATGTTAAGTTTTCTGTATTCGAATTTCTTACAATTAAGGCAGGACAAAACTAGTGTTAAACACCAAAATTTAGAACACATTTTATGTATATATATATATACACATACATACACACACACACACACACACACACACACATATGTATATATACATATATATATGTATATATATATTAGAAATCAATAAAGGATATTACCATTTTGAGATTGTGATTGTCCTGCCCTAGTTTCCAAGCTGGGGCTACAAGCATGCACCACCATGCATGGTTCTTTTTTATTAGAAGGTTCTTGCTATGTTTTCAAGAAAGGTCAGCTTTAAGCTCACAATCCTCCTGGCCCCTACTCCTTGGGTCTCTGAGGTTACAGATCTGTGCCATTGTGCTTGGTCTTTAGCTTGACCCAAGACTTGAATGAACCTAGGACTCTCATGTCATCCCAGCCTGCAGAAAGTAGAGAGTATTGCAGCGCTTGCTACCATGGTTGGATCTCTTTTTTCTGTTCACCAGCAAGGACTACAAGTGTTTTGTGGTTTTTTTTTTTTGCTCTTAGATCAAATTACATAGTGGTCATAACATAAAAATTAATAAATTTATGACAATTATTAAGTATTAAAGAAGAAAAAGTTAAGCACTAAATTATCCATGAGAATCAAATGCCAAAAGAAGCCTTAATAAATGAGAAATACTTAATGAGAAGACATGAGATTAAAAGCTATTTTTGTTATCATTTGACCCAAGGAATATTAGTGCTTTTCTAGATTAAATAGAACTCTGAGAATGTACTCTTCCCCTTCTTTGCCTTGTGAGGATTCATTATTATAATGCAAGACCATCACACCTGTATTTTCAAGGGGACTGTCCAGAATTACTTTAAAACATTGCTTCATGGTTCTTTATTTCTTTGGTGGGAAGTAAGATAATTAACTTTTATCTGCCTTTTACTTGTATAGTCTTTACAAGAACAGACGGTATTTCAACGGTGACATTTTCCATTTGGCTATCATCACCTCAGAGTAGTGAATCCCAAAGTTTCACAAAACTCTAGTTCCTAGGCTATTAATAAAAATTATATCTATGTACTTTTAAATTAATTTTGAGAAATTGGTATTGTCTAACTACTAACTCAAGTCATAAAGTTTCCAATTTTCTTTAGATGTCCAAAATTATAAAATCAAACATTTTAGTCATTTCACAAAATTATTTAAAAATTGTTTTATCTATATCATGGATTAAACTCAATTGGCTAAATAAATATGAGAAATAAATCAATTAACTACAATGTTTCAAGTTTCTGAATTGACAGATTTAATTTTTAGTCAGAAAATAATAAGAATGATCATAATGATAATGATGAAGATTAATTTGAACATTTATTGTTTGCTAGGTTTCAGGCCATAAACTAACAACTTCTTAGAGGCTTTATGGCCTACATACATTGTGAAATTCCAATAGTAGAATGTAGGATGTCCTCTTTGAAAAATTTATTTAACATTAGACATCCCTCTTTCAATGAGTATCTAGTAGGAGTAGCAGTTATGAGAAGATAATTTGAGAAATAGTGTCTTAATCTCACATATACCCTAGTTAATGTCAGCTTTAAGGTGACTAATTGCTTATTTATTCTAGAATAAACTTATTCTGAGGGTTGGTGAAGATGTTATAGCAATCCCTTCTATTCTCTCAATAGTATCATACTCATTCCAAGTATATGAATTAGTTGTATGTGCATAACAAGCCCACTAAAATTTAGTTAGTTTCAAACAGCAACAACCATTTATTTAGCTCAGGGGTCTGCAGGATAATGACTTAGGCTGGGGTGTACGGAGGGGTTTTTCTGATCTTTGCTTGAGTATATTAAATGGATGCTGTCAAATGAGACTGTGTAAAAGGGTGGTCTCTCATATGTCTGGAGCTCCAGCTAGGGCAACTACATTCTCCTCCATATGGTCTCTCATCCTCCAGGAGGCTAAACTGGGCTTATGTTCATGTGGTGGTTATAATGTTCCAAGAGGCAGCATGGACAAGTGCAAAGACTTTAGAGAACGAGGATTAGAACTGGCAAGGTGTCACTTTTTATTAGCCAAAGCAAGCCACAAATGCAAACCAGCCAATACAGTTTTAGTTTGAGGTTGATCTTTTAACCTTCTTTACAGTATTGTATATTTTTGCCTTGTATAAATATTTAAAGCTTCTCAGTATCTCATTTATAAATTATACATTTGATGTCTTACTCAGGCTTGATTATTTGATAAATAGTTCTTTAAAAACTAACAAAAAATTACTATATATGTAGTTATATATATATGTATGTATATATATATATATATACACACACATATATAGCATATAAAATTACTATATTGTATATTAAAAACCTTAAAGAAAACATGAGAATTTTTAAACTGACGTCAATACAGAAGAGTTCTCCTAAGTTGAAAATCATTGAAAGAAATGACAAAAAACAGGTTCAGCACAATTGTCCTTCTCTAAAATAAAGTATGAGCCACTCTCAGAAGATCAGGTAGCCTTTATTTAACTAAGGCAACAGAAATAATCAGAAAAAGACTTCAGAGTTTCTACCATTTCACCTATCTACCAACATCTATTATTATATCTTTGATCTCCGCTCATGCTACTGTGAGTAAACTGTCCATGTTCCTCTCTGAAGCCAAGCCTTCTATTTGCATAGTAGATCCCAGAGTCTCTTGTCGACTCAGTTCACTGCTCCATTTAATCTTCCCCTTCTTGGAATCTTTGTCCCTCTAGAACTTTCTCTTTGACATATAAATGTGCAGTATCACTCCCACCTAAAATAAATCGCTTTCTCAACTAGCTCCCCTCCAGCTTCCATTGCTCCCCGTTGTAGCATTACTCTTCCTTTGTGTTGTATCTCCTTGCTGTCTCCAAATCCTTTCCTCCTCGTTATCTCTCAAACTCATATTAAGAGGCTTTGTCAAGATATAGAAGAAAAAAAAAAACTCAGTCTCTCCTCCTATAACACAGAGCACTTATAACACAGAGCACTTATAACACAGAGCACTTATAACACAAACACTTCCGTGACCCCAGATGTGAGGGCCTCTGTTTGGTTTTGTTTTAATTTTTACACACCATCAACCCATTCTATCCTGCAGATTATTCTACCTCAAATACAGCTGAGTTTCCTCTAATTCTCTCTACCTAAAGATAGTCTCATAACCCACAAGTTGAGAGCTCGGTCTACAAAACTTCCCCCAACTTCAAATGGCAGTGACAAGTGCTTGGTTGTCACTTCTACATCTGAACTAGCAGCTATCAGTCAGGAGTTTTCAGAACCTCCTCCTTGGGTTTGATTAGTTTGCCAGAAAACGTCACAGAACTCAGGAAAACACTAGATTTACTTGTCTGTTGTAAAGGATATTACAAAGGATCTGAACAGCCAAATGGCAGAGAAGCGTAGGACAGAGTGTGGGAAGAGGTGCTTGACGTTTCCATGCTCTCCTCAGTGCACCACTCTCCAGACATCACCACACATTCAGCTATTTGCAAGCTCCCCTAACCAGGTTCTTTAATTTTTTTCTGTAGTTTCATTATGTAAACATATTTTATTTATTTATTTATTTGGAGAGGTTTTCACTATAGGGCGTGTGCGCTCGCCAGACAGAGAGAGACAGAGAGATAGAAAGCGAGAAATCACCTCCCAGGGGAGATGGCCACGCTGCAATCCCTTCTCCTCCATTCTTCTCTCGGGATCTTGGGCATGCACACACACGCATGCACACGTGCCCGGCGTGAGTTTTAAGCCACCCAGTCTGGGACGCGAACCACGGTTGACTACATGGGAGTCCAGCGACATAGCCATTACACTAACTGCTGGACCCAATGTAAACATATTAATTAAATCATTGGCCATTGATTATTGACCAATTTTCAACCACTCACATTACTATTTCAAGGTCCCATATATACCTATGATTTATTTATTTACTTAAGAGAAACTTTTGCTATACGATGTGTGTGCTCAACGGAGAGACAGAGACAGAAAATGAGAATCATCCCCTGGAGGGGATGGCCACACCACAATCCCTTTTCCTCCGTTCTCCTCTTGGGATCTTGGACACACAGGCATGCACACATTTCCTGTATGAGTTTCAAGTTGCCATGTCCAGGACTTGAACTGCAGTTGGCCATGTGGGAGACCAACTATATAGCCATTATGCCATCTGCTGGTCTCACACCCAATGATTTTGATACATATTTTTTTGTTGTTTTTGAGAGGTTTTTGCTATAGGGCGCGTGTGCTCGCCAGACAGGCAGAGAGAGACAGAGAGAAAGCGAGAAATCACCATCCGGGGGGATGGCCACGCAGTAATCCCTTCTCCTTCGTTCTCTTCTTGGGATCTTGGGCACACACGCACACGTACCCAGCGTGAGTTTTAAGCCACCGGGTCTGGGACGTGAACCACGGTTGACTACATGGGAGTCCAATGACATAGCCATTATGCTAACTGCTGGCCCCTTGATATTTATTTTTTAAATACCTCTATTCTTTAAAAATATTCATTTATATATAATATATATATCACATGTGCATATAATATATAAAACAATAAATGTACATTACATATACACACAATAAATATATACTACACATAATACAGAAACACATACAATAAATATAAATACAGTATCCATACACAATATGTAGAGTGTGTATGTGGTGGGACTGCGATTACTGTAGTAGCTTCCACCTATTATGAATCTAGCACCCAGGATGATCTTATCAATCAAATCTTGACATGTATCTATATAAAATCTTACAGTGCTCCATTTCTCAGTCAAAACAAATGCCATGGCCTAACAATGGGCACTAGGTCCTTTGTGATCTGAATCTCCATACCCTCTCTGACGGCATCCCATCCTTGATGGCGATAAACCATACACATGTTCCTTAAACATGACTGGTATATTTTGCTTGGAGACTTTTACATATACTTTTTTTTCACCCTGGCTTACCCACAAACATCCTTCAAATGTCATCCTCCCTGACTGACTTATGGAAAATTATAACCCCCATTACTAGCATTTTTTGTCTTTCTTCCTAGTATTATTTTTATCCATAGGATTGCAGTGTCATTTTTAACATTTATCACCTTAAAATATAATATTATATATTTATTTCTTTGTTTGTCTTTTCTCTCAACTAAAATACAAGCTTCATGAAGGCCAGGATCTTTGACTAGGATGTTTAAGCTGCGTGAAGTATAGCTTGTACCGTTTTGTTTACTTCTACGTTACCAGGTTTCAGAATAGCATGCCGCTCATCGCAAGCTTTCAGCAATGATTTCACAAATGAATGTCAAAGAGCACTTGAACAAAATTAAAATAGAAACAGAAGCCTGGGAAATACTTCAAATTTTCTTGAAGTACATTTTATACCTTATGTGTTAATAGATGAATAGAAACAACAATAATAAATCTGTAGAAAAATAAGCAAATAGGGACCAGCAGAAGATATAACGGTTATGTCACTGACTAACAGCGGTCGAGACCTGGACCTGGAGGCTTGAAATTCATGCTGGATGTATGTTCGTGCATGCCCAAAAACCCAAGATGAGAATGGAGGAGAAGGGATTATGGCATGGTTATCATGACCAATAATTTTTTGCCTTCTGTCTGTGTCTCTGGTGAATGCACACACCCTTAGCAAAAATCTCTCCAAAAAGAAAAATAGGAATATCATATCCAAAAAGCTATTTTGCAAAAATATGGTAACCATGCAACCATATTGATAATAAAAAACATATTAAAATAATAAGATTTTTATTTTTGTTATGAATTGGTAAAGAGAAAAGTTTTAATCTTTTACTATGCTGTTTGTGATAAAAGAAACATATCAAAAAAAAAAAAAGAAACATATCGATACACCATGAGAGTACTAATATTCTAGAAAACAATTTGTGATACATGTTAAAAAGTCCTTATGATATCTAAATATTTTGATCCCCAAAGTCAACTTTTAGAGATTTGCTAATAAGAACTAACAATTTATAACAGAGAAAAAAAAGTCAAACATAAAAATTATCTAAATATCTACATGTAAGGAATGGTTTCAAACAATACGACTGTAGAACCAAACATTATAGACCTATTAAAAGTAGATTTTATAAAAAATTTAATAAAATAAGATAAAGTTTTTAGACATGATGTCGGCTTTGAGTCTTTGCATAAATCCTATTCTAAATTTAACCATATGCCAAAACTGACTATATAATATAATCATAAATTTCCAAGAGGAATTAAAATGTGTATATGCATATATAAAAATGAAGAAAATGCAGTAGCATTTCAACACAGTTATTTGTTGAGCTGCTGTAGCTCTATAGTAAATTTCATATAGTGTTCTTAATTTTCTAAATTTAAGAATTAGCACATATTTTAAATAAACTAACACAACTTCAATCATTTAAAAATTAATTTAAGTAAAAATAATTACAACTTTTGTCCATTTTCCTAGTCTACTGTAGATAGTCTTCTAGCTCCCTGTAGGGTATCTGCTTACGACATGCTTCTGTGTATTGATGTACTGATTGTACTAAGTGGAATTTAAATTGCCCTCAGTGGGTAAGACAGGTAGCTTGTGAAACCAAAGCTGCCAGTATCTACATCTAATTTTTAATTAAGTACAGTAATTCCTAGCTAGTACCAGCTGTTATCATGTTTTTTTCAATTCTGTGCCTTGATAAATAGCCCAAGAATGTTATATATAAAAGACATGAGCAGATAAGCCTCTTCTCACTTTTTAAATAAGCTTTGAAAATAAAATCTCTTTGAATTCCCACTTTTTTGAAAAGCTGTGACTGGATATTTGTTGAGAATAACACACACCCACATTCACACCCCCTCCCATATTATTTTTTTAAAATCCTTTTAAATATAAGATTAAAGAGATTTTTCAAGTACTATGGAAGACCCTTGAAGAGAATACAATTATTATTAACCCATTTTACAACTGAACAAAGACCTAAGCTGCTTGTTCTAGGACTTTTTACATCCTTGGTCTATTTCATACCAGACTCATTGGCTTGAATTCCTGCTACTATCTGCTTCTAGTCTGCAGTAGTCATCCTCGTTCCTGATATTTCAAGATCTCTTGAGTTTGATGGACCGTATAGTAAACAAGAATGGCATTCTTCAACTATGATATTCTGATCTGTACTATATTCTCATAACCCTAAGTGGGCCTGAATACAGTTGAGAGCTATCTGTCCTCTATTATCATTGTCTGCTACTATTGTTCTTGAAAAATCTTTCGGTGAGCTGAGGAAAGGAATGGAAGACAACTGTAGACACCAGAGATACTGTGAGAAGAAGGTGGGAAAGGACAGAGGGTCAGAAATAGGGATTATACACACACACACACACACACACACACACACACACACACACACACGAAACTAGAAATGGAAAATTATTGACGATAACATGCATGATTAAGCCACTATGCAGTATATTCTGGATGGGATATCACGTTTTGTATGCTGTGATGATGCTTAGGGAATGAATGTAAATTAATTAAGTTAAAAAAAAAGTTTCAGAAATAAAAAGAACTAAAACTGTTTTTCTTTAAATTAAAAAAAGAAAAAAAAAACACATTAAAAATACCGATTTGATGACTGCAGTAAGCTATAGCCCCAGCTAGGTGCTACTTCATAGTATGTTCATTCTACTCACTGAAATTTATGCCTAAAGTCAGACTTGTGTTCATGGAGATATTGAAAATATTTAGATTAATTAAGAACTTCAATGAATCAATAAAATGTGAGGGGGGAAAGGCATAGAAAGTAACCATATTTACCAGAGACAGTGTGGGAGGAGGGTGAGAGATGGCAGAGGGTGAGAGATAGGGAATCAAGGATGGGAAGAAAAGGAAAATACACAGGAAACAAGAAATAGAAAATTATTTGTTGATGATAACACATATGTTGATGTGATTGACTGAGCCAATATACAGTGTATTCTGGATGGAAAATCGCATTTTGAATGCTATAATGATGTACAGTGAATGAATGTAAATAAATAAATTTAAATTTTTTAAAAAAATCTCTCAAAAAAAAAAACACAAACAAACAAACCTTAATCAAGGACTGATGTGAAAGTTATGATCCACTGTACCTGAGTGACCTTAAAAAACTTACTTAACCCTTCTGAGATTTAAGAAAATAGAGATAATATAACACCTGTGAGAATTAAATATAAAATCTAACATATAGGAGATTGTCTAAATGGCAGCTTATTATTAACGGACAATAAATAATACCACTTCATCTAAAATTTGTAAGAAAGAAACAAAATGATACTATCATTTTGCTTTAAATTTTCTATAAAATATAAGTAAATAATTAAATGAATAATAATTCAATCTATTCAACAGGCATTTATAGAGTACATCATCATGAATAAAGGTTATCCAGTAATTTTGTAAAACCTGAGTACATTATGATAGAATATACTGGCAGAGAATGAGCTTCATATTTAAAATTTTGGAGTGTGCATCTATATATTTTGGAAGGTCACTTCGGTCCTGTACGGATATTGTAGAGCTATGCAGCACAGGGGACTCCTTGAGAAGGGTGATATTGATATCCTAATATTTCACCAATGTATCCTAGCCATGCAGTGTGTGGGGCAAACTTGGTTTCAAAGCATTTTTTGAGAGGAAGAAGCGAAGAGTTTATTTATTTTTTTTTCTAGACCATTTTCCTTGTATTGCTAACATATAATAAATTGATATGTTTATATTTTATTCCCATCCACATATGGTTTTCTAGCCAGATTATAGAGACATTTTTGTTACCCACCAAAGTTTTTTTGGGTCCTTACCCTGTAGCAAGTATTTTGTGTTAGGAAACAATACTAATATCCAACATTTTAAATACTATCATGGAAAATCCTAAAACCTGTGTTAGGGAAGTAGCAATATTTTACTTTCAGGGGAAACAAATCTGAAAGGTAAAGGAACAGAGAAAAAAAATTTTTTTTCTTGACTTTTATTCATTAATTTGTCAGATGTCCTCTCTTAGCAGAACTCTGCTGAATGCTGAGGACATAATGATGAGAAAAGAAATTATAATCTCTGCTCTGCTGAGACTTAGAAGCAAGGGAGGAAGAACGCGTTAACCAAGTAAGTATACAAACATATAGACTAGTGGTACACATGAGGACAAAGTATGGAGTGCTGATAGTGAGAACAGTGGTGGATCTGACATATTCCAGAAGTGAGGAAAGGCTTCCTCAAGCTGAAATCTGAAGGGTGGGTAGAGTTAACTTAGTGAGGGATACGAAGACAGTGAACATTTAGTCAAACTTTGAATAGTAAGAGCAACAGTCATATGTTCTGTGGGTTAGCAAAAATGGGAAGGAGAATATCATGACCACTGGGGAAAATGAAAAGCCAGTGTGAATAAAGCACCAAAAAGAGTGGAAGAGATGAAGGAGAAGCTACAGACATGGGGGAAGGAAGACCAGGCAAAAACGTGGAGGCCATGTTAACTGGAGACCATTGAAGTGTTTCAAGAGGCAAGTGGTAGGGAACATTAGAAAACAGTGCTTATAGTAATAAAGATATGATCCAAATTGTGTTTTGAAAATGTTGCTATGGCACCAATGTGAGAGAACAGATTAAAGTGAGCAGTAGTTTTTGTGAGGTGATTAATTAGGAGGCAGTTTAATATTTGGTGTAAGATGTGATGCTGATTGGAATTGAGCAGTGGTAAAGACAGGATGGATTCACAGGAGGGCCAATGGGAAGGTAAAAATTGAAACTTCAAACTAAAAATTGAGAAATTTATGTAAGCAGTGAAATAGAAATAAAAAGAACTAAAACTGTTTTTCTTTAAATTAAAAAAAGAAAAAAAAAACACATTAAAAATACCGATTTGATGACTGCAGTAAGCTATAGCCCCAGCTAGGTGCTACTTCATAGTATGTTCATTCTACTCACTGAAATTTATGCCTAAAGTCAGACTTGTGTTCATGGAGATATTGAAAATATTTAGATTAATTAAGAACTTCAATGAATCAATAAAATGTGAGGGGGGAAAGGCATAGAAAGTAACCATATTTACCAGAGACAGTGTGGGAGGAGGGTGAGAGATGGCAGAGGGTGAGAGATAGGGAATCAAGGATGGGAAGAAAAGGAAAATACACAGGAAACAAGAAATAGAAAATTATTTGTTGATGATAACACATATGTTGATGTGATTGACTGAGCCAATATACAGTGTATTCTGGATGGAAAATCGCATTTTGAATGCTATAATGATGTACAGTGAATGAATGTAAATAAATAAATTTAAATTTTTTAAAAAAATCTCTCAAAAAAAAAAACACAAACAAACAAACCTTAATCAAGGACTGATGTGAAAGTTATGATCCACTGTACCTGAGTGACCTTAAAAAACTTACTTAACCCTTCTGAGATTTAAGAAAATAGAGATAATATAACACCTGTGAGAATTAAATATAAAATCTAACATATAGGAGATTGTCTAAATGGCAGCTTATTATTAACGGACAATAAATAATACCACTTCATCTAAAATTTGTAAGAAAGAAACAAAATGATACTATCATTTTGCTTTAAATTTTCTATAAAATATAAGTAAATAATTAAATGAATAATAATTCAATCTATTCAACAGGCATTTATAGAGTACATCATCATGAATAAAGGTTATCCAGTAATTTTGTAAAACCTGAGTACATTATGATAGAATATACTGGCAGAGAATGAGCTTCATATTTAAAATTTTGGAGTGTGCATCTATATATTTTGGAAGGTCACTTCGGTCCTGTACGGATATTGTAGAGCTATGCAGCACAGGGGACTCCTTGAGAAGGGTGATATTGATATCCTAATATTTCACCAATGTATCCTAGCCATGCAGTGTGTGGGGCAAACTTGGTTTCAAAGCATTTTTTGAGAGGAAGAAGCGAAGAGTTTATTTATTTTTTTTTCTAGACCATTTTCCTTGTATTGCTAACATATAATAAATTGATATGTTTATATTTTATTCCCATCCACATATGGTTTTCTAGCCAGATTATAGAGACATTTTTGTTACCCACCAAAGTTTTTTTGGGTCCTTACCCTGTAGCAAGTATTTTGTGTTAGGAAACAATACTAATATCCAACATTTTAAATACTATCATGGAAAATCCTAAAACCTGTGTTAGGGAAGTAGCAATATTTTACTTTCAGGGGAAACAAATCTGAAAGGTAAAGGAACAGAGAAAAAAAATTTTTTTTCTTGACTTTTATTCATTAATTTGTCAGATGTCCTCTCTTAGCAGAACTCTGCTGAATGCTGAGGACATAATGATGAGAAAAGAAATTATAATCTCTGCTCTGCTGAGACTTAGAAGCAAGGGAGGAAGAACGCGTTAACCAAGTAAGTATACAAACATATAGACTAGTGGTACACATGAGGACAAAGTATGGAGTGCTGATAGTGAGAACAGTGGTGGATCTGACATATTCCAGAAGTGAGGAAAGGCTTCCTCAAGCTGAAATCTGAAGGGTGGGTAGAGTTAACTTAGTGAGGGATACGAAGACAGTGAACATTTAGTCAAACTTTGAATAGTAAGAGCAACAGTCATATGTTCTGTGGGTTAGCAAAAATGGGAAGGAGAATATCATGACCACTGGGGAAAATGAAAAGCCAGTGTGAATAAAGCACCAAAAAGAGTGGAAGAGATGAAGGAGAAGCTACAGACATGGGGGAAGGAAGACCAGGCAAAAACGTGGAGGCCATGTTAACTGGAGACCATTGAAGTGTTTCAAGAGGCAAGTGGTAGGGAACATTAGAAAACAGTGCTTATAGTAATAAAGATATGATCCAAATTGTGTTTTGAAAATGTTGCTATGGCACCAATGTGAGAGAACAGATTAAAGTGAGCAGTAGTTTTTGTGAGGTGATTAATTAGGAGGCAGTTTAATATTTGGTGTAAGATGTGATGCTGATTGGAATTGAGCAGTGGTAAAGACAGGATGGATTCACAGGAGGGCCAATGGGAAGGTAAAAATTGAAACTTCAAACTAAAAATTGAGAAATTTATGTAAGCAGTGAAATTCTGAGAGAGACAATGTCATGTTGAGCAACCAACTGTAGCAGTTTGCTTATACAATGAAGTAATTCTTGTCTTCCTTTAGACAGATTGATTATTAGGAAAGAAACCCAACTACCTATAAAATGTGACAAATTCAATAAGACAGAGGAGCCAGATGGGCTTTCAGCTTAATTTTGAAAAAGTTATGCCTGACATGCATAGTGTTTTTTTTTTTTCTTAGAGTTTTTAATGATAGTTTGAAATCTGGGAAGTTGCCAGAGTCAATAAGAAAGCCCATAGTAAAGCTTCCCAAGAAGCTAAGCCAAATTGAGTTTTAAATCGTGCCTATTGCCTGAGTTATTTTATTTCAGTTTAACTACCAAGGACAGCATCCTAACATGAAATTATTACTGAAATCATGGGTACTAGGAAAGAGAGGCAGTTTTCCTTAAAGAACAGCACTCCTCATTATATCTGCTGTTTTGGTTAATAGCTGGTCATTACCCACTTCTACACTATTGAATTAAAGTGATCAGGAGGATATTGACTGAATTGAGTTGTTAGAGGTTAGTCAATGGCTTTGTGAGAGAAGTTTATTTTGGTATTATGAGTTTTAAAACTCTAAATAATATTATAATAAAAGTAATGGACAGAAAAAGAAAAATACTCATAATAATACTTTTCTAATATTCTAATCAGCTTTAATTTATCTGTTTTATTCAATATTTTGTACTGATATAATCATAATAAAGAGCTAATTTATGGCATATAACATTATTAAATAAATATATTTCTAAATTGCTATACTACATTAATGAGTTATTTTAATAGTATTACATTCAATAAAGTTGATGATATGCAATGGATTTAACTATTCTCTAATTGGACATAGAGGTTTTTCTTTTTCCAATTTAACATTAATATAATTAAGTTGTACTGAATGTCTTGATGCATTGTTGGCATTATCCTTTCTTTTGTATATTCAAAAAATGATACATCCTGAAAACTATGATATTTTAGAAAAACAATATCATGTAGAAACATTGTAAAAAATTTCAAAATATATGATCTATTTTCTAAAATAGTATGCTAAGCCAAAACTCCTACTAGCAATGGATTAGTATCTAATAGAATAAGGTATGATCTTTTTAAGGTTTGATAATTTAATAGGTAAAGAGTGGTACATCATTTTAATTTTTATGTCTCTGATAAAGTAAGGTTACTATTTCTCCAGAGGTTGCTCACAATACAACTATATATCTCCATTTGTGGGATGACATATTCTTATTCTTTTTCAATTTATCTAGTGGTGATGTTTTTACTTTGTATAAAGTCAGCTAATAAAAAAAAGCACTGAGAACAATAATAACAGAAAATAGTAAACCGTTTTCTTTCTTTAACGTTTTTTCTTTTAAAAACTCTTTCATAACCCTCTCAGCTATGGTGTAAATGTTGGAAATTTCTCATTTCCATTCTAGTTAGTGCTATTCTTTGAGCATTATGACACTTTCCATCATCCTTGCCCATCAACTTTTCTCTGAATTACATAAATAATCAGAGAAAGAATAAATAAATGTTATCAATAAAAATAAATAAGAAAGAGTTCTGGGCAAGTTTAGAGGCAAAAGAGCATGCAGTGTGTATGGACTACAAATGTATTCTGTGAAACACCTGGTGCTTTGCTCCCAGGAAAGGATGAGAGCATGCTGGGAGCTGAGACCTGCCCCAAGCAGAGGAGCTGAAAGCCATCTGCTCTCTGCAGGTGCACCTGGAAGACTTTTCCACTGCCAAGATTATGTTAAGTGCATCATAAAGTAGAATTATGACTATCCTAAGGAAAAGTTGCAGCCCCTCACCAGGTGTACTAAAAATATTACAATAGTTCCTAGACATTTTTCTTGATAGAGAAAAACAATAAATAAACTGATCACTTAGAAACTGATGTTTTGTTTGGTGTTGTAGAGATTGGCACTAAATACATTCTTTTCAAAACATAAAAGTGCTATTTTTTCTAAAGAAAACACACATACATATTATTTTGCAGCTGTGATTGTGAAGTATCCTGCCAATAATGAACAGGTTACTATATGGATTATATATGTATATGTTTATGCATATATGTAATACTGTATATATAATGAACATATATGTATATTGAATAGGTTAATGAACAGGTTAATACATGCATGTTGTTATTGTAATTATATGTTCATTCAAAAGTCCCTGCAAAATGTAGAGGCTCCTCCACATTAAACATCACTTGCTGACATATTTAAGATCACAGATGTATTTGCATTTTTCTAGCTTTCCCATCTATAAATGAAAATTGTCCTTTAAGCATTTTGACAGCTTCTACTGAAGATCACAAACTTCAGGAATTATACTTGAACAACATGTGGGTTAGGGCACCATTTACTCATGCAATCTAAAATCCACATAAAACTTTTGATTTCTCCAAAACTTAATTATGAGTAGCCCACTGATGATCAGAACTCTTACTGATGACACAGTCTAGTATATGTATTATATGCTGTATTCTTGCAGCAAAGTAAGCTAGGGAAAAGAAAATGTTAAAATCATAAAGAAGTTGAAATATATTTCCCAATGTATTTATTGGTGAAAATCCATATATAAGTAGACCCATACAGTTTAAAATAAACACGTGCTGGAAAAGGGTCAATGGTATATGTGTCATGAGGGGATGTGGTGGAAGACTAGTTTGCCTACAGATAAGAATCAAGAGAACAACACAAAATATTTGGCCTATGAATTTTTATGACTAGGCCTTATATTTTCAATATTTTTCTCAATCTCAAATATCACTCTTAAGTTACTTGACTAAAACAAATATAGTACATTTACTTGTAGAGATAAATCCCTGCAAACGCCAAACAAAAGGAGAGTGAAAAGGTGACATAAAAAGTGTTTAAAGGCACTGCTTGAGTCCCAGAGAAGCTATACGCCAATTTATGGAAGATTCTGGATTTGGTGACATGTGATTCAGTATTTACTTAATGTACATATAAAGACATAAATCACAGTGAAATCTAATAGAAAAACCTGTATTTCAAAACGTCACTATAAAATTTACTTTTTAAGTTGGAGAATTTTAGATTAACAGGAAATCTTAAAAAGCATAGAACTATGACTTCTTATCTTCTATCTTATTATAATATACTAGGAAATATAACATATACTAATAAAGTTGGTTTTCAAAAGTCCTAGAATTCTGAAGTGTAATATATAGATTCTACTAATAGAAATCTTAAAATTTCCTTAGCATCTGAACAATTTTGAATATGTTTCATTCAATTCAGTTTTGTCTAAGGAGAGTTTAATTGAGGGTGTTTGACTCAGACACTGTGCTAGTCATTGGAGACGAGAGAGAGAGAGAGAGAGAGACACACATTAATGTTTTCTTACAAAGCTTAGTCTAGAAAGAGTAAAGAAAGTAGCTCAGCATTGCCAAAAGACAAAGTAAAAGTAAGGATGAAAGATATTTCCTATTTATTTTTATGAAAGATTAGCAGTTTGTTGTGCCTAAAAGAAATAAGAAAAACCCTAATCTCATGTTTTTTCCTTAGAATCTTTATATTATATTAACACTTTGTAACATATTGATGAAAAGTTATTATCTTCTATTAGTCTTTTAAAATAAAAATGCTAACTATCTTACTAAAAAAAATTAGGATGCGTAATCCCTTTTCTTTTCTGATATTGGGACCCTATCTCTTGATTGGTCTTGCCAAATTTTTACTATATTGATTTCCTGTGTTGCATTTTGTTTTTCTTTTTTACAAATTTCTTACTGTTTATTTCTTTGGAATTTGCATACAACTTAATATTTTTACTCCATAAAATGGATGCTTAGATAATATTCAACCTACATTTTTTTCTATAAATACATGAGAGACTATAACTTTCCCTCTAGACATAGCTTTAGCTGTATTCCTTAAACCTGGTGAAAACCTAGTGCACATAGATGTCTCATACATTAATGGTAGAATTTATGAATTCTTCAAAAAATAGCACTTCTCATTGTAGGCATATATGTAACAGAAATATATACATATGTGCAAAAGTACATGTAAAATAATACATATTTTGGAATTCTTTTTAATAGTCACAAATAAGTAGCAACACAATGTCTAGCAAATGAAGAATAGAAAAATAAATAGGTAAACAAATTCTGCAATAGGATATTACATAAAGTTAGAATAAAATATTGCTAAATGCACCAATATAAAAAAATTATAGAGCTATAATACTGAGTGAAATAATCTAGGAAAAAAGAATATATAGCAGCGCATTTATAGAAAATGTAAAAACATAAGAAGTTAATCTCTAGTATAAGATTACTAGCTATATTTTTAATTATTTCCCCTTTTTTCTGCATCAAAGCAACCATTATTCTGAGTTTTATTTCTTAATGTTTATAAAATAAGAAGCATATTTAAACAATATGTTTGATGTGAAAGTAGGACTAAGATTAATTTCTTTTATATATACCTATTTAAGTATTTATTACTTTCCATGTTCAAAAATTCATAATTAATTTTACGAGTAGTTTCATAAATACATGCTGTACTTGGATTTAAAAATGTAATAAACTATGTGATTCCCATAAAATAACAAAATAGAGTTAAAAAATCAGCAAGGTTATTGTAAATATAAATTTAATACTACATATGTCTATTAAAAGCAATAATCAGATTTTTTAAATCATGATAATTTTCTTTTACTTTTTAACTTTTGAAAACTACTTGGATGATCATTCTTTTGGAGTCCTAGGTGAGCTAACTGAAAATAAATTTACCAAGACCAGCAGGTGGCATAGTGGTTAAGGTGCTGAACTTCCACATGGCCAACCACAGTTTGAGTCATGGATCTGGCAGCTTGTTTTCTCACTTTCTCTCCTTCTCTCTGTGTCTCTTTCTGATGAGCACATGTGCCCTATAGCAAACAAGTAATAATAAGAAGAATAATGATAAGTAAAATAAAATAAATAATTCTTTGCAAAATAAATTTCTCATTCAGAAATGATTTCATAAAGACTATATTATATATTGATATATCACTTATGTTCTTTCTGCTTTTAATCCATCCATCTTCAGCATTCACAGAAGCAACATGCTAAATGTGACTCCGTAAGCACTCTTTTAAAGAAGGTCCTATGGCATAATTCACATAATAATACAATCATCTCCTTTCCTACTCTTTAGCTTGCTTCACTACAGGATTTACTTTTCAGTCTGTTGTGTTCTACTCCAAAATAGCAATGTCTGTAGATTTAAAAGTCACCCTACTAATTTGTCATGGCTGCAAATTGGTTCTTTCTCAGACACATTAAGGATGTGACTCAGTAATAGCCATCCTCAGACCAGGAGTCACTGAAGATGACTTGAGGAATTTTCTCTGGAAGGGAGCAGTGCCTATCCATCAGGCTTGTGCTGAGGAGGGCACCAGGGTCTAGTGCTTGCAGAGAAACCAATCGGAGAGTTCAGGTTAAGAATGAGTCTGAGACCCATGGCTGTAATGAAATGTCTTGGTACTTCATTTCTCAACCCCAAATAAAATGAATATCCTATTCTTGCTGGAACACAAAGAGTTTTCTATCGGAATGAGTAAAAGCTACTTCCCAAAATTAAGAAACAGAGAGTATGCAAAACACAGGTTGTGTAACTCACTTCTTTACTTAGATCTTGCTGTGGATTGAGATTAAAATGAATATATGTTGAAGATTTTGAGTCTTTGGCTCAGCCTGCACAAAGAAATTTTATGTTTTTCTTGTTGACAGACTTGAATACATAACAAAATTTCATTGAAAAATAAATTATTTTAATGATAGTAAAAAATCTCTCTTAAAATGCTTCAGTACTTTTAGAACAGGTAAATTTTTGAATTGAGTGAGGTAGACTAAAGGTCATCTCCACGTTAATTCTAACCACTCTTCTTCATCAGTACCTTTGCAAAAAACACTGTTTTCTCTTGATGAGCAATAAGAATTGTATTCATCATGCAAATAGATGTATACCAAGACTAAGTTTTTTCGTTTCTTCTTTTTGTTTTGTTTTATTTTTGGCCATAAGGTGCAAACACTCACAAGAGAGAGACAGAGAGAGAAAGGAAAAGTGAGAAATTAACCGTTAGGTGGATCACCAGGCTGCAATTCTTTCCTGCCTCCATTCTCCTTTCAGGATTTTTTTTTGGGGGGGGGCAACTTCTTCACCAGTGCCTTTGTTGACCGTATCAAGGATTAAGAACACCCAGCACTTACATGGATACATTACACATATAATACATCTTACACACACTCAATGTAATCATGGGGTGAAGAAAAGCTTCAAAAAGCTTCTACTATACTCAAGTCCTGAGTTAATCTGTTAGTTACACAGAATAAAGCTTAATGTTGAGGTTAGCCTATAGCATGGTAGTTGAGTAGGCTGGATCCCAGTCGCTGACTGCCTGGTCTGAGTCCTGGAATCTGTGGTTTGAGAAACATGCTGGATATGTGAATGTGACCAAAATCCCCCAAAAAAAGGCAAAAATGGAGAATAAGGGATTGCAGCATGATCATCCTATAGAGGGATGCTTTCTCACTTTCCTCCTCTTTCTCTGTCTCTCCCTGGTGAGCACACATGCCCTCTGGCAATTTTTTTTTTAAAGCTTAACATCTATCACAATATAGTGTCAGGTTATCTACTGTGTACTTTACAAGTCAGTTTTAGAGATTCTGGATTTCAATTTTTTTTTTTTTTGAGAGGTTTTTGCTATAGGGCACGTGCGCTCGCCAGCCAGACAGAGAGAGACAGAGAGACAGAAAGCAAGAAATCACCCCTCAGGGGGGATGGCCACACTGCAATCCCTTCTCCTCCATTCTCCTCTCAGGATCTTGGGCACGCACGCACACAAGCCCGGCGTGAGTCATAAGCCACCGTGTCCGGGATGTGAACTACGGTTGACTACATGGGAGTCCAGCGACAAAGCCATTACCCTACGGGATCTTGGGCACGCACGCACACAAGCCCGGCGTGAGTCATAAGCCACCGTGTCCGGGATGTGAACTACGGTTGACTACATGGGAGTCCAGCGACAAAGCCATTACCCTAACTGCTGGTCCCTGGATTTCAATTTTTTAAAAAATGCACATGTGATATCAATATCTAGAAAAGTGATTCAAGAGTAGTTAAAAATAATTAAAATGAAATAAAGTCCCTGCTGCATCAGAGTAGTAATGATGAGTTCTGACCATGGACACAAGATGGCAAAGAAAGGCTAGGGTTGTAGCCGCATATATTGATAACAACAACTCCTGTGTCACCCAAAAGGGACAGTACCAGCACAGGCTGCTGAATGAATCTGCCAGCAATTTTGTCTTTAAAGAGAACTGCCAAATTAATTAATTAATTAATTAATTAGCTGGATAATTGCACAACTACAAATAATTAATAGAATTTGGACAAAGCCTCCTTTAAAATTTTTTTTTGGCATATCGCCAGAGGGTACATGTATTTGACAGAAAGAGAGAGAGGGACAACGCATCTCTCAATGGAGCATGGCTTCCCCACAATCACTTCTCCATTTCTACATCCCGTCAGGATTTGGGGCACACATGCACATGCACTCAGCATTTTCAAGCTACCAAGGTAGTGGTCCAAACTGTGCTTGGCCATGTGGGATCCAGCTCCCTTGACTATTAGACAAAGGAGCCCTCCCCCCATTTTTTTCATTTGTGTTCCTGAATTATGTAGCACAAAACTCAGGTAATTTTGGAGTTTACTGAAACTTAGATATTTCTACCAATCCAAGTGTTATAAGTTTATCCTCATGCCTCTTGTCTCCTAAATTGATATACAGAAGTCCCAACCCTCAGTACCACAGCATGCTACCAGATTTGGAAATAAGGTTATTACTGATGCAATTAGTTAGGATGATGTCACTTGGGTGTTCCCTAATCCAATGACAGGGTGTTCTTATAAAAGAGGGATCTTTGTATAGAGAAACAAACACTGTAGAAGAAAAATGATTTGAAGAGACATAGGAAGACAATGGCCCCACATGCGCCATGGAGAAAGGCCGGGAACAGAGCCTTTCTTCTCAGCGCTCAGAAGGAATCAGTCCGGCCTATTCCTGTCTTTTCTCTTCCAGAATGTGAGATAATACATTTGTACTGGTTAGGCCACTAGTGTATGGTACTTCATTATAGCTGATCTAGCAAATAACAACACTAGCTTTTTAAAAAGTAGTTGAAGAGACTATGATGGAAGTAAAGGGAACTGCTGAAAGGGGCACACACGCCTGTGAGGAGAGCTGGTGGTAGAGTCTGCATTAGAAATTTACATCAAGTCCTTTCCATGTCACACTGCCTCCCAACCGATCCTCTCATTTACTCCTCAGGCACTGTCTAAACCTGCTTTTTACAATATTCCTCAGCAGTATATAATAAATAAAAGCTGTCTACTCTGATGCACTTAATGTCTGAAGATTAGGTGGAGGAAAGTATGTCACAGTTTGCATCTTTGTTTCTTTCCTTCTACTCTATCTTAGGTAGGATACTCTGCCTAGGGCATTATTTATTATTCAGATTTTTCTGAGGGATTCATAGAAATACTGTTTTCTCTAGGTGAGCAATAACAATTGCATTCATCATACATACAGAGATGTATGGCCAAGACTAACGGTCATAGGGTGTATATACTCACCAGAAAGAGAGAGAGAAAGCGAAAGTGGGAAATCACCCTTCAGGGGATAACCAGGCTGAAATTCTTTCCCCTCCATTCTCCTTTCAAGACTTTGGGCACTCACACAAGCATGCCCAGGATGATTTTCAAGCCACAGGACCCAGGTATTGAACCACAGTCAACCATGTTAGAGTACAGCTATACCACCTGCCAGTCTCACCAAGACTAAATTTTAATCTAGAGAAATTGTACTTATGTTATCTATTTTGTTAAATTAAATTTGACCTAAGGCTGACTCCATGCCTAGGAAATTGCAGCCTACTTCTGCGTGTAAACAAATTGCAACCCAAGGTACATTTCTGCAACTAGTAGCTGAGTCTTTGCCAGTCACAGCAGTCAAGCTTCAGCCAATCACGGGCAGCCAACTGATCAGACCACGTCCATGTAAGGCAAATGCAGAGCTGCAACCAATCTTGCTACTTCAGAATGTCACTTCCTTTTTTCTGTCTATAAATATTGCCTGCCCACATTTTTTGCTGGAGCTCTTTGTACCTCTCTTGGTTCAGGGAACTGTCCAATTCATGAATCATTCTTTGCTCAAATAAGCTCTGCTGAATTAATTTTGTCTGATTTTGTTTTGTTTTGTTTTAAATGCTTTAGGGTATGTGTCAGAGACAGGAGAGAGAGAGAGAGAGAGTCATAAATCACCTTCTAGGGTGGATGGCCATGCTGCGGTCCCTTCTCCTCCATTCCCCTTCTTGAGATTTTGGTCATACACACACACACACACACACACACACACACACACACCTGGACTCATTTTTCAAGCCTCTGGATCTGGTACTTTAACCATGGAGTTGGCTTTGTGGGACCAGTGCCTTAACCTCTACACCACCTGCTGACCCTTGATGTTTATATTCTAATGGTTTGAAGTAATTAACTCCTGTGGAGATCAGAATTGATATTCTTTTGCATATGGGGCACAAAAACTTACCTTGAACCTAACCTTGGAGCAGTCATTAAAACAGTGGCAGACTAGGGAAGTGGAAACTGGCTTTTCTCCCTGGTCCATTCAGAGGCCAGGCCCAAAGATACTCACGTTAGTGCATTTTGATTTTTATAGGAAACCCAGAGGCTATTCATTTTACATCTCTTAAAGAAAACCAGACTCACCAGAAGTGATAATACTGATGAGCACAGATGTCCTTTCAGTGGAAACCTAAACCTCGCAGATATAGATTAACCTTTTCTCATAGTGGAAATATCAGGAGAAAAGGTTGACTGAAAAAAAAGAGTAATGCATCATTGGTATCCAGTAAAGTCTCAATGAGCCCTGTAATCCTATAATCACTCAATTAGGAATTACCTGGGGGAAGACGTAATTTCTCTAATTGAACCAACATGGCCATTTGGCCTGTGTATTTTCTTTGTAATAAAAATAATTACCAATTTGATAAATATTTGCTATCAGCATAAGATAAGCCCTGGTGGATACTGAGTGGCAAGGGGCTGGTGCATTTGTAAAGGGAGCGGTGAGTAATCAAGGGGAAGCGATGGGCATGCTTCACTGAGCAAATTACATTTTCTAGCCAATGCTGGGTCCTATCAAATATCGCTGTGTGAAAGAACATGCACATCATGCACGCCAGCCATCCTGGCAAAGAGCAGAATGTTCCCTCCAGGATTTATTTATGGTTAAATCAATTGTACCTTAAAGGGATAGTTTTTCAAATAGTTTTACTCTTGCAGGAAGGCTCATGTAGCAGTAGCCATCCTGAAATCAGAGAAGCAAGGTGGCTTTAGGTCTTCCAAATCCAAGTTGTAGAGAAAATTATTCTCCTTCCTCTCATCTCTCGATGCTGTGCAATTTATATGACGCTGCGATTTCTAATCCTTTAGGATTCAGTCAGTATTTGGATGACTGAGTCATCAGAGCTATTAAAATTATTTTTGCTTTGGGTGACAAAGGTCACCTGTTCTCAGTCTTTTTTTTTATGAGCTTTTAGGGGATTGATAAAATTGAACCCTGTTGTTTCCTTGGTTGATGTTTTAGGAATTTTATGGAGTCAAGGGAGGTCACTTTGAGAGACAGAAATCAGATATTCCAGAAAGGTACTTGTAAAACAAAACTTGTCATTCTACCTGTAGCAGTTGAACCGCCCCCCTCCCCCCCTTAAACCCTTAAAGGGATAAGGAAGCAAGAAAAAACAAGCATTGCTTTTTTTTTTTTTTTTTTTTTTTTAACTGAACCACAGCAAAGCAGCAACAAGCAGGAAGGATAGACAAATACTGGGACCGCCAAGGCTCAGGGTATTCCTGCTTCAAACAGAGTTGTAGGAGGCCCGGAAGCCACAGATGCTGCAGAGCCAGCCTACTAGGCTGCAATTTGGCAGGACATGGCTTCCCAAGAGTGAAAGTACTGGGTTGACCAGGAATTCCACAGTACTGTGCCAGGCTCTGGAAATAACAGCTGCAGCTGCAGATCAAAGGCGTTTTACATGTGTGCAGCACATAAGACATGGCTGGCTAGGTGCTGGAATTCCCTGCCATCGTGTCACCATTTCCTTCACTGAGTGTACACAAAGAACTAGAAAAAATATTCAGGTTTTGTTTTTTATTTGTTGCTGGGAAAGAAAAGAGGAGGATGGCTTCTGTGAATAATCTTTAGGAGAATTATTAGAAGCTGTGTGGTGTATAAGGTTAAAAAATATAAAATACAACCTGGATAGCTGTACTGTGGGAAGTTCACTGGAGTGCTACCAGACAGTGATATTAGCAGGACCCACACATGTGGCTATGCACAGGATACTCTAAAAGCTGATAGCAACAGACAGACATTGTGTGGAGGGATAGGAGGTGGGACCAGCTTACCAAATGAAGAACCATGTTAGGTTTTGAGTCTGACCTAATGAGGGAGATTAGGCTCCTTAAGCAGAGGAATTAAGAAGTAACTCAAGCTGCATGTAAATATAAGCAAAACTCAGCCGTCATACCTGTCCACATTAGGTTACGTCAGTGACGGCAATGGCCTCCTTAGATCTCATGCCCTTACGCAGTGTGCAATCTCATCGTGTGCCTATGCTGAGATTGAAACTTGCCCTTCTTTATCTCTTAGCCATAACTTAGCATAAACTATTTTGTGGAAGAAATGCCTCAAGATGAGTTTAGAACCACGGAAAGAAATGAAAAACAAAAAAAAACAAAGAAACAAAGCTATTCGGTTGCTAGTGTGTGATAGGTGCCTCTTTTGCTGCCGCATTTTTATGTGCATCTCTTTGTGCTTTTCTCTAATACTCATATACTCTACAAGGATATTGTCTTTTATCTCCACTAGTGAGTAATACATGTCTTTTCTTATGTCCATAGACCCAATGCCTGGAATTGTGGTGTCACATAAACTGATTATATAAAAACATCCCGCACATCTGTGGCAGAAGGAAAACGAGATTAAATGAGTTATTTTGAATAAATACTATGTACTCTCCCTAATGTTCCTATTTCTGAGAACAGGTCAAACAGAAACGTATTGCCACTTTCTCCTACCCCTGCAACCAACCGCCCCCCCCCATAACTAGTAAAATACTAGATGCCTGCTCAAAGCGTTTCAAGACAACCTTGAGAAGTTAGGAATCACAGTGTCTCTCTGTAAAGACCACTTCAGAGAATCCTTAAGTGGTTTCCAGTAATAGAAGGCAACATTCACATTTAAATATAAGCCTCCAAAATTGATGGGTTGTCTCTGGATATTTGTTTGCCTGGAAGCAGTTTCACTGTAGTGGTTTGCATTTCTAATTGTTAATGGAGAATGTATTGTTTATGTCCAAATAAAACACACATGCACTTACGCACACACACATACACACACACGCACAATAAGAAATACCCAAGTTGTGTTGTTGGGTTTAGTGAATACATAATTAGGATTTTAATCAGTATTTTAAGATTTGATGGCAGCTTTTTCTAGACAGGCATAATTAGAGGACACGAATTTAGAATGCTTTCTTTGGATAGTACAATTATTTTTTTGTTAGTTTGCCCTGCTGACCTAACCACATCCAAAATGTAACTTCATATATTGAATAAAAGATTGCTATTTATGATTTCTGCTCTGTGAAAAGGATTCTAGCAGTCTGTAGGTGCCATATTGGTCTTATCTGAGAGACAGTATCTTGGAAGGGCTACTGCATTTTGTGTATTTCTAAGGTTACTTTCACTATATTTGATTGTTGCTTCTGAGCTTACTTTAGAAGCTAATTTCATAAAATGGTACTCTACTGCAAGAAAGTTTATCTTAGAGGTATATTAAGATCCCTGAATGGAACTATCTAGTAGACTATTATACATTCAGGTCTGATTCTCAGAGGAAAGTGTGGGAATAAAAGTATGGGTTGAGATCTGATATTTTACTTTTATTCTGTTTGTGTTGTTGTTATTCTTCTCTTCCCCCTACAAATATATATTTAGTATTTATTATATGGATCAAGAATTAAACAAATGTCTTTTGCCCTCAGCGTTTACAGAATAGCAGGGACAATAAGCATCACACAAATAATGCCAAGTATGAGGAATGTTACAAAAGAGTGAAAATAAGATCCCCAAACAAGTCACAAAGGAGCCTAATTTAGTGCTAAGAAGAGGGAGTAGAACAGGAAACATGGCATGATTTGGAATAACAACATTTTAGGTAAGATTTATATGAGTTTCCCAGGTGAGTAAGACATTTCCCTGTTTAATGAAGCATATCTTTCTAAGCAACTCCTACATTATTTTTTTGCCTCAGGAGTAGATAGAGAAGCCTTGACGTCAGGGAAGGTAAGGTTGTGCATGATTAGTGTAAGTTTGTCATGGAGACCCACATGCTCTGGGCCACCTTATCATTTTCCTGAAGCCAGAGACATGATGATGAGAATGTTCTGAGAGAGAGGATAGAAAGAGAAAGCTGCTGGTAGGATCAAATTAAAAAGAACAGGAGTGCTTGCCTTTGCCTGTCCTTGTTGACTGGGACACTGGCACGGGTACCCGAGCTACTCCGGCCTCTGGCAGTCCTGTGGGGGGTGGGGGATCACATGCTCTGACAACAATGGCTATTATCTCCAGTTGGTGATCTTGTCATGTGAATTAATAAAGTAAGCTTATTCATTTGGCCAATGTTTTTTTTGATTTTTTTCTTTTATGCCTGAAAGCATTTATAAACCAGGTAAAAGACAAGGGGGGGATTGAAATTAAAGAAGAAGAAACTGTTCCATGCAGACATTAGTGAACAGCCTATGGAGAATAAACACAAGGGGCCTAAAAATGGAAGTAAACTACATCCTATAGGGTTCCCCAGGGGTTTCTGGCTGTATGTATAAATGAAAAATCCTATCTGCTACCAAATAAGTGATGCTGCTACAAAATAAGTGATCCCTTTCTGTTCCTCTTTCTTTCTTCCCTACTTCTTCCTACTCTTTTCCCTCATGTCCCTACATCATTCTCCTTTTCTCCTTTTCCCATCGTATCTCTTCTCTCTTCCTCTACTTCTTCCTTCTTACTCTTCACTCCTTTCTCTCTACCCCCATATGACTGAGATCAGAAGAAAGTAAAAGAAATCCCAGGACAAAAAGTGAATGAGCTCAAAATCGGAATGCCCAAGCAAAGCTACGGATGTCCTGTGAACAT
Organism: Tupaia belangeri chinensis; assembly: GCF_000334495.1. Taxonomy (NCBI): domain Eukaryota; kingdom Metazoa; phylum Chordata; class Mammalia; order Scandentia; family Tupaiidae; genus Tupaia; species Tupaia belangeri. Next base: position 146,999 of record NW_006159919.1, read on the forward strand.
CTGTTTGCATGAGCAACTTTAGCTGGTGAGGCCAAGATATAAGGCTTTGGGCCTTTATGAAGTAGGGAGTTTGAAATGAGATATTTACAGAAAGCTGGGACCCTCATGAGATCATCTCTTCAGTGAGAGGTTGGTTAGAACAGGTTGCCACTTAGCATAGAGTAATGACACAGAAATTTGTCCCAACAGATTTACAATCAGGTATGACCTCCTCATAAAAGTTTGGAGATGAAATAAACTACTTTGGGTCTTATAAAAATCTCTGAACGAGATGGAGAACGATGGCCGAACACCATCCCTGGGAGCCTTAGATGAACGGGTAAGAGACTGCATCACTGAATCAAGCCTGTGGTCAGACATATGCCATAGAAGCAACAACTCATTAAGGGACTCCACCGAAGACAGCAGATTAAATGAGACTCTGAGCAGAGAGCCAGCCACCTTACACGTGAGAGACATGGAAGACCCATCTTGCTGCTTCACTTTCCAACCTACAGCAAGTCCGTCTGTGAAAAACTCAGCTTCTCATTCGTTCACTTCTCCTATGAAGTCGCCAGTGCACTCACTCCTAACGAGTTCAGTCGAAGGGTCCATCGGTTCCGCATTGCTGTATCGGCCCACCAAACCCGTTCACTCACCTGACTCTGTAAAAGATTCACAGTCTCTGCCACTAGAAACAACAGGAAAAACATGCAGAAAGCTGCAGAACAGGCTAGAAAGCTTGCAGACTTTGGTAGAAGATTTACAGCTGAAGAACCAAGCAATGTCTTCAGTGATCAGAAATCAGGAAAAGAGGATACAGAAAGTCAAAGACCAGGAAAAAATGTTACTGAGATGACGCACTGCTTGCCTATTCTTGACAAAGGGATGATGCCTCATTAATTGTGGTGTTACTTACAATTAATGCCCTGCGTACGTTTTTTTCTTTTTATGTGAAAATTTAGTAAAAGGTAGCCTGTCCTATTAAAAATAAAACTCAAGATAAGCAAATAATTTCAAGTGGACCTCAATTGGTATGCTAAGGGCACTTGGCAGAATCTAATTCATACAGGAAGAATACACTTACATCCTCCAATCCTGCAGATTCACATCAATCAAATATAAATTCACAATCCCGTCACTGAAAACACAAGGAAATAAGCCAGTAGGAGCCCCAAGGACTTTACATTCTAGAATAATGACACAGAGAACGTAGAAGTTTTAAACTTTATAAAAATTAAAAATGAAGTAAAAATGGAGCAAAGGAAAAAAACAAAACAAAACAAAACAATGGGAGCCAGCAGGCGGAATGGAGGTTAAGGTACTTGATCCCATATGGCCAACTGTGAAGTCCAAGCCCTGGACCTGGTGGCTTGAAAATCATACCTGATGTGTGTGTGTGTGTGTGTGTGTGTGTGTGTACATGTCTAAAGTCTTAAGAGGAGACTGGAGAAGAAGAGATTGCAGCACGGCCATCCCCCTTGAAGGTCAAGGTGTGATTTCTCACTTTCTCTCTCTTTCTCTCACTTGTGAGCACATGCACCCTATAACAAAAAGAAAAACAAAAACAACTTTTAAAACATTAGTGTAAGTCAGGGACCAGCAGTTAGCGTAATGGCTATGTCGCTGGACTCCCACGTAGTCGACTGCGGTTTGAGTCCCAGACCCGGTGGCTTAGACTCACGCCGGGCGGGTGTGTGTGTGTGCCCCAGATCCCGAGAGGAGAATGGAGGAGAAGGGATTGCGGTGTGGCCATCCCCCCTGGGGGGTGATTTCTCACTTTCTATCTCTCTGTCTCTCTCTGTCTGTCTGGCAAGCGCACATGCCCTATAGCAAAAACCTCTCCAAAAAAAAAAATTAGTGTAAGTTGTAGAAAATAAATGAGTAAACTTTGCACCAATTATATTATTAAATGAGTTAACCAACAAATTAGGCATACCCAAAGAGAGAGAATTCATGAATTAAAACAGTCCTTGTTAACCTGAATGTATATGGCCAGCACCTAGAAAGATGGTAGAAATGCAGATGATGATTTTAGATCTGGGATAGGGGCCCAAAAGCTTGCATTTCTAATAAGTTTTCAGGAAATACCTACACTATGAGGAGCCAGATATTGCAAGATTAGATTTTTGAAAACGTGGCCCAGGCAAACAAAGATAAAAAGCATCTCTTTGAATAAGAGAGATTAAGAACATACAGATAGGATAAGATGATATTGAAAAGATAACAGCAGAGAATTTCTCAGACCTAATGAAAGACATGAACATATAGACTAAGGAAACTATATTCTAGGAAAGAAGGGAGGAAAAAAGAAAGAAAGAGAGAGAAAAGGAATACCTTTGAAAATGAAATATTAGTGAAGAAAATGAAGACCTTAAAATCAGCCAAAAATCAGAAAAATATTAACTCATAAAGAAACAATTGCTGTGAGACTTCTCACCAATGGACATGGAGTACTATGGAAAAATGATTTTCTTCCAACATGGATATAGACAAAACAAAGCTATCAACCTACGTTTGTGTAGTTTTCTAAACTATCTTCAAGAGAAAGAATAAAATAAATTTTTCAGGAAAGCAAAACATGAGAGGTTCATGAGTAGTACTCTCCTCAAGGGTCTTCTAGTGATTCTTTTATGTTGTTTTTGTTTGTTTTTAGAGTTTTTTGTTTGTTTGTTTGTTTGTTTTTGTTTCAGGACATATGCACTCTCTGGAGAGATAGAGAGAAACAGACAGAAAATGAGAAATCACTTCCCAGAACAGATGGCCACACCGCAATCCCTTCTCTTCCATACTCCTCTCAGGATCTTGGGAACACACGCACACAGGTCCAATATGAGTTTTAAGCTGCTGGGTCCAATATTTGAACCAGGGTTGACTATGTGGGAGTCCAGTGACATAAGCATTATGTCATCTGCTGATCCCCTTCTAGTGATTCTAAGAGTGAGATCTCTTGCATCATCATCATATGAGAATATGTAAGAGATTCACATTTCTAGGTCCTGCCCACATCAGTGGATCAAAAACTCTGTAGTGAGTACAAGCTATATTGTACCAAGCTGTTCAGGAAATTTAATGCTACTACAGATGGAATGCCACTGCTCTGGACAAAGTCCTGGTGGCTGGAAGGAAATTATTTCTGAGGGGAGGTATGAGATAGACAATGGATTCTTCATCTAGTCATTTAGTAAATGTAAGGTTAACCTAAACCAATGTTGGCTGGGTAAAATAATAATAAAAAATGGAACTAGAAATAAGTTAGAACTAAAATATTGAACAATAGTAAAAGTAAGATATCATAGGGTGATTTTAATTAAAATGTCCCTGTCTCCTTCTTTAAAGATAGAAGTTAGATAATTTTTTCAGGTTAATATGTTGACTGAATAATAATTATTAGGTTGTCAGAAGTCATGACAGGGACCAGCAATTAGCATAATGGCTATGTCACTGGACTCCCATGTAGTCGACGGCGGCTCGCGTCCCGGACCCGGTGGCTTAAAACTCACGCTGGGCACGTGTGCATGTGTGCCCGAGATCCCGAGAGGAGAATGGAGGAGAAGGGATTGCGGCGTGGCCATCCCCCCCGGGGGGTTGATTTCTCGCTTCTTCTCTCTCTGTCTCTCTCTGTCTGTCTGGTGAGTGCACGTGCGCTATAGCAAAAAAAAAAAAAAAAAAAGTCATGATATATTTTTTTCTGTTTGTTTCTGTACAAAAATGGATCGTGACTTTTCCGATAACCCAATATATAATGATATGATTTACATGTTAGTGGCGTTAAAAATACCTTAATGCTTTGTTTAAAATTTTGTTTGTTTAATTGACATCATTTCTAGTGCTTTCAAATAATTTCTTATTTAATCTTCATAACATCTCTTTTAAATGGGTATCTCAAAAACAATGTCTTTTAACAGATAAGAAACTAGAGAGAAATTGCAACCAAAATCATAGAACTAGGATGTTGCAGAGATAGATTCCAAATTTTTTTGATTCTAGGCCTTCATTCTGCTTTTCCCTTTATCTTACTGCCTTTTATCATTAACAAAACTGTGTGTAAGCATCCTCTTTGGTAGAAAGCCATACTTTCTGAAAAAAATTCCAAAAACAATGTTTTGCATTTTCTTTATGTAATACAAATAAGAAACAATCTAATTTTTAAAAAATACAAAACCATTTTTAAATTTTACCTTGACTGTAACAAAGCTATATCCTCTTTACATATAAGCTTCAGTCATTTATGGCCTTTTCTTTCCAAGGAAGTAGTCTCAGAAAGAGAGCAGACTAGTAGTTGTTTTTTTGTTTTGTTTTGTTTTGTTTTTCTTTTTTTCCCCACTGTGAATTCCAGAGTGGAGAAATGACAGAGTTAATCAAGTTCATCTGCTTTGGAATATCAGACAGAGGGCTTCTTTTTTTTTTTTTTTTTTGAGAGGTTTTTGCTATAGGGCGCATGTGCTCGCCAGACAGAGAGAGACATAGAGACAGAAAGCGAGAAATCACCCCCCAGGGGGGATGGTCACGCCGCAATCCCTTCTCCTCCATTCTCCTCTCGGGATCTTGGGCACGCACGCACACACGCCCGGCGTGAGATTTAAGCCACCGGGTCCAAGACACAAACCGCGGTCGACTACGTGGGAGTCCAGCGACATAGCCATTACGCTAACTGCTGGTTCCCTGACAGGGGGCTTCTTGAAGTGTCTTTCATGGATTCTGTTGGATGACTGGTGACTACTATGTTTTGATACAGTCCTAGTTCTATTGTCTGCAAACCACTGCAGAAAATTAATAGGTAATTCCCATTTTGTAGCCATTGGAAGCAGCCTATGTCTGTGTCTAAAGTTGGCCATTATTAGAACCCTTGGTTTTATGTAGTATTGCAGAATTTTCTATAACCTTTATCTATAATTAGATTTATATTTTAAATCTAAAAGATACTTTGATTTTTAAAATTCATGTAGGGTCAAACCCTGATAAGCCATTTGTAGAAATTTTTTCCTAGGATAATTGATGAAATTTTCCGATCAAAACAAATGGCAGGATAAAGTTAACGGCCTCCAGTAACAGCTTTTTCTGTAAAAATCCTCATGTGTGTTGCAGATACATGAGCTCATTGACTTCCTGACAGCCTTGGAAGACAGGTAAATGCTATCAGATGTGGAAACTGAGTTTTAAGAAGATTAGCATGCTGTGAATGCTAGTCCATCTTGGATTCCAATCAGGAGCTTGGCATCTTTCCTTGGAACATACATTTTTATTTTTACAAGGTTTTATAATTACATATTTTAGATTGCTCAGTATAGTTTGAGATGATTCAAATATGGAAACATTCATTACATCTTTTGGGAGATAATTTTGATCTTGTGGATGGCTTTTTCTGTCTAGCTGGCTTTATATATTTTGACACAATAAATATTACTCCATCTCAGAGAGTTATTTTCCCTCTATGATTTTTATTTTTACTCTCTCCTTCAGTTTGTTTTGTGATATATATATATATATATATATATATTAGCTTGTTCGACAGTTATCAAGAAACACCTAATATGTGCTAATCCCTATGGTGTATCTGGGTATACAAAGATGAGCGAGAGTCTCTTCTGCATTGGAAAAGAGGCATAAAACTTAGTCTGTAGATTAAGAGATTGAGAGGTCAGTAAAAATTCTGGATGAAGGCAGACTGTGGAAAGGCCGAGTAATTCTGGATGAAGGCAGACTGTGGAAAGGCCTTTTCCAATACAGAGGAAGAGGTAGTATGAATTTCTTTATGCCTTTGACATAGGGGTGTGTGTGTGTGGGGAGGGTTATCTCATTGCTCTCAACCCTGCAAATGTAGTTCAGAGTGTCAAAATGAAATTGCCCCAAAGTTGCAAGAGAATAAAGTGGGGACAGAAAGCCAAGACTCCAAACAACTCAATATCTCAGGGAGAGCCTTTCATCATGAGGTAAAAGTGAAGGAGAAAATGGAAAGAGAAACCTTCGAAAGACGAGGTAGAGGAGCAACATCCTTGTGGCTCAATCCTGCATACTGACACATTGTCTAAGTCTACAAGATGTGTGTACTGTGGAGTTAGTGGAGCCATGTATTTGCTTATTCATTAAATATTTATTGTGGGCTAACTTAGTCTCTGGAAGCTTATGTTTTCCTGAGGGGGTATAGGGAATAAATAATAAATAATAATAAGGCAAGATAAACTTAGATAGTGGTAATTGCTATTAAGAATGTAAGATATTGTGACAGTGACTTAATGAGGTTTATGTCAGATAAAATAAGAGGTATCATTTTGACTTAGACCTAAATAAGGAGTCAGAAATACAACGTCCCAGGGAAGCAGTATTCTGGACAAAAGTAATGGTTCTTGGAAAGGCCCTAAAATGAAAGCTAACTTGGTATGTTCAAGAAATAAATATAGGAAACACCGAAACTGAATTGGACTGAGGTGGAGAGTGGTATGTGATACTGAGGATCAGTCAGTGTAAGAACAAGTAGTTCAAAGTAAGGAGCTCAGATAATATTCCAAGTCTGGTGGAAAGTCACTGAAGTGTTTTAAACAAGGAAATGGAGTGAGTTTTAAGTAACGTAATTTAGAATAGAATATATCATTATGAACGTCACATATTGAGGAGTTGATTGTAAAGAGGAAAGTGTGGAAGCAAAGAGACAGAGAGGTGGCTGATAAAATATTTTAGGCAAGGACTAATGGCATCTTGGATAAAGGTTGGAGCAATGGTGTTGGAGGAAGTTTGGTAAATTTGGGTAGTTCTTTTGGTAAATTGCTCATACCATGTGTTGTGATCTAAATGTTATCTCTAAAATTCATGTGGTGAGAACTTAATCCCCAACGCATTAGTGTTTAGAGGTGGGGCCTATTGAAAGGTGAATGGATTAATGTCATTATATAAAAGGCTGGTGGGATTGGGTTTGCCGTCTCTTACTTCTGCCTTCTGCCATGCAAAGATGCAGTAGGAAAGCCTACACCAAATGCCAGCACCTTAATCTTAAACTTTCCTGTCTCTAGAACTGTGAGAATAAATTTCCATACTTTATAAATTACCCATTCTGTATATTTTGTTGTAACAGCACAATGTAAGATACCATGTCTTTATATATATGAAAGTCATAAAACTTAACAAGCTAGAAAAAGGAAAGATAGATTCTCCCTTGTAGTTTTTGGAGGAGACATGGTCTTGCCATCATCTTGATTTCACATTGTGACCTCTAGACTGTGAGATAGTAAGTTTCTTTTACTAAGCCACAAAGTCTGTGGCAATTTGTTGTGGCAACCCTAGAGAATTAAAAGAGTGGGTTGGTGACAGGGAGATAATAAGGGTGTATTAGGAAGGAGGGGAATACAAACACAGGTTGTGGTGGGATTGAGCATGGTGTGTTACAGACAGAAAAGTAAAGAAGGTTAAGGAGGTGATGGTTGATGACATAACTAGAGTGTGGTAGTAAGCAATTTTACTGGAAGGTCTTGTTAAGATTCTTAATCTAAGCTCAATGGAGGGAAGGGGAAGGGGAATGGCAAAATCATGTTTGGTTTTTAGTACATTGCTTTTTTTTTTTTTTTTTTTTTACAAAGAATGCGTTGGAGGGAGACAAGAATGACCATAATGAGACTGATCAGAAGTCTATTGACTGTGGGACCAGTAGGTGGCATAATGGTTATGTTGCTGGACTCCTATGTAGTTGACAGTGTTTCAAGTACCAGACCCAGTGGCTAAAAAATTCATGCCGAGCACATTAGCATGCATGCCCCAAGTGGAGAGGAAAATAGAGGAGAAGGGATTGCAGTATGGCCATCCCCCTGGGGGGTGATCTCTCAGTTTCTGTCTCTCTGTCTCTCTGGTGAACTCATGCACTCTGTGGCAAAAAAAAAGTCTTTTAGTTGTTACAGGACAAATATAGGTGTTACTTTGAAGAAAACAATCTATAGGACTTTGCTACTGAATATGGAGAGTGAAGATCATGAGATCAACGCATCAAAATGTGGCTTCAGAAAACGGTAGAGACTTCCATGATGGTAAAACTACAAGACTTCTTGGAGGAGGTTGTGGATTCATCTGGATATTTTGAGGTTGTAGTCTTTAAAACTACAAACAGAGATGGGAGATGAGCAGCTGCATATATGCAACCAGAAATCAGAGGAAAGATCTGAACTCTACATTTAAACTTACACTTATCTGTTGGTAAGGGTCTCAGAAGAACATGGGGATGATAGTACTTGGGAAATAATCAACAGAGGTAGATAGAGAGTAAATAAACTTTGGACAATGCTTTGAAGATCTGTAATATTTAATGGTTAAGTGGAGAAAGGGCATCTGGACAGACATGAAAAAACAGAGTATGGATCATAGAAATTTGCAAAAGAGAAAGTTTCAACAAAAATGGAGCATTTGAAATTGTGGAAATACTGAGAACTCAGGTAAAACAAAAATAGAAAGTAATCTCCTGCCTTAGTAACATGGAGGTCTCTGTTTCAATGGAGTGATGGGAAGTAGATATAGAAAGGATCCTTCAAGATCTCTCTGCTTGTCTGGTTGTTAAGAGTATTGGTGTGTTTTTGTTGAGAGAATTTATTATTTGTGTTATAAAACCAAGGAATGGAAACTTTAAGGAAATGATGTGAATGATTACAAAGATTTGAAGTTCCCCTACCATCCTCCTCCAGCCTTTTGTTACCGTCATGTTCTTAAAATACAAAACCACAAGCATTTCATCATTCCAATGGTTAATACCAAAATTCTGCCTTCAAGAATGCCATTTTGGTTTTTTTTTTTTTTTTTTTTTTTGGAGAGGTTTTTATTATATGGCGTGTGTGCTTGCCAGAAAGACAGACAGAGACAGAGAGACAGAAAGCAAGAAATCACCCCTAATGGGGGATGGCCACACCTCAATCCCTTCTCCTCCATTCTCTTCTCAGGAACTTGGGCATTCACTCACATGCGCCCGACATGAGTTTAAGCCACCAGGTTCAGGATTCAAACTGCGGTCAACTACATGGGAGTCCAGCGACATAGCCATTACACTATCTGCTGATCCCAAGAATGCCATTTTTTGAATTCATACTGGAAATCAAATACTCAAGGAAGAGATAAGCTCAATCACATTAGATTCATTTCTACTTTTAAATGTCCTGATTATATAATTTAAGCATTGATCAAGGAAAAGTATGAGAATAGATATGATAGCAAAGATTGAAAGAGAAGAGCCAAATAATGAGTCTCTTGAGTAGAAATGACTGACACTAAGAGCAAAAAGTTGTGCAAAATGGGATTCTGTGGTTGCCTCTTGTTCCACCTGCCATGGGATCTATCAAAGTACAGACAGTTCAAATACCAACTTCCTTGAAGGTGTAATCCCTGGGTATGCCACTTATGAGGACTATGACAAGAAGGGAAGGGGCACTCACTGCATTTTGGAGATGACACACGGGTGTGTACGTGAGTGTGTGTGTGTGTGTGTGTGTGCACAGTAGTCTCTTCCCCCATATCCATGAGGATATGTTCCAAGATGCCACTGAATGCCTGAAACTGTGGATAGTACTAAACTCTTTATTTATTATGTATTTTCCTATACATATGTTGGGTTGTTGGAAAAGTCATGATGCATTTTCTATTCAAAACTGCATCATGACTTTTCTGATGACCCAATATATTTATGATAAATTATAATTTATAAATTAGGCACAGTAAGAGATTAACAACAATAATTAAGAATAAAAAAGAGCAATTATAACAATATGTTGTAGAAAATGTGTGAAGATGGGATCTCTTTCCCTTTCTTTTTCTCAGAATATCAGATCATGTTTGACTTAGTAACTGAAACTGAAAAGCCAAACTTCAGAACCAGATAACTGATATAATTTCATTAGACTTTCAACATGGTTTTATAAACTCAATATTCATGTTCCTATTTTAAATTGAGAGTTTAAAAAATCACACATTTTTCAACTGTTATGAATCTTGGTGTAATATTTTTGAAAATGCAGATTATTACATCCACTGCTTAGTTATAACCACTGATAAAAATGAATTAAATGGGGTTGGCTCTGTGGCCTGATGGGTATGGCAGCTGGATTCCACATGTCCAACAATGCAGTGTGAGACCTGGACCAGGCAACTTGAAAAACAGGCTAAGCATGTGTAAGTGCATGCCCAAAAGCCCAAAAGGTGGGAGAGATGGAGAAGGGATGGTGGTTTGACCGTGGCTCATGCAGAGAGGGGGTGCTTTTTCCCCTCCCTTTTCCTCTCTGTCTCTCTCTGGCAAGCATACACATCCTCTAGCAACAAAACAAAACAAAAATTGTTAGAATTACTTCTCTGTGGACATAATATGCACTCTGTTCCTCTAGGATCCTCTAGGAATGAGATGGAGTTCCCAGATTTTCCAGGAGGGTAAATTAGGAATAGGTTCATGTTGCTCTTGGCCTAAGGCTCAGCAAATCCTGTATAGTCAGCACGCCCAGTCAGCTGCTTTTCACAAACTAGAAATAAGAGTGTAATTGAGTACTTGGGGTGTGTGTCTCTCCCACGGTCCCATGCCTCTGTTGTAGGGTGCAGTCTGTGTGCTGAATTGCCAGAGGCAGACAAGTCGGAGTGGGAAGCAGAATGAAAGAGTCAAGGCCATAGTACATGGACTTTCCAAGTTTTACTTCCAAATGAATCAATGTCATTGTTCCCTTTTCTTCAAGAACGAGAGAAGGAGCTGCTTTTTTCCACGCCCTTCCTGCCCTTCTTAAATTTTATAGTTTTTGTTCTCACTTTTATTCAGGCATGTAGATATAATATGGTTTTGTCGATAAAACATTTAGACAGAAAATTAAGAATACGAAGGTTTTTTTTTTGCTCTTTTCCTGACATTGAAATAGGAGGCGAGAAGGTGATTTATCTCCCTTTTACTAATTAGACTATTGAGATAAAGAGAGATTTAGTGATGGAATCACCGTGACAAAATTATCAGTGACTCGTTCATGGACTCAATCATATCAGTTCTCTTTTTGGGGCCTTGACTTTTTTCTCAGGTGCTGATTAGAAAAAAAAAAAAAAAACGAAGCACCTTTATTGCAGAAGTGGGGTGGATAATAATAAGTATGAAGAATGGCAACTGAATGGTAATTAATATTTCCATTAACATTGCTATCATTATTCTGCCATTCTCTTTTTACAAGTGGTTTTTAGGAGAGAAACAATAGCTCTTAATGGAAAGATAAATCTTGGGAGGCAGAGGATTATGGGTTGGCCTCTCCAACCCAGCATCTTCCAGCTTACTTACTGGGTAAGATGAACTTTTCTTAGTCCCTTATTTGTCTGGAGATAATAAGAACTACACCACACATATATTGTGAAAATGTAAAAACATACAGCCAAACAATTACAGCGAGAAAGCAGGGACATTTCTGCCAACCATATATTTTGTTTCGCTCTAAATCCAATTACGTGTCTTTGCATGTCACCTTGGATCCTTTGAATTTGGTTTGAGCAAAGACACTCTTTACACCACTTGTGGATACAAAGCCTTCTAACTCTAGCTGCTTTCTAGGTCATTACTATATCCTTGGGGGATGGTACAACCCACAATTCTCCTGTGTATGAACCTTTCTGACTCAGAACTCAAATGGGCAGCTGCAGGGTGTCTTAGTTTGGGCTAGTGAAACAAAATATCCTAAATTGGATGTCTTATAAACAACAGAAAATTTTTTTCTTACAGTTCTAGAGGCTGAAAGTCTGAAAGTGGAGTGCCAGCATGATCAAGTGCTAGTGAGGATCCTGATCTGGGTTTCAGATTGCTGAGTTCTATTGTATCTTCATACGGTGGAAAGAGAGAGAATGAGCACTCCGGCCTCAAAAGGGCACTAATGCCATTTACGTGGGCACCAACCCTATGACCTAATCACCTCCCAAAGGCGTCCCTTCCAAATATTATCATATTTGGAATAGATTTTAACAAATGAATTTTGTGATGGGCGGAAATGTTCAGTCCATAACATAAGGCTATTTCCTTATTGATGAAGCCAAAAGAGGATATCTTTCCATCTATGGCATCATTTAGAATAAACTCAATGTGTATTAGAGAATCTGACTCACAATTAACATTTAATATGTTCCCCTGGCCATGGGATAGATTTGTGTTCTGCTCATAAAGTGAGCCTGAGTCTTTCCCTTTCAAGGCCAGGATATGACCAACAGAGTGAATTGGTCCAGATTGGAGTAATGCTAAACTGCCTTTTGTTGCCTTGGAGAGTCCTGAAAAGCAACATTACTTGCACCATTCATGCTGAGTTCCTTTCTGTTGACAATACATTCCTGAGATTGCTTGTAGTATTTCTTCTGCTCTAGTCTTTGTAACTGCTTCATTGGCTTATTCCTAGCCTTAAGCCAACTAGTACAGATATGAAATTAGAGGTATCCAAACATCTCAGTGATGGAAGTCCTATGCATTAATACCAGTCATCAAGCAGGCAGTTAGTTTCAGGCTTTCTGACTTTATGATTCAGCCAAGGGATTGGACAAGCCTTTCAAGAAATTATTTATTACAGTGACCATTTTCAGTGATAACGGTTGCTTGAGGACCAACCAAAATGCAGGTCAATGAACTTTTCTAATATGTACCTAGTCATGTTATTCTGTAGACAAAGTTAATAGGCTCTGGTTACTAGGCCTTCTGAAAATTAAAACTAAATTGCACGAGCATTAAAACAACCATATTTTCACGGCTCATTCTTGCCTCTAGGGCATGAACATAGGAAGACAGAACCCACCAGATGTTGAGCTGATAATATCTGCTGAAAAAGACACAAACAAGTGTTGTGTGCCTAGGGGTTTACGGACCCTGCAGTCATGTCAATTTGGCTATGGTCCGATTGGATCTTATATTTGAAACAAGCATAGACCAAGCCAGCACCTGGGTGGCAGATGCAGAAGCTCCTGCAGAAATACAGGATGAGTGCTAGGAACACAGACAGCACTTCTCCCTCTGTGTTGATTATAAATTACTACCCAGTAGGAGACAAGACGTTGTCTTAAAGAGCTCTGCCTCTTTCCTGGAGTTTCTTTCTAGATAGTCCTTAAAAATGACTTTGCCTGGGAACCAGCAGTTAGCATAATGGCTATGTCGCTGGATTTCCACGTAGTCGACCGCGGTTCGTGTCCCGGACCCGGTGGCTTAAAACCCACGCCGGGCGCGTGTGCGTGTGTGCCCAAGATCCTGAGAGGAGAATGGAGGAGAAGGGATTGCGGCGTGACCATCCCCCCTGGGGGGTGATTTCTCGCTTTCTGTCTCTCTGTCTCTCTCTGTCTCTGGTGAGCACAGGCACCCTATAACAAAAATCTCTCCAAAAAACAAAAAAAATGACTTTGCCTTTCTTTACCCATATTTTGAAATGAGTAGCTTATTTCTTCCCCAACTAAAAATTCACCTTTCATCCTCATCATTTATCACTGAAAAATTTACTTGGCCATATTCTCTTTTAGGTTGTGGCTACAAGGTATGTCATGACTTTTTGTTTGTTCGTTTCCCCAAGAAGATGGTAGAATTTAAAGGTGAATGAATGAATTTTCTCTAATCTAAGTAATCTAATGCCTTTGATCACAGGATTTAGAAGTAGCTATAAAAATGTAAGTGTTGGGACCAGTACTTAGTGTAATGGCTATGTAGTTTGACTTCCATGTAGTTGACTGTGGTTCGAGTCCCGGACCCGGTGGCTTAAACTCATGACAGGAGTGTGTGCATGCATGGTCAATATCCAGAGAGGAGAAAGGAGGAGAAGAGATTGAGGCGTGGCCATCCTCCCGGGGGGTGATTTCTCGCTCTCTATCTCTATGTCTGTCTCTGTCTTTCTGGTGAGTGCACGCGCCCTATAGCAAAAACTTCTCAAAAAAAAAAAAAAAAAGTAAGTGTTGTGCTAATGATCCATCATGCTTTTTTTATGCATCTCTCTACTGTTGTTGCATAGGTAGAGTTCACAAACTCTACGCAAATCCCTATTCATCTGCCTCTTCTAGTCATGAATGTTGTATTTTGGTTTGAATTAGGGAAGTTTCTGTAGTTTTTATTTTCCTTTTCCTTTCCATGGTAAAAATAGTTAGCTAAAACCACCTATACATTTGCTTGTGATGATCTATTATTTGAACAATGTTTCAGTGTATCACTGCATATTTAATGTCATATCTCCTTAGCCATGTCTCAGATAACCCGCTTCTAATTTCAGCCTGTGCTTAGTTAAAACACTTTGTCAAACTTCCCTATCACATTTTTTTTCTCACACACATTATTTCATCCTCACGCCTGAAAAATCTGTTAACGGCAATTCCAATATTGGCAATGTAAGAGTGGGGGAAAAAAAAATCCTTGAAAAGGGAAAACTGAATTTGAATGTCATCATTGCAAAAATGAAACGTTGATTGAACACCCCTAGAGAAAGGGCACACCATATCTCTAATATGTGTGGGCTGTTTAGCACAGAATTATTACACAAAGGTTAAAAAATGTGTCATTCATTAAATAAAAGAAACTGTTTAAGTAGTTATTCCTCCAAATTTTTAAAGCTCATTTACGTGTAATTAATTAATTGAGAGAAAGATTCTGGCACAACGTAAAGTGTGAATAACTACTGCCAATTGAATTTCAATAAAAATAAAAGAGAACATAATCATTGAAATGACAATGCTATTCACGTGAAGAATATGGTTTTCGTTTTTAAGCAATGTCTCTGGGAACGTGTCTACCCTGTAAAACCCTGTGTATAGTTATGTAAATAGATAGCCGTAGACCATGTAGAATATGTAAATAGCATTTTGCACAGGAAGGACATCAGGAGTTTTGGGCGTGGTATTTTTGTCTGGATTTATTAAATAACAACTCTTGGGTGATAACACGAATTCTGGGGGTGGAAATACTTGACAGTGAAAATAACAGATCTGTTTACAGAACTGATAGGAGCTTGAATACTTCCAGCAAATCTTGAGAAAGAAAGGGTTCAATATAAATGGATCTTCTCAGAGATACCAAGATGTAATGATATTTCTTTAACTTGTAGTACTTACTAGGGTTTATTGAACATTTGCCGTATGCTTGGCACTGTACTGGGTGCTATGGATATTAGCAGAGTAAATGAGACAAACTTGAGCCTCCAAGGAGCTGATGGACTGGTTGAGAAAATGTGTGTAAGGTGGCATAATTAATGTGATGATTGTTACGTACATCTCAGCATATGCAGAGTGGCCTAGGCAAGCCAAGGGTCAGAAATGGTCTTCCCATGAGTATCACCTTTGAATGGAAACCTGAAGGATAAGAAAGTGAAAAGGATACATTAAGGACCCAGTAAGCATCACACATAAAGTTACAAAGACCAGTGAGATCACCAAGAGTTAGAGGAATTGGAAGATGTCTAAAACCTGAGCTAGCAGCAGGGAGGAAATTGAGGAAGGGTGAACTGAAGTGTAGAAAGAAGCCAGCCAGGAGTAATCTGGTGGAAGAAAGTGACTATAGTTGGGTACAGATCTGTTCCTAATTAATTCTGAAACATAGAACTTTGGAATTTGCCAAAAAGAATGCCTTCATAATAATATTTTAATATGGATACTATTATATAAGTCCAATTAAGCTCTATGATTTTTAAAAGTTTATTCATTTATTTATTTCATGAGAGAGACAAAGAAACTGCGTATCCTCAACAGGGTTTTCATGTCATGATCCACCCCTAGTCTCAGTCAGTCAGGATCATAGGCACACACATACACAACAGACTCAGAGAGGTCCTAGGATGTGAAAACAGGACCTTTCCCACGTGGGTCTAGTTGTATTACCACTACATCATTGTCCAGACTATTTTGAAACTGGAACCTCATTTTGGGAAAACTGTTACAATGGGATTTGTTGATCTACTTTCCTATTATTACGTATCTTCTAGTTACAAAGATAAATGAGATGGTCAATGACTTTAAGGAGGTAATGATACAGGATGGAGGGAGTAAAAACTTCAGAGGGACTATGAACCAGTTAGACTAAGAAGGTGAGATGTTGAGAGAGGGACCTCAGATAGTGGACCACTGATATCATCAAACCGTCTCATGGAAAAATGAAAGAAAATTGTAGATCCTCCCAACCCTGGCCTCTCTTTTCACTAAAAGGCTTCTGTTTCAACCACTGTGTACCTTGGGGGTACATCCTAGTTCTTTCTGAAGGTTAGAGGATGGGAGAATGGGAAAGTGGCCTAAGAAAACTACTTCCTATTAGTAAGTTGCTTTACACAATTCCACGGTTATCATTTCTATGCTATTCTATGTAAATACAGTTTGGTCCACAGACACCACTTTCAAAGAATGGAGTAAAGTTGCTGGAGTTTGCAGCATTAAACCCAGAGGCCTGTCTTCCTTTAAAGATACTCTTTAATAGTTATCGGTCACCATACCTGAGCCAAGTAAAAGGGTGCAGAGTTTAATCACAGAGTCCAACATCGTTAATCAAGAAAAATATTCTGGGATTCCTGTTTAGTGCTCTGAGTTTGGTCTTTTCCAACTCTTGGTTATTTCAAGGACACAGCTCTTTTGTTTACTTGGAGACACAAACAAACATGTACACGCACATCCTTCCGTCTTTTCCTTTCTCTCACTGAGCCTTGCCTAGCTCTGTGAAATAACATGATCTCTTAGTTTTCTTGAGGCTTTTTCTATAGTTGATTCACTTTTCACTCCCTTGGCATGAAACCTTCTACCCACTGGTCAGTTTTATTTTTCAATCTTTCTCCCCTAGATTACAGATAAATATAAGCACATTTTAAAATATAAATTACGTACAATGTTGATAAATGGCTCTTGTTTAAAGTCAAAAGAATGACATTATCCAATGGAAAGATAAATAAATAAATAAATAAGTGTAATGAAAGTACTTTGCTTAGAATAATTGAAATAATGAAAATAATTATTTTCTAAAAGACAGAGGGTAACCCTCCCTAAAGGATTAAACAAAAAATTTCAGGTCATCTATCTCTAGGGCCCAGAGGCAGTGAGATAGAACAGAGATAAAGTCACAGAAAAAGTAATTCTAGGAGGGCAGGTTCTATAGCCCAGTGGTTAAGGGAGTAAGATTCCCTCATGGCCTCACAGCCTAGTGATTAAGGGATCTTACATGGTTTGAATCCTGGCAACACAGCTTGAAAAATGCACCTGTATGTGTGTGTGCATGTGTGTGCTCTAAATCCTGACAGGATGAAGACATGGAAGATGAGTAATTGTGGTATGATCATATACTATTGAGGAGTTTTCTCTCTTTCTTTCTCAGGCAAGTACATGTACTCTCTGACTATCTAAAATAATAATAATAATAATAATGCTAGGGGAAACAAAGAACAACCCCAAGGATGACAGACGAACGAACGAACAGGTGCTGTTCAAGAGGTAATGCCACAGAAAGAAAATGAGCTTGAAGGGTTAAATGGATGTGGTAACTGGGAAATGGCTGATATCTATTAGAAGTGGAGTTCCAACGACCATTGGATGCAGACTGAGTGGGCTAGGTGGTGAGATGTTGCAGGCAGAATGTAGAATTAAAGACAAGAACAGTGGCCTGAAGGAATTGGTTAAAAAAAATGTTAAGTTTTAAATGCACATACTTTGCAGAATGCTTTCTGACTAAGAGAAGATATCCAACAGAAAAGAGTTTGAATATGTAAAGGAGAGGGGGAACTGTGAGAGATGAATATGTGAGCATTTATCCTCCAATAACCCATACAGTATCTTTGTGTAGGTTAGACAAAAGTGCCTTCCCTGGATGTGTGGGCCCCTCACCAGAGTGAGTGACTTGGTGAATCAAAAAATGAGGGCTTCATTCAGCCCCCACATGAAACTTGTAGCACCTACAATGATACATGGCAAAAATATCTGATGTATTCACACTAAGAAAAACTACCCATGTGCACATGGTTTTCCTTTGTGCTCAGCCATACTCTTTACCTTCCTCAAAATACACACTCATCCTTATTTACAGCCAGAACATTGGTTTGTCAATGTCCCACGTTGAGCTTTCTCCAAATATTCCTTGTTCAGGGCCCACAGAAGAATCCATGCTGGAAAGTCCCCAGCTGAAGTGTGTGGTGGCCAATAATCACATTATTAGAGACATTTTTTTTCGTTGATATTCCCAATTAGCTCCAGTTTCCTACTGCTTACCAGGCCTCAGAGGCAATTTCATGGTGTTGGTGATATTTTGAGAATAACATTTTTTTTTCTAATTTCAGTAGGTAGCAGCTTATGATAGAAACTACAGTTTAATCACAATATTATAGGAACAAAATTTATATATATATATATATATATATATATATAATTTCTACTCGCAAGAGAAAAAAAAGGAGTACACA
>NW_006159919.1:165349-236349 GCF_000334495.1 Tupaia belangeri chinensis
ATTTCTACTTGCAAGTGAAAAAAAAGGAGTAAACATGGTTATGGATGGTTATGGACATTATTTAATTACCTTGGAAGGATGCAAGCTATCAAACATTTAAAATAATCTTTTTTAACTTCAGTGCTTTTTTACTTTGTGTGAAAATGTTACATGTATATTTTTAGTAATTTCTTAGGGGATTTTAAAGTAGAAATTTTCTATTTTATTATGTCTAGGTGACAGTGATCCAGAAAAGAATTCACCATGGAATTGAACAGAGATTCTGTCAATGAACAAAGAAGGCAGGAAGATGCCCTAGAGCTTCTAGGCTCCAGGTTAGAGGACCACCCTCATACGCACTCCACTGCCTCTGTGTCTCCATTTGTAAGAACAAAGAGGGGCTCTATAACTCTGAGCTACCCTGCTTATATCACCTCCATCTCTCTCCTTCCAAACATGTGAAACCTTATGCCAGCATTTGCCCAGAGTATGGGAGTAACTGGTTTGGGTCATGTCCCTCTTTATATCATTACCACAATAACTGAGTACTCCATGCATCTCTCCTCTTGTTCTAGTCCTTTTTGTCCCAACCCCTATTGGCCTAACCTCTTCACTATAAATTAACATGCAATGCATTTTTCCCCCAATTAGAGTATAAACTAGAAGTTTCCTCTGCTTTGCTCACGGCGGATATTTGTGCCTGGGCCAGCAACAGGCCCATGGAAAGCACGTCATAGTTATTTACTGGGTGGGTGAATGAAAACCAACTGAGGACAAGAGGATTTGAACTTGACACGAGTTTTGATGTGGACTATGAGAGACCACAAAAAACAAGGACAGTGGGACCAGCAGTTAGCGTAATGGCTATGTCGCTGGACTCCCATGTAGTCGCTCGACTCCCATGCAGTTCGTGTCCCAGACCCGGTGGTTTAAAACTCACGCCAGGCACATGTGCGAGTGTACCCAAGATCCCAAGAGGAGATTGGAGGAGAAGGGATTGCAGTGTGACCATCCCCCCTGGTGGGGGGTGATTTCTCACTTTCTGTCTCTCTGTCTCTGTCTGTCTGGTGAGCGCACGCGCCCTATAGCAAAAACCTCTTCAAAACAAACAAACAAACAAAAAATCAAGGACGGATTCCAAGACTGTTGATCGGAGACGTTTATGGGGTCAAATTCAGTGGTCAGTGTTAGGAGAGGCAGCAGTGGAAGGCAATAGGCTTGCAGAGGAGGCGTTCTCTCTGTCCAGGACTTAATTTGCTCTCATAACTATCGGTTTTTCATTTTCACTGTTTCTTTCTTCTTTCTTCCATGAGAGAGAGAGTGCCACCACAACAGAGTCTTCCTGCTTTCTCCCCCAGCCTTGGGTGGCCAGGGTCACGGGTACACGTGTACACCTAGCACGTACAGGGAGATTTTGGGAAGCAAAGTAGAGACATTCCCATGTGACTGTAGCTCTGTGGAATGTATGTGACCTCACCACCTGGGCTGGCCTATCAGTCACTATCTTATCAGTAAGATGTGCTATAGGGAAAATATTGTTTAAACACACACACACACACACACACACACACACACACACACACCCTTTGAAGCTCTTGATAGCAACTGCTCTCCATGAAGTTCTTCCCAGCAAAAAGCAAAATCTGTGCTTTTCTAACTCAATATTTACTTTGGTGGAGGCTGAAGTATTGTGAACAAATTGCCAAACTAGTAGACACCCCCAGCATATAGTTGGTGCTCAAGAAAAACTTGCCGAGTAAGCGGATCAAATGCCTTGGCAAAATTATGAATTAGGCAAACTCGGTTTTCTGTTTCACCCTCTCAGAGCTCCTTTTTCCCCTCCTGGCACTTGGGTCTGCTCTTCTGATCTCCTGTTACATTTTTTCCGTTGTGTTCTAGCCATCCTGAAAGGGCCTTCCACTTACAGCCAAACTTCTTCCTCTCCTCTCCTGTTCCCCACAGGTAATTATGTGACTATCTTAGGCTTCATTCGTGTAGAACCATGCTTTTTCTTTGAGGGGTGATGATAGTGGCTTAATTGGACAAAAGAATTCCAACAAAATTTCTGCTTGACAGACCATAATACTAGAGGACTGCAATGTATGAAACAAGTTAAAATAATAAGATTAAAAAAACATCCTAGGAAATGATGCTGGTATCAGATATGTCGGGTAGTGTGTCAGGGTAACGACGTTTGAGAGTATTTGTGCTTTTTTGGACTAAGAATTTAAAAGTCGACTTAATAGGCTAGGGGTGTGTCTATTCAGAGGGCGTTTTTCCTAAGAAGGAGATACAGTACATAATTCTTCTATTTCTGGTAAGAGATTTCAAAAAGACAGTCATCCTTGTATGTACTTTAACACAGTACTATGTTCACAGAATTATTTTTTCATAATATGAATAATTTCAGATTTTGATGTCCGATCTCTATTTCTTCACATCGGGAATAAAATGAATATATTTTGAACTTTCTAAGATAAATGTTTTGTGATTTGTCTGCTGCTAGAAAAATCAATGCATGGATGACACCTCTAGATAGAAAACCAGCTAGGAATATAGTTGAAATCTAATTTTTAAAATAGTTTTGCTATTTGGGAGTGATAGAGTGAATATCATTTTTTAGGGAAATTATTGGATTCACAATCTGCACCTGGTTCATTAAGGAACAGTGGTGCAAAAATTATATGTGAGAATTCTTTGGTTATGTCCTCCTGTGCAGTCGATGACAGAAAAAGTGAAAATTAATTTTATTTCATGTCATCTCAGCAAAAATTAGTAAAGGTTTCTATCAAGGTTTATTTTTATTAATTGACCACTTAAAAATTTTCTAGGATGCCAAATATCATCTAAACACATATTCCATGTCAAAACTTTCTAGGTAACAGCTATGGTTGATAAATGCTAAAAAAAAAATAAAAAGAAAAAAGAAAACAAAAACAATACAAGGGAAAAGATTGTGGGTAAGATAGAAAGAAATGAAAGAAGAAACTATTTTGAGTAACTTTTAATCATTAGGTACATTTTTGTATGTTCCCTAAATCTTTAGCTAAAAGATATATGGTATAAAAACTAAAAAAAAAAAAAAAAATGAAAAAAGAAAACAAAAACAATACAAGGGAAAAGATTGTGGGTAAGATAGAAAGAAATGAAAGAAGAAACTATTTTGAGTAACTTTTAATCATTAGGTACATTTTTGTATGTTCCCTAAATCTTTACAATACCACTCTGTGAGGCAAATGGATTTGATTAGAAAGCCCAGGATTTCCTAAACCCATATTTAGGAAGTAATGTCTTCCTTTAAACTACCAGCCTCCCTGACCTTCCCTCCTCCCTCCTTCTCAATTAATCTATTACATGAAGGTTTATGAGAACATAATTGGACTCCAGGGAACTTACCATTTCCTCTGTTCAAAGAAAAAAATATTCATTTGAAAATGTGAAGATTGCTTTAAAAATAATATATCTTCCAATTGGTCTAATAACATTATTAACAAAAAAGAAAATCCATCTACCCAGAAACTCTTATAAGAGCTATAAAAATGAGTACCGTAAGTTCCCCAAACTTATCATTTACTCTAAAACCTGCCCCACTGAAGGAGAGCTGGTAAGTTGCAACTAAAAACTGCTAGTTGTCATATACATTTTATTTACTTAAAAGAACTTTACAATTCAAGTAATAACAAAACTGTTTGTTAATTAAATAGAGGTCAATGGTTGCTGCTCAAGCTTTCTGAATATCATAATTTTGTCCTTACAAATAGAAAATGAAGGCATTTTAACAGATATTTGAAATTGTTTAGCTAGTGGTTCCAATATTTTGTTTAACTTAGTGGGTAAAACATCCAAAATGAGCGTTCCCACTTTGTTGAATCCTGTTATACCTGAAAACTGTCCTCTACAACAAACAAGACCAACAATTGAATTAAATTTAGGTTGATTACTCCACTGTTCATTAAATTGATGATATTCATTTTCAATACTGGGTTTGAATAGTTGATTCTTGTGTCACTTCTTGGAATTCTAATTTGGTTACCTACAAAAATGATTTTTAAGATAGTTTTTAATTTGAAACAAAATATTTAAATAAATGCTTTTTAATTAAAAATTATTCAAGTGGTTGTGATATGAAGTCAAGCTCAGTGGAAGAGGAGCAAGAGGATTTATGAGACAGTGTTTTAACCAGCATGATCAGGATGGTTAAAACAAGGAGACCAGGCTCTATGAAGCTGGGACATTGCTCAAGAGGGCTTATATCTGCAAAAGTGAAGAGAAGGAGAGCTGCCTGCGAGAACAGCATGAGAAGCTCTGGGAATGAAAGGTAATGAGATAAATCTTATCAACTTTTAGGAAGTAAGAAGATATTATAGAATAGGTAGGTTGCATTTCACTCTGCCTGACATATAGTAAGGGCTCAATGCGTAGTTGGTGGTTGAACAATTGAGTGGGTCAAATGATGGAGGGAGTTAAGAGCCCAACAAAATAATTTTGATTTCTTGTTCACTGTGCATGTCTAGTGTCTAGCATAAATTAGGAGTTCCATAAATATTTGTTTAAATACTGATTGACTTATATGCTTTGTACACAGTATGTGCTGTCTAAATATTTTCCAGTATTGTTCAAGTTCTGGGAATTACTAGTTGAATATCTGGATTTTTCAGATAGAAAAATTCAATGATTTGATTATATGTGAGAGTTTCTATTCTGATCTCATTGAATAGTACAGAATGCCATGTTGTTTAAAGATCTTTTATAGTGCTGCAAAGAGAAATTTATGAACACATAGTATCATATTGCTTGCTAGAGTCAGAGCTCCTTCAATAAAATTCTTTCAACAGAAGGGGCTGAGAAACTAGTGGAGCTGAGAGGAGTAAGCAAAATATTCATTCATTCACTTGTTTACTCATTCAGTTAAAATACCAACTATGGGCCAGGCATCATTCTAGTTAAGTAGCCCATATAGAAGTTTCTGTGCTTACATAATTTTCATTCTAGCTGGGGAATCAATAGTAGTATAGAGTATGATTAATGGAAAGAAGAAGAAAAAGAACATGGAATGAAGGTGGGAAGCGTTGGGGCTGAGAGGTGAGAAATTCTAGTTTCAAGAACAGTGGTCCAAAAGGCCTTACTGAGAAGGGGAACACTCAGGTTAAGATCTAAAAAAAGTGATGAAACAAGCCATGAGGATGTCTGAGAGAAGAGCATTTCAGACAGAGGAAATAGCACATTTCGAGACTCAGGCAATGGTGTGCTTGGCATGGTCCAGGAGCTCCAAGGAAGCCAGCATGTCTGGAATGAGTAAGAGAAGAAGGGTAGGAAATCTCTGTTCAGAGAGGTGATAGAGGTCACAGGAAGGAGTCTTGCTTTTACTCTCAGTGATATGGAAGCCATATGGGGTTTTGAATCGAGGAGAGTGACCATCCTGATTTGGTCAAGCTCTGGGCAGCTAAATACCTCTCCGTGTCACTATCCACAATTTTATGGACTAGAATAATTATTCTTCCTGGGTTCACATTGTATTTCTTTAGACTAGATTACCACATTTCCCTTATTTTTGATAATAGATCCCCTTTCTCTTCTTTCCTTGGGTTACAAATATCTCTAAAATGCTGTGTTCATATTTGTGTGCCCAGTAACATCCAATGTAACCTTTGTACATGGTAGGCATTTACCAAATATATTTGAAGAGGTTTTTGCTATAGGGCACGTGCGCTCGCCAGACAGACAGAGAGAGACATAGAGACAGAAAGCGAGAAATCACCCCCCAGGGGGGATGGTCACACCACAATCCCTTCTCCTCCATTATCCTCTTGGGATCTTGGGCACGCACGCACACACACCCTCGTGAGTTTTAAGTCACCGGGTCCAGGAACCGAGGTTGACTACATGGGAGTCCAGCAACATAGCCATTATGCTAACTGCTGGTTCCCAGCATTTACCAAATATTTATTGTCTATATGTAACTTTTCAATTTTGGGATCAATTCAAGTATGAAATGTCAGACAAGTGCACACAACTAGTGATATTGCCTATGATTTTTTTTTTTTTTTGAGAAGTTTTGCTATAGGACGCATGTGCTCACCAGAAAGACAGAGAGATAGAAAGCGAGATATCACCCCCCAGGGGGGATGGCCATACTGCAACACCTTTTCTTCTGTTCTCCTCTTGGGATCTTGGCGACACACGCACAAGCGCCCTGGGAGGGGTAAAGCCCCTGGGTCCAGGACGCGAACAGTTTTCGACTACATGAGAGTCCAGCGACATAGCCATTATGCCAACTGCTGGACCCTTGCCCATGATTCTTTGACATGACTGAATAAATTTATGTATTGTTTATTTAAAATATTCTGCCTGTATTATTAATTTTTTAAAAGTCATAAGTTGATTTATCATCCATGGGTGACCAAAAACAATTAGCTATGTTACAACCAGGGTTTCACTTATAGGCATTTGAAACAACCTTGTGATTCCTTCGTAGTTTATCCTATGTGTGTTATTTTTTTTTCAAGATTAATCATTTTTTTAATCTTTATTTATTTATTTATTTTAATTTGACCAGAGAGGAAGAGAGAGAGAGAGAGAGAGAGGGAGAGAGAAAGTGAGAAAGCAAGCCATCTGGTCCAGGACTTGAACCATGGTCGGGCATGTGGGAG
This sequence comes from Tupaia belangeri chinensis, assembly GCF_000334495.1. Classification (NCBI taxonomy): domain Eukaryota; kingdom Metazoa; phylum Chordata; class Mammalia; order Scandentia; family Tupaiidae; genus Tupaia; species Tupaia belangeri. The sequence goes on from NW_006159919.1 coordinate 171,979, forward strand.
TCCAGTGCCCTTAATTTGAGGGTATAGAAGGCCCCATTTCTGATGGTCTCCCCGCCCTCCCCCCCCAGCTCAACTCAGACTCTCCCATCTTCAGTTCCCTCCTTTGGAATAAGTTCTCTCATACCAAAGGAAAGAGCTTTGCTTTTAGGAAGCTTCTGTAGAATGCTACTGGTACTAAGCATTTGGAATCCTTCAGAGCTTAGCATAACAAGGACTAAAACACTATGCCTAATTTGCACCTCTCTTAACCTGCCCAAACATAGTCACATTTATTTATTTATTTATTTATTTATTTATTTATTTATGCAAGGTCCTCTAACTCTGCAGACTGCTAATGACCTAGTGAAAGTCTCTCTTCTGCATGAACATCTATTGGATAAAATGATTTAATCAGCTTTGATGATCTGGAATAATAGGACCTTAGCATGGGATAGGCTCTTCTGATTTGAAAGTGAATGTCCTAACCTCTTTCCCCATGACATTTATTTTCCATAAATGGGGCTGGCTCTGTTTTGGCATTCTTTTAGCAGCAGGAGACCATTATTGTGTGAGAATGTTCTCTCCCCTTTCACATTATCTCTTAATTATTGCCCTCTTTTCTATAGACAATGCCCTCAGGAATTTTCATGTAATTTCCCTCCTCTGACTTGTACTGCCATGGGACAGGATTTGGGTGTTAACCCCAGAAAGGCCAGAATAATGAATCTTGTGGAGAGTTGGCTCAGTATCCAAGGAATCCTTTGAGAGGGGGATGAGAGTCTGAGCAATGTCAGAGGCAAATGCTTGGGAACTATAAAATTTGCATTGAAACCTTTAAGGGAAAAGGGAGGATGACAATGGAAGTCTTAAGACTGGTGGGGAGGCTGATGGTAGATTTAGTTTTCCCACATGCTAGTCTCTCAAGACCACTGCTTTATTTGTTTATTTTGAAGAAAAGGTTTCATCCCTCCTACTAACGAAATAGCTCTGGCTGTGTAAATCCCATCTCTGTTGTTTTGTCGAGTCTGTAGCCAGCCAGATTAAAACAATGACTGCAATAAAAACAGAGAACTCCCCAATGCATCTTAATGGTTGTTTGTTAACTTCAAAGCTGACCATTTAATGCTAACCCTATTAAGCAAGTAATCCAAAAATAAGTACCCAGCTTGAGTCATTAGCATTTAATTATTTAGCATTTTTTGTCATTAATTTACAATATAGGGTAGCCTATATATATAAAATGTGTGTGTGTGTATGTGTGTGTGTGTGTGTGTGTGTGTGTGTGTGTGTGTGTGAGAGAGAGAGAGAGAGAGAGAGAACTTTTTAAAGACCCCTTCATACACACACATACCCCTTAGGATATGAGTTTATCTTCAGGCAGAAATGCTGCTCTTGTATTATTTATAAGTCTGGGGGAAATTGGTTAAGGTTATCATTTTCTACAGAGGCACAGAAAACCTATTAAGAATAGTTTACCACCACCCCTCACCCCCGCCCCACCCCATGCATTTGGATGTCAGCCAGGGGAATTCACAAAATCTGTTGAATTTACCATCAATATTTATTGACTGTAATTGTAATGTCATATAATGAGGAAAATTGAGCCCCGATTGCAGGCATTTCTGGCAGTGAAAGAGTAGGGCTTTAAGTCTTTTCTTTATTTCCTTGAAAATATAGGGAAAAAAGTTCCTGGTGCTTTTTCAACCCAATACAAAGGTCACTGACAATAGCCCACCTATAGGTGCTGATGTGTGACATTTAAACTGAGCACAAGAAAGCATGATAAGCATTAAAAAGAACTAGCTGCCTTCAAGATAATGCTGTTTACCAAATCACTTCTCTTTGGAAAAAAAAAATAAATGCAGCATTCCAGTTTATTTTTCAGATATTACTTGAAAATATACCTTATTCTATCTTTGAGAATGTGAATAAAGAACAGAGTTCCTATCACTGATATTTAACTCACCCATTCATAAATGATATTTTAAGAATGTGGCTTAGGCTGTGCAAACTAGGACCTGGGGAAATATTCTTTGGGTGATATATTCAGCTGCTTTGTTTTACTGAAGAATATTGAAGTGTTTATATAACAGAAGCTATGTGTACATGTTGCCAAAACTACCAGCAGGAAAAAATATAAAATCATTTGGAAAATTGTTCTATTTTTGCCATATATATAAATAAATAGGGCGAAGTAACCATTATGATACATATATACATACACACATATGTACACATACATGTATGTATATACATATATATTTTAATGGTTACTTCACCATCATTATTTATATATGACAAAAATAGAACAATTTTGGAACCAGCGGTTGGTGTAATAGCTATGTCACTGGACTCCCATGTAGTTGACCACGGTTCGAGTCCTGGACCTAGAGGCTTAAACTCATGCCAGGCACATGTGCGTGCATGCCCAAGATCCCAAGAAGAGACTGGAGGAGAAGGGAAGGGATTGCATCATGACCATCTCCCCCGGGGGGAGTGATACCTCGCTTTCTGTCTCTCTGTCTCTCTGTGTCTTTCTGGCAAGCACACATGCCCTATAGCAAAAAACAAAAACAAAACAAAAAAAACCTCTCCCCCCCAAAAAAAAGAAAAATTTCTAAATTAGTTTATTTTTATGTATACACATATGTGTGTTTGTATGTATGTGTATGTATCTTAGCTGATGAAAGGTATCACATCTTTTCACCCTTACAGCCCAGAATACAGAATCTTGGCAATCAAGAAAACTACAGAAGCAAGGCAACTGATTTCTACCTGCCCTTCTCTGGGTCATAAATTCTCTGACCTACTTCACCTTTAAGTTGGTCAGCATTCCAGAGGAGTCTTACACTACACCTAGTGGCCAAAAAGAATCTAAACAAACTGACCTTGTGAAGTTCCCCCCTTTATTATCATTAGGTAATGGTTCATGGTTTGTGCTCATAGTTCTACAAAACTATTCATTCTTTACTGAATCTAAGCATAAAAAGAAACCATCTAATACATGAAAAGTTTTCCCTTGGTCTTTGGCTCTTAATTTTTGAAGACTCCTGTGTCAAGTAAAACTATACTTTAAAAAAAAAATTGCTGTGCTTTTTTTTTTTTTATTAATCCGTCTCTAGTTGTAGGACTGTCAGTCAAGAACCTAGAGTTGGGTGAGGAAAGGTTGTCACTTATTCTCTCTGTACTGCTGAAACCAGGTAGATTAGTATGGTTTAGGGATGAGTGGGAGTAAAAAGAAAGAAGAGTAGTAGAAGGGGCTGAGGCTGTTAGTCTGAAGGAAGATATGAGATATGGGAAAAGCAAATGTATGTTTAGATGTCACTGCTCATTCACCAAGGATCAGTGGAGAAGAAGCTGGGAAATGAGGAGCCTAATTTTCATTGCTTCAGGCAAGGTAAAGCTAACAGAATAGAAGTAGGGAGGGAGAAAAAGAGGGAGAAAGCATCCCAATGGGGTATGGTCATGCCACAATCTCTTCTTCATTGACATTGAAAACAGTATTATGGGGGCCAGCAGGTGACGTGGTGATTAAGGCATTGGACTCCCACGTGGTCTACCATGGCTTGAGTCCTGGACCTAGTGACTTGAAAATCATGCCAGGCATGTGTGCGTGTATGCCCAAGATCCTAGAGAGTGAAGAAGGGATTGCAGTGTGGCCATCCCCATGGAGGATGACTTCTCATTTTCTCTCTCACTGACTCTCTCTTTTATCTTTCTGGGGAGTACATGCACCCTATGGCAAAAACTTAAAAAAAAAGAAAGAGGAAGGAAGGAAGGAAAGAAGGAAGGAAGAAAGAAAAAAAGAAAGAGGAAGAAAGAAAGAAAAATTGTATTTAAGTTTTTGGAAAACAGACTTAAGTTAACTGAAATGATGTTCTGAGACCAAGATTATGAAATCAGTCATAAAGTACATTTGCCTGTATCCACACACACACACACACACACACACACACACACACACAGTGTGATAAAGGGTGTATGTGTTCATGAGAGAGAGACAGAGAAAGAGAGAGAGAGAGAAAGTGAGAAAGTATGCCCTTATAGGGGTAGTCATGCCACAATCCCTTCTGCTCCATCTCTGCAGATTTGGGGCATACACACATATGTGCCCAGCATGCATGCACATGTGATTAAAAAATGAACCATTTCACAGATGGGGGAAGGGAAAATAACAATTTATATTTTTAAAAGATAAGGAATTTAATGATACTGTTTGACTTTCTCCAACATATGGCTGTGAAAAAATTAATGGCAGTTTAGGGAATTTTGAGATGTAATGCATATTAAAATTGATTAATACATGCAAAGAAAGCAATTTGGCTAGCATAAAATAAATATAAATTATTACCAGCTGTTGTTATTATTGTTGTTATTTTTATTATTGGGTCCAATATTATTGATGTAGGGGAAGAAACAATTTCTTTTCTTCATTAATCACTAGGTTCATGGCTGAGGTTCCTATAAAAAAAGACAAATTAACAAGAGAAAAGTATATACAATTGTTCAATGCAAGTTTTAAGTGACATGGGGCCTTCACAAGGAAATGAAAACCTGAAGAAACAAAGTAAACTTTTGTATGCTTATGCTTAGGTTTGATGAAGAGTAGACAGCCATGGAGGAATATGATTGGAGAACAAGAGGGTATGATACAATGGGAAGAATCTGGGGATAACTTACCAGAAAGGTCTGTGTGTTTAGACTCTTATTTGTATCTTGTATCTTCAGAAATAAGGTTGTTCTTTTCCTCTCAGTATAAGGAAGGCACCTTTCCGAACGAGGGTCTTATGACCCGTGTTAGAGGAAAAGAACAGAGTCATGGTGAGAGTGGTCTATTTTCTCAAAAGCCAATGTGCCTCATTCTTGGCTACATTTCTTTCCTACTAGGGGACATTACTATGTAATGTAATGTCATCTATCTATTAATTATTTAGATATATCTTGGCCTCTTCTGACTTAAAACTGTCACTTTAAATTAATTTGGTCTCATTTGGAAATACTCCATTGTTGGAGGATTTTTGTCTCAGTCAAGTATGACTTCTCTCCCTTTGTCCTTTTACTGGGACCCTTCTAACTTACCTCCTCTTTGGCTTCATTCAATCTGATTTCACTTCAAACTGAAATGAAAAGGGCAAGATAAGAAAAGTGAATTATCATGGGCAAGATATTCTAGATTCAACAAATAGAGCATAGATTCAGCCCAGGTGGAATTAACACTTTCACAATGTTGTACATGTGTTTCTTTAGTTCTACATAATTTTGTTGCCAAACCTTTCTAATGGTGTCTTTTCTGTATTATGTAGTTGCACAAAAATCTCTGCTAATTTTAGGGGGAAAGCACAGGGAATTACTGCTCATTTCTCTTGATGCTTCGAATGATTACAGAGGAAGAGTAATCTCAACATCTTCAATAGTCAGGAATCCTAAGTACAACAAAATTTATCCTATGCTGACAAAATTTAAATTTCTAAGTTTAGTAACATAGAATAGGAATTTTAGTAATCTACAATATAACAGGATCAATATAGTTATACTTCTTCTTTTTTTTTTTTTTTTTTTTTTAAGTCCTGATGCAACATCTTCTATGTGACCTTGGCCCGACTTGAGAACAGCCCTTTATACAAATGACACCACTAACACTTTAAGAGAAGACTGGAGCAGCAAGAGATTAAATTTTTATTGTGCAGTAGGGTGACAGGATAAAATATTCTGAAAGGATAGCTATTGAATTTTTCTTTTAATTTTTAAAATGCCACTCTTTAGCTTTTAAGACTTGGTGAAGACTCCATGAAAGCATGAGGATGCTGGAGTATTTACCCATTGACTAGGGCCCCTCATTGGTTGAGTAGCATCTTGGAAGCATAAAGTACGATCAGTCCTGCTCACCTATCGGCCTCGGACAGAGAGATAAGTCAAGTCCTCGGTGTGTGTGGAAACTCTTTATAGAGGAGCTTATAGTGGGCAGGAGTGTATGAACAGGGCACCAGTCGCCAGTCAGGTTGATTATTCAGTAATGAATACTGATTAGGACATTTAGACACTGTATTCATTTGCAAGGGATACCACAACAAAATACTATAGACTCATTGACTTCAACAACAGAAATATTCTCTCACAGGCTGGAAGTCTGAGATCAAGGTGTCAGCAGGATTGTTTCTCTTGAGCATTTTCTGCTTGTAGAAGCCATCTTCTCCCTATGTCCTCATATGGTTTCCTTCTGCGGTTGTGTCCTCATTTCTTCTTATAAAGATGCCAGTCAGATGGGATCAGGGCTTCCCCTAATGATTGGACTCATTTTAAATTAATTACCTCTGTAAAGGCCCTATCTCTAAATATAGTTACATTATTTAAGACTGGAGTGTGGGGCTTCAATATGCGAATTATCTGGGATACAATTCAGTCCATAACACGTATATCAGATACGTAAGGGAAACAAAATAATGTTTATTCACATCTTAAAGTAACAAAGAATGTGAGATACTACAGAGAGGTTATCAGTTGATTTCTGTGTAATGGACTATTTTATTGACACTTTTTCCTGAGCAAACAGCTGCAGATTAAGTATAATTCTATATATTGAATGGCAACTTGTCCAATTCCTTTCTATTTTTTTTTTTTTGAGAGAGATTTTTGCCATAGGGTGCGTGTGCTTGCCAGAAAGACAGAGACAGAGAGATAGAAAGTGAGAAATCACCCCCTCCCGGGGGGGGGGGATAGCCACACCAAAATCCCTTCTCCTCTGTTCTCCTCTCAGGACCTTGGGCACGCACACATTTGCACCCGGCATGAGTTTAAGCCACCAGGTTTGGGACTCGAACCATGGTTGACGACATGGGAGTCCAACAACATAGCCATTACGCTAACTGCTGGTCCCTCATCTACTGTTTTTGTAATGCATACCTCTTGATAGAAATTTGGGAGATTTTTTTTCTGAGAAACTAAACAGATATAAAAAATGTCCAAAGTTCTCCAAAGGATAATCCAGGTAATATCCTTATTGTCTTATAAGTAAAACATGTAATCCAGAAAATTGTTTAGGAAAAATTACTCAGTATATATGGACAATAAAGAACCATAAGATATTAAGGAAAGCCTCCAAAATGAAACAATACAAAGCAATACAAAACAAAACAAAAGAAAACAAAACAACAACAACAAAAAACACAGGAGAAAATTGGAGGTAACAGAGACAATGAAAGAAAATAATTTATAAAAAACTTCTTAAATCATTAAATTATTGTCAGAGAGAACTGTGAAAAACTAATGATCAAAAAGGGAAACTATATAAAAAACTGAACTAGAAAAAATTAACATAGAAAGAAAGATATAAAAATTGAATTAGGAAAAGAAAATGGAGAAGAAACTACAATGTTTTAAAGTTTATGCTATAGGGCACGTATGCTCACCAGAAAGAGAGAGATGGGTACAGAGGAAGAGAGAGAAAAACCACCGCTCAGAGGGGATGGAGATGCTGCAACCCCTTCTCCCTTCTCTTCTTAGGATTGTGGACACTCATGCACACGTAATGAAGTGATTTTTAAGCTGCAGGGTCTAGGACTGAATTAAACAGTTGACCATGTGAGATCCAGTTACCTTAAACTCCATGCCACCTGCTGGCCTAGAAATGAATACTTGAATATAAACAATGAGTGATTATGATATTAACTAGGACACTGAAGAAAAATGTGGAGAAGAAAAAATTATCAAGGAAGTAATTAGAAAGGACCAGGCAGTGATATAGTAGTAACACAACTGGACCCACAGGAAAGGTTCTGGGTTTGGGTCCCGGATCTCCATGACCATGCTAGACAAGGGTGCTCCTGCACACTCCTGTTACCTGGGCTGCATGAGACTGAGGGCAGATCACAGCCTGAAGACCTTGGGGGCCTTGGGGGTATAGTCCTCTTTCTGGCTCTGTCTCTATCACTCACGGAAGAAACAGATGAATACATTAAAAAAAAAAAGAATGAAAGAGTATGAGAAAATGTTTCAATAGTGAAGGACCTCAGAGCGTCTGCTATAATCAAATTTTAAAATCCCACATTTAAGGCACTATACAATATTAAAGCATTAGGTATAAAAACTTAGAAACAAAAACTAAAAGGGTCAAATGAAAAAAAAAACAGGAAGAAAATATGACATTGGACCCTGGAATGTGGGGAGTATTAAAAATGACCCCCTTCCAATCTGATAAAAAATCATTTCTTAACCTGAGATTCCTTCACAACCAAACTGATATCAAAAGTGAAAGGAAAGATATTTTTAAATAAGCGAGAACTCAAAACATTTACCTGCCAAGTACGCTTTTTCAAGAAACTTCTGAATGATGTATACCACCAAAATGAATCAGTCAGCCAAGAAAAAAGACAATATCAGGGTCAGGAATGAGTACATAAGAAAAATCATTGTCACAGAAAACTATTGACTGTGAAAAAGCCAAAGCAAAACAAAACCAACAAAGCAACTACATTTGCAATGTCATAGTAGCATAAAGCATATTGATTTGGCCACATACTCAGATAAAATTACACTGGGAACATAAAGCAGTAGAAATGAATATGATGGTATGAATCTTCATCTCAGAATAGTGATTGAGTAGAAACACATCTAAATAGATACATTAAGAAATAGAAGTATATATTTTTGATTTAGTGATGAAAGGATAAATAGCACAAAATATAGCTAAAATATAGGAAGCAGTGGTAATGCAGTCAGTGAACTGCTACATTTTTTGGTAAGGTTGTTCATATTAATTTCTTTTAAAAGTCTGGCTGGTTTAATAAAAATTAAAATAAAGCAAAACAGTCAAAGGTATAAAATATGCCAAGAAGTCAAAATAAGATAGCAGATACACATATTGGAACACATGTAGTTCATCAAATAGGTATTTACATGTGTGCCTTTAAAAACATAGCCAGAGGGTATGTGTGCTCACCAGGGATAGAGGGAGAGAAGGCACCCTCCCAGTGGAGTGTGGTCACACTGCAATCTCTTCTACTCCATTTGGCCATCCCATTGGGATTTGGGGGACACATACACATGCAGCTGGCATGTTTTTCAAGTTGCCAGGATGTGAATGGCACTTCAAATCACTTAACTCCTGTGTTGCGGGGCTGGCCCACATGCTTTCTTTATAGCTGTCTACATATCTGCTGAAGGAAGAATGAATATTGTTTCGGTCCACTTTTGTGTCACTAATAACTGAATACCACTTGGGTAAATTGGTAAAGCATAATTAGCTCATGATTTTAGAGGCCCAAGTCTAAGGGACTGCACCCAGTGACAATCTTCTTCCTGGTAGGCACAGTCCTAAAGTGGCGACAGGTACCATACGGTGAGACAGAGTGAGTGTGTGTCCATGTCTGAGTGTCTGTTTCATTCACTGTCTCTGTAAATTCACAAGAATTCAATCTTGGGGGCATCATCCTGATGACCTTAATCCTACCCACCTCTTTGTCTTAAAATTGAATTAAGTTTTCAACTTCTTAACCATGTCACAATAAAATTTTATTACATGAATTTTGGAAGGACACATTCAAATCATAGTAATTATGTAGCTTCGTGTATGTGAAATTTAAATAATTTACATACATCATTATGTGTCATTTAATGATGGAGATACATTCTAAGAAATGTGTCATTTGGCAATTTCATCATGGTGTGGGCAATATGGAGTACGCTTTCACAAATCCAGATGATATAGCCTACTACACACCTAGGCTATATGGTATCGCTGTTATAATCTTATGCGACCGCCAATGTATATGTGGTCCATTGTTAACCATAAATTCATACTGCAGTGCATGACTGTGTATGTTATATGTATGCCTGAAGCACTACTGACCTTCCTGCTCTACCATGTAGGGCTAAAAAGTCCTGCTCCTGATCATAGCATGATTCCAGAATGTCATTAGAAAATATAAAAAATGTATAAATACATTCCAAAAATATACAACTGTACAAAATTATTTCCATTCTTTGCACCTTTATTTTAAAACTAACTTTCTGATTCTTAAGATTGAAATGATTTAACTTTTTAAACTAAAACACATGCGGATAAGCAGGTGGCGTGGTGGTTAAAGGTGCTGGACTCTCACATGGCTGACTATAGTTCAGATCTCGGTGGCTTGCTTTCTCACTTTCCCTCTCTCTCTTTCTTTGTCTCTCTCTGATATAACTGGAAAATAATAATAAGAAGAATAATAAGTAAAGTTAAATAAAAAGTAATTAAAAACAAACCCACTAAGACACAAACACACACCAAGGCATAGATCTTCACAGAATCAGAACCATCAATAGCACTGTCTTTTGCTCCCACACCTCATTCCACTGGAAGGGCCACAACGAGCAGAACGACATGAGACTGAATCAAGCATAAGAGAAAATAACGGTAAGAGTCCCAGTAAACACGAGATGCAAGAGGCTACTGCTGGTATAACACAGCATACTGTTTTACACTAAACTTTTCTAATTTGAAAGTAGATTAATGTTCTAAAATAATGATAGAAAGCATAGTACAACAGATACATAAGCCAGTAACATCTTCATTTATATTATCAAGTATTACGCACTGGACATAATTGTCTGTGCTATGCTTTTATGTGGCTGGGATGTTTTTTTATACCAGGACCGCCACAAATACAGAAGTAATGCTTGTGCTACAGCATTACAATGGCTACAATGTCACTGGGTGATAGAATTTTTAATCTCCATTATGATCTTCTGGGATTATCACCATATATAAAGTCTGTCATTGACGAAATATTATGGAGTCTTGACTATATGTGTTACATAGTTTTTACAATAATACCTTACAAAAGATTTTATTATTATATAATACAATATGATACAAACTCGTACAGATATAGTGAGACTAAGAGAGAGCATCTGACTTGTTCAAGCCACATACATAGCTAATACCCAGCACAGTGATTCTCAAACTTCAAGGTCTATTAGAATGACTGGAAAGACTTATGATGGTACATGTGGCTGGGTCCCACTCCCAGGCTTTCAGATACACTAATATGTGATGGGGCCTAAAATAATTCCCAGAAGAATCCTGGGCTGCTAGTCCAGGAACCAAATTTGAACATAGTTAAATGAATGGAATAAGGAAATGAGATTGGGTATCTCTGACTCCAATCACATCCACAGTGTTACTTTTCTAAACCACATGTACTAAAGAACATTGGCCAAACTGACACATTAGTTTAAGAAATAACTGGCCCCACAAGACCTTTGTCATGGAATAGAAACACTTGAAAGTAGGTACTTAGTCAAATAGATTAACTTATATAGGGTCTCCGAGTGCCATAAAAATGGTTTGAACCATTTCCTGCATGAGAGTTAGGTATTTTAGCAGACATTGCTTAAGGGATAAATCCCAACTGATTTGAGTCAGTCATGATTATATCATTCCTGTTGCCAATGTTTGGTTTAGAAATGGATGTGCACCCAGCCACAGTGGTACACACTGCCCCACAGGTTAGGAGCACTTGGGAGACTCTAGTTCAATTCCCAGTTCAACCTAAAGGCAAGTGCAGTAGTGTTTACCTGTAATCACAGTGATTCAGGGAAGCTGAAGAAAGAGGATCATGAACTCAAGGCTGGCCTTGATGACATAGGGAGAGCCTGTCTAAGTAAGAGCTGAGTGTGTGTCATATGCTTGTAGCTGAAGAAGGAGGATCATGAACTCAAGTCAAGGCTGGCCTTGATGACATAGGGAGAGCCTGTCTAAGTAAGAGCTGAGTGTGTGTCATATGCTTGTAGTCCCACCTGGGAGGCCAAGGCAGGAGTATTGCAGCATTGGCGGGACTGTGTTTTTTTTTTTTAAGAAATAGTCATGTGACACAATCCTAGTGAATAATATATGAGGGGAGTTGTGTTTGTGGATTTCTGGGAAAGGTTTTCAGTTTTTGGTCTCTTAAAATCACATATTTAAGAAGATACGGTGTCATATCTAGATCTGTCTATAATTGTGGTATAAACTTGGTCCACAAGACAGACCTATTCTGAGGGCAAAGCTTATGAACTGAAAACAGTTGGGTAAAAAGATGAATTCTGGGTGACATCATGAAGCCACTGAGTTAATGCTATGTTTTGGATATTGGTTTGTCCCACAAAGGTTCTTGTTTTGGAATTTGGCCCCTAGAGTAATGGCATTAGAAGGAATGAGGTTTACTGACTAGCATTTGGATCGTGGAAGCACCAGCCATATGAGTAGACTAATTAGCTGTCTTAAGAGAAACCAAGTGATTTCTCACTTTAGTGAGGAGGAGTTAGTTCTTACAAGTCTGGATTGTTTTAAATGGAAGAGCATTAATCTCAGGTCTCTCTCTGTGCCCTCTCTTCTCTTCTGATGGCCATCTTGTGATATTGACTTACAACTTTGGACTTTCTAGCCACCAGTAATGTGACTAAAATAAGCCTCTATTCTTTATAAATCACGCAGTCTCAGGTACTTCTGTAAGCGACTAAATAGCAGACTAAGATAAATTCTGGAACTATGTACATCTGGATTTATTGGTTTGTGAGAAATAGAACTTTTTCTCTTATATATTTTTAGTCAGCCAATTTAGGTGCTCGCATCTGAAGGCATCCTAAGTGATAGAAATACATACGAGCATATTTTTTTTCTGCCTCTACTACTTTTTTTTATATTTATTTATTTACATTCATTCACCGTACATCGTTACAGCATACAAAATGAGATTTTTTTCCATCCAGAATATACTGTACATTGGCTCAATCAAGCACATCAACATATGTGTTATTGTCAAGGAATAATTTTTCATTTCTTGTTTCCTGTATGTTTTGCTTTTTTTCCCATCCTCGATTCCCTATCTCTCACCCTCTGCCATCTCCCATCCTCCTCCCACACTGTGTCTGCTATCTATTGTTGCTTTCTATGCCTTCCCCCCCCACATTTTATTGTTTCACTAAATATCTGACTTGTGTTCATGGATATGTATATATCAGCTGTGCTTGCTATTGAAAATACTAGTATATCTTAAAGAACTGGAGTCTGAGTGAAAACAAGATACCTTGGAGAAGATGATTAGAGAAAGTGAAGTTTAGTAGACTAGATCAGATTGAGAAGAAGGTTGTAGCCATTGGAAGAACAGTGTTTTCCAGTACAGTGAGAGTCTAGGTTAAATGCTTTCCTTCTCAGTTCCTTGTCACAACTAATATAGCTTCCCTGGAACATCTCTGCAGTCTGAAAAGGGGGGACATATAATAATGTATTGCAATGTAATATATAATTTATTACAGTATAATATGATACAATAATATAATATAATAATATAGTAGTATAATATAACATAATAGATTGTAGCATTATAATATTATAATACAATATACTAATAAACTATTCTATGATATATCACAGGAGATCCAAACAGTTCTGGTGTGTAGACAGTGAAAACACCCAAGAGTTAATTGCTATATGGACAATTTTTCATAGATAATATAGTATATTAATTATTTATTACTTTATAAGAAACCACCAATAAATTTAATGACATAAAATAGCAATCATTTAGCCCAAGACTCTGTGGGTCAACAGTTTAGGCACTCCAGCTGTGTGTTTTTGACATAGGTTGGCTGCTTCATGCATCATGGGAGCTGCAGGCCTGTTAGGCAGCCCTGCTTCTAAGAGCTGGCTGGTTATCACCTGGACTGATGAGGATGACTGGTCCATGCAGTCTGTCAGTACCAGCTGACTAGGTGGGTTTTTTCTTTTGGTGGTTGTGGAAGTCTGAAAGGTCAAAGTCAGTAAGGAATATCCCTTCTGCTACATTTGGTTAGCCAATGCAAGTGCTAAATTGGAGTGGTGGAGTTTAGGCTGGTTTGGGGTGGTTGGAAGCCACGGCAATTCCAGTATCGATGTGTCACTTTTACTCTTGTCACTTCTCTTGCAGAGACAGTGATTATCTACAGAATATATACAATATATTTCTAATGTTATATTTTAGTACTTCTTCAGAAAAGTTCATTGGCTACCTGCAGCTGAGACCTGTAACACTGGCCAGACCTGCCTGAATTGTCCTTTTTCATCATCCTGGGTGTGGATTGTTATCCCCTTCAGGAATCTCTGCTCTTATCCATCCATGACATTTGCATTGAAACAGCAGTTTACTGGACTAAGACTCAATACTTAGTACACATTTTTTACTTTTTAGCCTATAGATTTTGAAATTCAGCTACAAAGTTTACATTTATCTGATAATTCTAGTGCTTTCTATTCTTTTCAGATGATGCATAACTTTGTGGAACCCTGTACCCAAAAGAAATAGACACTCCTATAATGTCTATTCCCTAGAATTGTATTTCTACAGAAGAAGAATGTCACTGCATTTGTGTTTCTGTTCTGATTTTCCTATATGTGTTGCACAACACATAGGAAAGAATGATTGTGTTGGATGGCCAGCAGAGGCATGGAAGTTAAGGCAGCTGGATAAAACATGACTGATTGTGTGGTTCAAGTCCTGGACTGATAGTTTGAAAAAAAGATTAGGCATATGTCTGTGCATGCCTAAAATCCCAAGAGGAGAATGGAGGAGAAGGGATTGCAGTGTGGCCATCTCCTCTGGGGGGAGGGGATTCTTTCTCACATCCTACCCCCATCTTCTGTCTATTTCCAGAGAGTACATGTACACTTTAGCAAACAAAAAAAAGAAAGAAAAACGTTTGTGGAGTTCATTGAGTTTATCTTGTTGACTACTGGAACACTTGGAACAGCTTCTAATTTATAGGCCTTGAATGCCTCGTCATAATAAAAAACTACTGACTTTTCAGGTTACTTTGACAAATATTATTTTACTCTCTCATTCCTTTTCTGCCCCTTTCTAGAGTCTATTTAATCATCTATTCTCCAGATAGGCTTACACTTGCAATGTAGAGAGAATGGCTAATATACATAAATGAATAAAATAATTAAATGCAAAGCCTATATTATTCTTATGTCTTAATTCATGGTAGAATGCATGCACACACAGGGGAGAAAGAGAGAGAGAACCTGTGCAGCTTGGCTACCCAGCCTGTCAGGATCCTGGGCACGTGTGTACATGCCTAGCGTACTTCCACGCTGACTGGGCCTGTACTTCGACTATCGACTATCGCCAGTGTTTGGCTTCTAGCTCCACATCCAGCAGACTACACCACAGAGGCTTTTCTTATTGATGGAAAACAGGAAAGGAGGAAATAAAGAGGAGCCTTCTTAGTGGTAAGCAGTAGTACACTTATGTGTGAGTAATGTATGGAAAAGCTGGGGATGCGGGAGGAGGAAAAAGGGCATTATGCACAAATCCTCAGTTTATGGAGACTGACAGAAATAATGTATGCTGGATTTATTTTTTCAATGTTTTAAATGTGTACATCTATTAAGTGGAAAATGTATTATAAAACCACATATTTCTTATTCTGTTTTTAGAAGAAAGGCAAATTGTAACACATGTAAAACAGCTAGCTCCTAAATTAATAGATTTGAAAGATTATTAATGCTTATTTGTAAAATTTTTCCCATAGTGTTTAAAAGTTCTGTATATTACAGTTTTTAAAATTATTAATCATTTATTAAGCATACAAGATATATTCTTCACTTTTTATTATAACTGACATAGTCTACTTTTTGATGAAATATGCTCTGGGAGAGATGGCTTTTAATCAGCAGAGGCCTCTCTCCCTATCTTTAGATTTAGTTTTGAACTAAATTATTTATTTATTCCATGAGAAAGGGACAGAGAGATAGCATCCCTAACAGAGTCTTGACACCTCAATCTACTCCCAGCCTCCAGTCAGCCTTGGATCATGGTGGTCTCCAGATTTGAAACATGAACTTTCCAATGTGGGATTGTCTTGGGGAGTGTTGAGCTTTACAGCTGAGTCAACTTCCCACAAGGGTGTATTTATCATTCCTTGATATAGCCATTTTCTTTCTTTTTGAAAAATTTATCAGAGGTCACATGCTTACTGGAGAGAGAGAGAGAGAGAGAGAGAGAGAGAGAGAGAGAGAGAGAATGAGAAAGCACTCCCACCCCATGGGGGATGGTCACATTACAATCCCTTCTCTGATTTTCCCTCCTTACAGGATTTTGGGCACACAGGCTCCTGGTGTGTTTTTCAAGTCACCAGGTCTGGGTCTTGAACCATGATGTCAGTCATGTGGAATTAAGCTGTCTCAAGTAACAAACCTTGGGCACACCTGATGTAGCTCTTTTATTCTTACAATTAAGCATTTACTTGCTCTGATTATGTTGCTATTAAGTATTTCACTTATGTAAAGACAGCAAAATATTTGTTATATTAGTAGAGGTTTTTATTTTCCATGAAGTGTTACTATATGAAACATTACCTGTTTTAAACTTTAGAAAGTTTCATTCATACCTTTCCTCTTCAATTTTGTTTGCCGTTATTTATTTATTTGCTAGGGCTCCTGAGTATGAAGTTGTTCTAAAAACCTGGATCACAAAGTGTTAGCCATTATTTTGAGAATGTTACATCTTGCAACTCTATTATTCTTCTTAAAGAAATGACTCACACTGAATTGCATTCTAAGATAATAAATTATGAATGGTTTCTAAGGGCTTACACTTCCTCTTTTTCTTATTATCTTTGACATAAGTCCCCTATAACTGAATAAATGTAGTTTGAGACAGTAATAAAAAATGTAGGTTCACAATCCCTTAATTGCCTACCCAAGTCCAACAAGTGCTGAAAACTGACAAATTTTTCATAACTAATTTCGTAGTATCCTAACCTATTCAGAATAGCGTGACAAAACCAAACCTGAAATGACATGAGGCTATTTATAATCATCTTTTCATCCACTGAGTATAAATATTTTTGTGTTTCACTGAAAAAATATTAAGATGTTTATGTATGGGGCACTAAACCAGCTGCTGCTGGGTCTCATCTATGTCTATATTATAAAAATCTATATTATATAAAATATACATATCTGTATGTTCTAAAATCTGATGAATTCAGACTTTCAAAACACATCTGGTCCCAAGTATAAAAGTAGATTGCTAAAAAATAGTAAAAAAAAAATATAACTTTCATAAAAAATTTTAAAATGAATACACTTCAACAATTTTATTCAACTCATTAGTAGATGAAGAAACAAGTAAGATGTCAAGGCTGGTTCAAAGAAGAATTTAGGAAATAAAAATTCAACTATTTAGGCAGTCAAAGCAGTGCTGAAACAAATTTGAATGAACAGATTAAAAAATGGTTAATGGTATGCAAAGCAGTAAAACTCTATTGTCTGAGTCAGCAGGTGGTGTGGTGGTGAAGGTGCTAGATACCCACAAGGCTGTCTGTGGCTTGAGTACTGGTACTAGTGACTTAAAAATCATGCCAGGTGTGTGTTTCCATGCTCAAAATACCAGGAAGAGAATGGAGAAGAAGGGATTGCAGTATGGAGAAGAAGTGATTGTAGTAGGCCATTCCTGGTGTGTGTGATGTGTGTGTGTGTGTGTGACTTCTCACTTTCCTTCTCTCTTTTTCTCTCAGGTTATTGTATGCATCTATGGCAAAACAAAACAAAACAAAATACAGAAAAACAACACAAACAAAAAAAGTAATTTAGTTATCTTTTCTATCCAACTAAAAATCTCCAAGATATCATGTAATTTTAGGGTCTCAGGACTTAATTTAAAACACTAAATAACAAAGTCAATTACAGGTATAGCTCCCTAGATTTTTAAATAAGCATAGTTAAACAATGAAACTGAAAGGATTTGCTGTTATTCTTAAGCTTTATTTCTCACTTTTGAATAATTCTCTTAACAACTTTCCTATCCCCAACCAGATCAAATAATCTCTAGAGTTTATTTTTATAGCAACATAAAAACATAATTTCGACCTGATTTTTAAGAGGGGTGCAGAATGAAGTACACAATAGATTAACTTGTGTATAGCTTTTCAAGTATACAGTATTTTGAAAGTTAAGTTGGAAAAATTAACCTCTGTATAAAAATTTTCTAAAGGAATAATTTTTGCTTGGGCTTTTAAAACTCTCTATGTTTGATCTCTCTTGAGTCTAGGAAACCAAGACTAAGAATTTCTCTCCATGAAATTTCACCTCAGTACCTATTAGAGTAAAAGCCTGCTTCGCAGATAGTCCTGATATTTAACAAGGGTCTGACTACCAAGAAATAATCTTCCTTTCCCCTGTGAGTCAGGAACTTTCTAAGCAACAGAATGGATTCCAAGTCAATTTTTCTAGAAGAACTATGTAGGCATGATATATAATGTCTATTTCTCATGATGACCTTGTTATACCATATGAGATAAGATTCATTTTCAAATACAACACTTTAGATATGACCAATCAATTTATACAATTATACTCTAATAAAAAGGAAAACAGACTATCATGGAAAACATGGAAATACCATATTGTCATTAAAAGTAAAAAGACTCTGATATAATTTATCCAGTATTTCGTTTTAATTGGTAGTAGTATAGTCCATTAAATTAAGAGGTAGAGATAGCTTTTCTTCAAAAAAGAATAGGAGGATTAGACAATGCGGTAATGCCACTGGACCCAGATGGGAAGCTCTGAGTATGCTTCCCAGGCCTCACTGTCCACGCCAGGCATGTAGGCATGTGTTGTGCTCATGATCCTGGTGGCTGGGCCTGAAGATGGACTGTGGTGTGAAGACCTTCTTTCCTTATATACCAGTTAAATAATAAAATATTTAAAAAATGTTAAATGTATTCCAAAATTAGAAAATTCACCCCAGTCAAGTTTACCTCAGTGTTTCATTTAATCTAATGTAATTAAGTTTTGTTTCACATTCTGGAAACTATCTACTTCTGGAGTAAAATGAACTTTGTAAATCCTGACTCATCCTTAGAAGCAGTGAGTTGTCTAAGTGTCATCATCTTTAAACTCCAAAGTCTGACTCATGAGTCCTCACCATGAAATCACTGGTATGAACGTTTTCATGACTTGCTGAGGCTATCCTTTATTAAAGACACAAATTCAAGCATGTAGCTTGTAGCAGAGTCTTCAGGCAAGCATCAAAGGAGAGTAGAAATATGTTTGAAAATGACACTAAGTGCTGTGATTTATTAAAGTAGCAACTAAAATAAAAATGCATAGGTATAAAATGATACATTGCAGTAAAACACATAAATCTTCTATGAGAACTTGACCAGTATTTCTCTCCACGGTAAGAATACATAATGAACTTTGAGAATATTAACAAATTTCCAGTTTTTTCTCCTATTTATTTTATAAAGTTATGATTTTCAGGACCAGAAGTTAGTGTAATGGCTATGTCGCTGGACTCCCACGTAGCCGATCGCGGTTTGAGTCCCAGACCCTGAGGCTTAAACTCACGCCAGGTGCGTGTGCGTGCGTGCCCAAGATCCCGAGAGGAGAATGGAGGAGAAAGGATTGCAGTGTGGCCATCCCCCTTGGGGGGTGATTTCTTGCTTTCTGTCTCTCTGTCTGTCTGGCGAGCGCATGTGCCCTATAGCAAAAACCTCTCCAAAAAAAAACCAAAAAGAAAAGTTATGATTTTCAAGGTTTATCAGGTGGCAGTATCACTTGGAAGGCTTTTAACACAGGTTGTTGGGTCTCATCACCCTAATTTCTCATTCAATAATTCTGCAACAAAGTTCTACAAGCTGCATTTCTAACAAGGTCAAGGTGACAAGGTCTGAAGATCCCAGATTGAGAAACAGAGTTGCAAAGTGTTTTCTGAGACAATTTTATTAGTACTATCTAACCTTTGTTTGGGCAAGTTACAACAATGTTCTTACAAGAATGTTGAGCTAGTTGGAAAATATGGAGTATTCTAAACTTAACTTATCATTTCTGTGCACCCTTTTTATAAGGCAGAATAAGATATTTGAAAGGACATTAAAAAGTTTGTAAAGAAATACAATTAGAGTATGAGTTTATCATGGTATAGATTTTAAAATTATCCAGGTCTTTCATAATATGCATTTTCCATGAACTTTTTGATTACACCTCACTTTTGTGATTTTCTAGGGGCCAAATAGGAAGTTTCATACTTCATTTTGTATGATAAAAAAGTATCTCCAATGTTTGCACTTTTCAAAATTTAGGCTGTGATATTGAGATAGTAAAATCATTGTAAATAACGCTTTGCAAGGCTGAACCACATGGGAAAGTTCTAGAGACCGCCTTGAACATGGTGTGTGAGTGTCTGCCAAAGATCTGTGGCTGGCTGAGACTGGGAGTGAATAATGGTATAAATACCTTGTTGAAGGTGCCTGTTTCTCTCTCTCTCTGTCTCTCTCTCCTTTCTCTTTTTCTCTCTTTAACTCCTGGTAAAATAAATAAATAAATAATAAAATCAAGCGTTGTTAAGAGAGATTTCTCACTGGATTAAGACAGGATCATGGATTCCTGAGATACAATACTAGACTACGGATTTAACTGAAGTCACAGTACATTATTTTAAATGAAAGCAACAGAAGGAAACATGACTGTAGAGTATTGTGGTAGACATGGAGATGAGCTTCCTGCATTTCTGTTGAGGGAAGGACCGGCCGCCTGGCTGTCAGCAGGCAGACTCAAGCTGTCAGCTCCCACAGGATTTTGCTCAGCTTGTAAAATGCTGTCTTGGCTAGACACATTTCTTTCCCAGGGTGGCCCATATCCAGTGACTGATTAGACCCTGAGTATACAGGTCTTGCCATTTTAGTCTAGTGCTAGACTCTCTGCTAAACTATGTATATTTCAGATCTCCTCATGGGGTAGGCCAAAACATGTGGGACCTACAACACTGCTCAGCTTCTGCCAGTACTCCACCCTGATTCCCCTTACAGTGTTCCTTTCACAGATGTTGATCTATGCATGCCAAACTCTGTATCTGCTCTTGTAGAACCCAACCTCTGACCTTAACACTTTCACAGAGGGAACTTGGCTTTACCTTAAAAAAAAACAAAATCAAGACATGATAAAGCAACACAAACCATAGAGAATTATCCAGGTAACTATGGAATCCTATTTGGACACCTTACCCATAGGCAGAGAAAAATCAAATGCTGCCCATTGTTTAAGACCAAGAGAAAGCTAAGTTGTAGTTTACATTAAAATAATAGTTGGCAGTAAAATGTTCTTAAGCTCCTTTACATATTAACTTTAGAGCAAGCCCATCAAGACAGAGCAAACTTGTACAAAATTTTAACTTATCTCCTTGCCTTTCCTCAGACATATTTAAACTAAGGTAAATAAGGTTAAGTTTCCTCAAAATGTCTGCCTCTTGGAGTACAAACTTTAATTTTGTTCTTCACTATGCCTTTTCATATTTTGGAATAGGCTGACAATTTCTTTAAAAACTGCTCCAATTTTCCTGGAAGAACAAAAACATATCCTATTCTTCTCCTATACGGTTGTATTTGTCTGATACTCATCTCTGTGGTAGAATCTCAATTACTCATAGTCAATATAGCTTACCAAATAAACTAACTTCTTTTATGCTGCAAAGTAGATCACTGACGATTGCATATGACAAATGCAGTTTAGCAAATAAACCAGTAAAACTCAGTCCCAATAGCCACACATCATTTCAAAAATAAGCACAGTTAATAGAATAATTCAAAATTATACTAACTCTATATTAAAGAAGCAAAAGCACTTATATTAAATCTTTACCTGGGTTTTAGTATTCTATTTTACTTAGAAATTATGGAGGTGTCTGAAGATTATCCAATAATTAACTCTATTTTCAATTAGTAAAATTGAAAACTATGCTTAAGCTGAAACTCTTATAAAACAAAATTAATAATTATATCAAAAGGCTGATCAGACTTATAAATAATTTTAGTTCAAAAGAATTTTACTTTTTTATACTCTTCTCTAAAATGTTATTTATTTATTTATTTTTGGAGAGGTTTTTGCTATATTATCCAATACTTAACTCTATTTTCAATTAGTAAAATTGAAAACTATGCTTAAGCTGAAACTCTTATAAAACAAAATTAATAATTATATCAAAAGGCTGATCAGACTTATAAATAATTTTAGTTCAAAAGAATTTTACTTTTTTATACTCTTCTCTAAAATGTTATTTATTTATTTATTTTTGGAGAGGTTTTTGCTATAGGGCACATGTGCTCACCAGAAAGACAGAGGCAGAGAGACAGAAAGCAAGAAGTTGTGTGGCCATGCCACAATTCCTTCTCCTCCATTCTCCTCTTGGGATCTTGGGCACACATGCACATGTGCCTGGCATGAGTTTAAACTGCTGGGTTCAGGATTCGAACCACGGTCAACTACATGGGAGTCCAGCAACACAGCCATTACGCTAGGGGCTGGACCTATACATTTTTTTATACTCTTAAAAATAATATCAGTAATTGATATTTTTTATCAAAAGTCAGTGTGAGTAGCTTTGGAAACTCATGAAAAAAATCAACTGGAAAAACGAAATATTCTCATGTAGACTGAACTCTGAAATAATCACAGAAAAGATAGATAGTGGTTTTCTTATTAAAATTAATCATACCTATCTTATTTGTTTAATAATTAATCTTGATTATGTGGATTTGAATTCTTATGTAAACATACCTCTGAGCTAGCAGTTTTTTTGTTTTGTCTTAAAGGAAATCATGGGCCAGGCCCTCAGCTCAGTGGTTAAAGGAGCTAGGTCCCATGTTGCCAACCATGCAATTCAAGTCCCAGACCCAGTGACTTTAGAAACAATGGGCATGCATGTATATACATACATGCCCAAAATCTTGAGAAGATGGAGGAATGAAAGAAATGAAATTGTGGCATAACCAGATCCCATTGGGGGCAGGGAGAATGCTTTTACTAATCCCTCATTCTCTGTCTCTTTCGTTTCTCTCTGGTAGGTGCATGTACCTTCTGGCAAAACTGAAAATTGAAAAAAGATCATCACATTTAAAACTAATTATTTTTTAATTTTCTGGGGGAATTTTAGGAATTTTTCCCTTATGAACATTTATTAAACTCAATAAACCAATACAAAATTGAACTCTTTAATCTGCAGAAATGTTATCATCTAATATAATGATACTTCTTAGAGATTGGAAACTATTTCAGATTCACACAATGAGGAGCTTCTTGATTATAAACACACAGACAGATATCTCATTTATGTAACCTGAGCCACAGGCCAAGTAAACACAGAAATACAAAAACTGTTTCTATCTTAAGAAGTTGTTTTCCTTTTTGTGGGCAGAAAAATCTTTTCTTAATTGATTTGAGTACATAAAGAGACAAACAGGAAAAACTATTTCCTTAGTCTCTTCCCTGACATAGGGAGAGTGTCATCACCTCAACAGAGATAACCACACTGTCAAGCCCTGAAACCAGATTGTCAACACTGTCCCTACTGGGAAAGGCTCTGCGTAAGCTCCAATCACAAAGGAATGTGACCAAGGACCTGAAACCCAGCACAAACAAAGAAGAAACTGAAAAGAAAAACAGAAAGTCAGCAAGAGACTTTATGGCTGGTTGAGATTCACTCAGGGAGTCACGCAAAGACATGTCTGGGCTTAAGCAGTGCAAGAAACTTCACTTCTTGGCCAACGTGTTTTAATTGGCTTAGGCAGGTGAGTGTATCTGAGCATCTCAGTGGAACCTCCAAAACTGTCAAAGCACAATTCGCACAAAAAAATGAAAAAACATAACTCTCATACAAATGTAAAATAAATACAATGTTTTTATTCAATCCATTGCTTAATGAAAGAACTAGTAACATGGTAAGTCAAGATCAAAGGAGAATTTGAGAAGTAAAATTTACTTATAGTCAGATTAAAGAATACTGAATTCTGTCCATAGCTTCGAATCTGATTAATGTATTGCAGTTTCCCAACTGTAACTTCTGAGAATATCTTTCCTCTGGATAGATAAACATATACATGTGACTTCAATGGCTGGGTTCTTATTAAATAGTAAATAGCAGATTTTTTTTCTATTAATTATTAGTCCATGTTAGAGGGTAAGATTAAAATGACATGCTCTTTCTAAATTTTGGTAGCTTTAATTTTTTATTTTAAGGGTTTTCCATAGGTCACATGCACTTCCTTAACAGAGAGAGAAAGACAGTGAGAGGGGAAGTGAGAAATCACCCTCCAGGGGTGTGATGTCCATTCTGACACTCTTTTTTCATTCTCTTCCTGGGATCTTGGGCATGCACTCACATGTGTCCAGCATGATTTTCAAACTGCCAGGTCCAGGACCGGAATCATGGTTGGTCATGTGGGAGCCCAGTGCTTTCAATACCACACTACCTGCTTGGCCAGTAACTTTAATTTTAAAAAGCTTCTAATAGGAAAGCATGAATCTGTGTTTACTTCGGCAAATTTAACTATAATACTCACTGGTTTGTGAATCACTCTGTAAAATTTTACTTTTCCCACCATAATATTTTGGGCACCAAAATAAAGTGAGCTCAAATTACTAGTAAGTGCTAGTTGATCAATTCAGTACTTAAAAAAAAACAAAAAAAACACTCAAGTCTCCAATATGGTGTTTCTCTGAGGTAATTCCATGGAAAAATCATGTTGGAATCACCTGGAATACTTGTTAAAAAATGTAGATTTCTCGCTTTCTGTCTCTTTGTCTCTATCTTCCTGGTAAGTACGCGTGCTCTATAGCAAAAACCTCCCTCCCCCCAAAAAAAGTAGATTCCTGGCAAAATCTCAGGCCTACTGTATCAAAATCTCCCAGAATGTGGTCTGGTAATTAACTTTATTTATTTATTTATTTATTTATTTATTTATTGAGAGATGTTTGCTATAGGGTAGATATGCTCACCACAGTTCCTTCACCTCCATTCTCCTCCTGGGATCTTGGGCAGGTAGGTATGCATACGCACTTGGCCTGAGTTTCAAGCCACCAGGAACAGGACTTGAACTGTGGTCAACCATGTGGGAGTCTAATGTCTTAACCACTATACCACCTCTTGGTTCTGCAATCAGTTTTTTAAAATAATTCTAGGGCTAGCCCCGTAGCCTTGTGGTTAAGGGAGCTGGATCCCACAGGGCCAACCTCAGTTCAAATCACTGTCCTGGAGACTTGAAACACACGCTGCCCCTGTCTGTGCATGTGCCCCAAATCCCTACAGGGTGCTGAGATGAAGAAAGGCTTGTGGCGTGACCATGTCCTGTTGGGGTGATTTCTCTCCCTAGCCCCTTCTCTGTCTCTCTGCCTCTCTGATGTGCCCTCTGGCAATTAAAGCAAATAAAAATTGATTCTAAATTATTTGGATGCACACAAAACTTAGAATTACTAGAGGAAGAAAAAGATGCCTACCTTAGATAGTTAACACCCAGAAAGGCTCAGTGAAAACAAACCTAAATCATCTGTGTCTCTAGAGATCAAGTCACTGTTTGAGCAAAAGAGGGTCACTGTTGACAGACTATTCCAGGGATACCATCGTATATGTACTTATGGGAACTCGCATTGTACTAAGGCATTGGACCTGCTGAACACTATTTACATCATTTTAAGTGTGGTACTGAAAACTCTTGTTGGTTTATCATCTTAAACTTAGCCTTTATGCAAAGTTAACAGTGATCTTTGCCACTGAATAAAATCCTATCCTCAAAATAAAAGACATTAATTTGTCACAGAATATATGTGTGCCATGGGAAAAACCAAGAGGAATTTTCTCCAAGGTAGGTCCTAGCAATTTCTCTTTTTCTTTCACCTCTGCTCCGCTCGGCTAGTGTGCATAAATTGCCCACCTTCAGATTGATGTGTGTGAATATGAGTGTGCATGTAAGTGTATATGTTGTATTATTATTTTTTTTCTTTAGACCAGTATTGCTATACTGAAATCCTTCTGTTTACCTTCTGAGTAGCTGGGACCAGTGGGGAAGGCCACCACCACCCCTGGTTTTTAGGGTGAACTGGGACATGAACCCAGGCCTCGCACGTGGCCCTAGCTGGACAAGCAGCAGCAGCAATCAGCTTTAACTATCATGGCTGAACTTGGACGCTCAAATTTTATGTTTTAATAGAAAATTTCTGGAAGCTGTCCTAGAATTGAATAAAAGCTTGATATTTTGTAAAAATATGTTAGTTGTTGCTAGGCATTTATTACTTTAAACATATAATACTTTATCTCTTGATCTGTATCAAAAATGTGTGTTTTCTAAGTTTATTATTTATTACTTGTTAAATAGAATGTTTAGACAAAATGGAACTATTATAATTCTCACTAGCCCTTGGTTTCTTGGTATGAGTGAGCATACGTATATATTAGGGGGCTCACATCAAGGGAGAGGTGGATAAAGAGAAAAGAATCTACAAGTTAAAGGTTGAACAAATACAATTATGAAAAGAAAATTATCATAGTGGCAAATCTTATTATTTATCCAAGCCATTTCAAAAACAATTTCTTCCTGGCTAAAACCTCTAGGCAGTAATGTCAAGATGATTACAAATAGTACTTTGAGTTATATTTGTTTTACTCTTTAAAAATTGCATTTTCTTTGAAACACATCTCAGAGTGTCTCAAATTCCTTCCCTTTATTTTAAAATTCCTTTATCAACAGAAATCGGAAAAAAGAATTAAAATCAGCAGGAGTTGAGGTTTGGGGCAAGAAAAAAATAACAGGTGATGTAAAATTTTTTCATTGAAGTATCAGAGTAGTCCTAATTTAATAGGAGCTGAATTTTATTGACTTTGACCTGATTTTCCTGCTGGAGCTAATCAGGAGGATGCTGGTAGCAGGAGTTCTGGAGGCTTAGCGATTCCCTGTTAGCCTCTTATTAGCTATGCATCTGCTTGGTGTCATGTGAGATCCCTAACGCTCATGCAGTAACAACCAAGTTTGTTTTCACATTTATAGCATCTTCATCAAAGCCTCAGGTCCCAGATATGCAGATCTGAGAAGTAAGAGTGGAAAAAGCAGAAAAGCTATTGCAATTGTGAGAGCATCTCTTAGACCTGGGTGATAGGAATCCCTTTTTGAAAGTCTCCACTGTAGGAAGCCTTGAGCAGGCAGGCACTCCTCAGACTGGGACCCTCCCCAGAGAACCAGTTTATGGGCTAAGGATATGTGCACAGAATCCTCCCTTCCTTCTCATTTTTAGGACTTGCCTCTCCATTTATGGTTAAGGACCCCTGACCCTCCCCTTTAAAAGAAATTCCTATTTGTGGTGAAGCAATACTGTTGTAAAATTCAAAATCCTGCACATGGATGTTCCAGCAATACCAAATTGATATGAATAGCATAGTATATAGTCCACGCTGGGGTCCCCAGGATCCTCTGTCCAAAGGAACATGAGCTTGCTTCTCTGTAAATCTGTACTACTTTGAAGGCAGTCTACGGTGGCCCAGAGAGAGAAGTCTGGGGGTTGTGAATGGAGCTCGGACATATGGATGAGATAACCACATTTGTGCGTGTCAAGCCCCTGGCAGTGTGGGCCAGTGCCAGTGCTTGGAAGATTGTGCATGGAGGAGTAGAGGAGAGGCAGGGTGCCATGACATGAATTAAGGTATTCTGAATTTGAATTTTGCCTTCCATTTATTATAAAGTGTGTTTATCAAGGCCGAACATAGAACATATTTTATTTAACAGCTGTTAGACTGATTTATAACTTTGAACACTGAAACATATGGCAAGGGGACTTTCAACTGTACTCTTGTCCAGAGCCCTAAAATGTTAAAGACAGGCCTGATTATAGTCTAGAATCTATTTGGAAGACAGCAAAACTCAGATACTGTTAATAAATACCATCATTTACAAGTCCTTGGAGGAGCTCCATTTTTCTCTAGAGGGTCTATATTTTTCAGTTACGGGCTTTTGAACTAAGTAATGTACCTCAGAATCTGAGCTCCTCCACTTACAAAGTATGTAATTTTAGGCAATGTAGTTGGTTTTTCTGATTTTTACTTTGTTCAACTGCAGAATGGCATGATAATTTACTATCTATCACATAGTGTTTTGTTAAAATTAAACTAATAAGGGCCAGACAGAAGTGTAGTGCTAAAACATGATACTCTGTAAGACTGACCCACATGGCAAGGTTTTCAGTTCAAGTCTGGAGGCCTCCCTAAGTTCATTCTTTTTCTTTTTTTTTTTTTTTTTGGAGAGGTTTTCGTATAGGACGCGTGTGCTTGCCAGACAGACAGAGAGACATAGAGACAGAAAGCGAGAAATCACCCCCCAAGGGGGGATGGTCACGCCGCAATTCCTTCTCCTTCATTCTCCTCTCAGGATCTTGGGCAAGCACGCACACACGCCCAGTGTGAGTTCTAAGCCACCGGATCCAGGACAGGAACTGTGGTCGATTACGTGGGAGTCCAGCAACATAGCCGTTATGCTAACTGCTGGTTCCCCCTAAGTTCATTCTTGCCTATGATCTGGGGCTGGCTGAAGGATGGGGGTGGATTGCAATGTTGAAATTCTATTAGGGGTCTTGACTCTCTCTCATGGAGGTAATATATATAAACATAAAATTAATCTAGTAAAGTTTTTATGTGCCTGGTACATAATAGTAGTAAATAAATGGTAGCAGTTGTGCTTCTGCAGAGTTTTTCACTGTTGGTAGTTCTGATCGCAATCTCATTTTTTCGGATGTAAATTTTAGAGTTAAGATAGGCTGGGGTGGGGCCAGCAGGTGGCATAGTAGTTAAGGTGTTAGGCATGGTCAACTGTGGTTTGAGTCCTGGACATAGCAGCTTAAAACTCATGCTGAGTGTGTGTGTGTGTGTCTCCAAAATCCTGAGAGGAGAATGTAAGAGAAGGGATTGTGGCATTGCCATCCCCCCTACGGAGTGATTTCTCACTTTTTGTCTGTCTGTCTCTTTGGCAAGTACATGTACCCTATAGCAAAAATTTCTCAAAAATTTAAAAAAAAAAAGGCTAGGGACATGTTTGGGGGACATGTTTGCCAACAATGACATTTATTTCCACCAGTTCTCTCACCAAGACTGATGAAAATTTATTTCTACACTGAGTACATTAGCCAATCACAAGAAAAGATAATCTGTCAAGTTAAGTATATATCAATTCTGAGAAATGCTACTTTTGATTTTCTGAGAATGAGAGTCTTTTCTAACTTTTCTTGAATAAGATGCTCTTGATGAAAATCCTTTGCTATTCTCATGTTGTCCTCTTCTGCCTCGTTTTTAACTTGAGATTAAATTTGAACAAATTCTCAATTGTGTGTACTTATGTTATCACAGAATGTTATATCAGGCATTATAAATAATTCCCAGACAATATTTAGAATGGCTGCAAGCCATTTTTAGCATTGGCTAAGAATTATTTACAATGCTTTGTTCACACATTTTGCATGTCATATGTTCACTATGCATTTTTCTTTAAATCCTTTAAAGCAATGAGGATACCACTGCTACCCAGGGGTTTATTTCTGAACCAAGTCAAGGATGGTGAAAAGCATTCTTTTCTTTCTTTCTCAAAGCCTACCTACTTGCCATTCCTTAACTCTCCAGGTCCATTTTACCTCCTGGAGGTCCATTTTACCCCCAGATTATGGTTCATACCATTCCTCTTGTTCCCCTCATAGCTTTCTCCATATCTTTGTTAATTCCCATTGGTCCAGAAAGTCTTTCTCGACCTGAAAGCTAGATATGGGTGCCTCCTTCGAAATATGCTTATCTTCGTTTTATTTACTAGTCTATCTTCGCCATTCTACTAAGAGCAAGGACAGAAATTCTTTTTCTCTACTGTGTATGAGTGCTAGTGAAAATACTTCAAGTGGTAAAAACTATTAACAGCCGATGGAACAGAGTTCTGGAGGTCCCATGCTGTGTTAGGGTATAAAGAGAAATTGTGAAAGACTTTCAAATGATCCATAATATTAGTAGATATCTTCAATGGACCAATAATGCATGGTGTTGACCTTTTTATTCTGAGCTATCTGATTCTACAGATATTCAAAGAGGTTGGACTTTTCATTATTTTGAGCTACAAACTCGATAAAGAAAGAAGTTAGCTTTTAGAAAACTGATAGTAATGTATTAATAATTAATTCTTGACTTATACAAGCAAAAACATTGTATGGTGGATATCCAGTTGGCTTCCCTCCCTTAATGGGAAAACCAACATTTCACTTATTAAGCAAAAAAATCTGGGGGCTGGTAAGCTAGCTAGTCCCAGAGGACTCCAGAGCTTGAAAATAACACCAGGCGTGTGTGTGTGTGTGTGTGTGTGTGTGTGTGTGTGTGCCAAAAATCCCAAGAGGAGAATAGAGAAGAAAGGATTGCAGTGTGGCCATCCCCTCTGGAGAGGGGTAGTGGTTTCTCTCTCTCTCTCTCTCTCTCTCTGTCTCTCTCCTGTGGTGAGCAGATGTGCCCTATAGCAAAAACTTGAAAAAGAAACCAATGAATTTTAGCATTCTTGACAGACTTGTATCAGTCTTGTTTTTGAATTGTCCTTTGAACTAATAGTAACACCTTTAATTAGTTAATGAGTTAAACAAAATATTTGACATGTGTTCATCCTATGTCAGTATGGGAGTCATGATTTTACATTTTTTCTTAAAATTATCCTTAAATACTTATGGAGCTCTTCCATGGAGATTATTTATGGAAAAAAAGGTAGCAAAGAACAAAGCTTCCTCGCACATAAAAAAACTGAGGTTCTTTTTAGTTTTATCTTCATGTTCGTGCTTTGTTGTCACTTTCATTAAATGGGTCATCAGGTATTGATGCTCAGGAGCTCACATGAGATCCTGTCTTAATCACATGTTCAAATTTATTCAGACAACTTTTTCATTTTTGCATTCAATAAATCATATTTTAAATATAGAGGAAAATTAAATTTTGAGGATATCTTTTCTTCCTAAAACTACCTTTGAGATTTCCCAGAAACTCTCTGGAAAATTGTGATAATTAGCTTTTATAAAATGATGCTGGAAATGATCAGGTTTAATTTATGAGTTGCCAAGTCAAAAGGCATGCTCATATTTCCTGAGATTAAATTTAAATACATAAAATGTATTAATATAAACATTTCAGGTATTGAGTGATTTCATAGGTCATTACTACAGATTTATTAATTTGCTCATTTTTTAAAAATATTTACCTATAGATCAAAATCCAACGGGTATTTATTTGATAATACTAGGCAAAATAATATAAGGGGTCTATAGAAAGTTCGTGGAAAGTATGTATTGTGAAAAAACTATGCATAGATTTTAAATATTTTTGCAACAAAATAACTCGTATTTTAATTCTAATTTCCATGAATTTTTAAAAATCTTTTTCTTATTAGTCAATTTTATTTATTGTTTAAAAGGGGAATGAAATTACTTCTTTCATTTGACTTTAGCATTGGAGATGCACATCAGATTATCCATAGGATTTTACAAAAATATAGATGTCTAGGCCTTACGTCAGAGTTACTGAATTTCTTTCCTTGATATTTTTAGTATATTCTTGACATATGATGAGTACAACATCTCAGAATTATTATGTGCTATATTTAAAAATTTGCTTCTCTATAAAAATTACCTTTATGCATTTATAAGTCAGATACAGTATATAAAAAGAGATGTAATCATTATTCTTAAGATATTTTGCTTAAACTGTTTTTGGAATAGCTTTATTATCTTGTTTGATGTGCCACAGAAACAATCAAATTTCCATGGGAGTAGCTTTATTTTGAGTTCACTTCATATCTTCCATATATAAAATTATCAGTAAAAAATAACCACATTCACTTTATATTTCTATTATCTACACATATATTTGGTTTTACTTTACTTCTTATAGAGGTAATCAAAATTTGTGTCAAAATTTGTGTTGTTAGAGAGTGAAGGCCAGATTCTTCTCACTATTCCCACTGATAGCCTGTGCTGGACACTGACTGGGCAGACTGAGGCCACATGGGAAGTCTGAGTTGGATTCTAGGCCCATCTTAAAAAGCTGGATGCAGGCCAGATAGGTAGCAAGGTTATTGGGTCAACTGGATCACATATGGTGGACTATGGTTTGAGTCCCAGACCTGGCGGCTTAAGAAACATGCTGGGTATATGTGCATGTGTGCCCAAAGTCCTGAGAGAAAGTGGAAAAGAAGGGGTTGTGGTGTGGTTACCCTTCTGGGGGGTGCTTTCTCACTCTCTTTCTCTCTCCTGCTCTCTCCAGTGAGTACACCTGCCCTATCACAAAATTTATAAATAAAAAAAATAAAGAAACTGGATACCGTGGCACATACCTATGCTTCCAGCTTCGTGGGAGGCTGAGGTGAGAGGATCTGAATGCAGTGAGACACCGGAATACCACATACATTCACACACACAAGGGGGGGGGGGGGAAGACATAAAACCAACTATAGACTCTTCTAAAAATAGGCTCTTTGGTACAGATGGCTTTGCTTACCAAAGGACTGAGTCAGGATTTCCAAACTCTTTTTAGCCAAGAAACAGACGGTTCCCTGAGTCTGCTAACCCAAGATCTAGCAGAACATGATTTAATTACATAGGACTGAATGCACTCAGGAGAAAATTTTTATTATGGATATTTGTTTGAAATACTGTTGATCTTTTAATGTTCTCTCTTCCATATATGCGAGCAAGTTTCCCCCTTGTTTATTCTGAAGCTATCCGTAACCAAGAACAACTTAGTGGAGGCTGCTATTGTAAACAAAAATGAAGCATTTTCAGATGATATCTGATTCTCACTGACTCTTTTCCTTCTCTCCGCTCTCCACCGACCCATGATCAGAAACACTCACTACTTCTCCTTACTAATCATAGTAATGTAGTTATTTGAATAGGCTCAGTAAAAACTTGTTCTTCTTTGAACCAGAATATAATTGGGAGATTTAGTTACACAACTAAGTCCTTGCCTGGAATACTGTATTTGAGAATGATCCTCATTTAATCAGGAATGACAGCCCCTTTTAAGAAATAAAATTGGCTTGCTTTACTTAAAACTTTCTTATGGAGCCAATGCCTATAAAAGTCTCTCTGGAAGATTGGTCTAGAACCTAGCTTTCAGGGACTAGCCGTATAGATAGTGAGGAAGGCTACCTTCTGATAGACTGGAGAACTTGAGAAGAGAGTCATTCATCCATTTATATCAATATTTAATTGCAGTTGAAATTTGGGAAGAAAGTTTTGGGGGCTTAGTTCCTAGATTTAAGATAGCAAAAAATAGGAACTTTAAGAAGTCCAAGCTAAAGTTTCTTATGAAAACTTTGCAACAGAGGTTAATTTTGTGGTTGGGCAATACTTTAGACGTCTAGATTTCCAAAGCAAACTTTTGAAATGCCATTGTCACATCTTTAGAAATAATCAGGTTCAATCTAATGAGACCAGTCTTACAGGAGTTTTTCTTTAAGAGTATTCTTGATGAAGGAGAGAAGATTATACCAAAAGATTGTAAAAGACAGATTGCCAGATACTATCAGTGGAAAACTACACATTGTTATGAGCACACTCTTCAGGGATACATGATTCTATGTGGTTTGCACTTGAAAGTGTGAGTTGTTTTATAATTCTACACATATAACTCAAAGTAATTAACTCTATAGAAGTTAACTTGTACAATGATGATATAATACATATATTTACATACATATGTGTGTATATATATATATATATATATAAAATTGCCAAAGGGTGTGTGTGTCCACCAGAGAGAGACAGCAGTGAGAGGGAGAGGGAGAAAGCACTCCTACATGGGATGTAGTCATGCCACAATTCCTTCTTATCCATTTCTCCATCTTGTTGGGATTTTGTCATGTGCCTGAAATGTTTTCAAAAAGTTGTGGGGCAGAATTTAAACTGCACTGTAGGCTATGTGGGATCTAGCTTTCTTTTTTAATTAATTAATTGATTTTAATTTGACCAGAGAGAGACAGAGCAAGAGAGAGAGAAAGTGAGGGAAAGTGAGAAAGCAAGTTGCCAGATCCAGGACTTGAACCCCAGTCAGCCATGTGGGAGTTCAGCGTCCTTAACCACCACACACCACGTGCTGGTGCCAGGATCTAGCTTTCTTAACCACTAAGCTATGAGACTGGCCCGCTAAGTCTTGTCTATAGCACGTAAAGAGTTTTGAACTGTAGAGACCAATTAACTTCTCTCCATTGTGGAAGCAACCAGTTTTGCATCCCTGGAGTAAATTTGTTTCAATATTTCTGATGGCTTTATATATTTGTCTAGATTTTGGATTCTTCTTTGAGGATTTGTGACACCTTTTAAAGTTACCTTATTGATTAGTAAATTAAATAGATATTTAACACTTGTTCATGTTATCTATCTATCTATCTATCTATCTATCTATCTATCTATCTATCTATCATCTATCTATCTGTATGAGAGCCATAGTTGTGTCCTATTATCTTTTTTAAATGACAGAGAACATGGGTGTTTTGTATCTTATTTTGAAAAGTTGTCCTTTAACTAGGGGTAAACTGCTCTGTTGCTGGGTAATGAGGCACCTCTGGAAGTTTCAAGAAGGAAGACACTGGGAAGCTTAAGAGCATTGCTATTAATTAACCAGAAAAATTATTTTAGCACCTTAAGAACCAGTATGTCTGTATCTGAGCATGTTGCCTGGGCGTTGGCCTTGGTTATATCCAGGTGTTTGTGTCATAACTGCCAGGAATAGACATTCCAAAAGCTGCTTCCCTCTGATCCTCACCCTTAACTGAATTAAATTGTAGTTTCTAAAAAGACTTGTTTGGATGGCTTGATATTTACGTTCAAATTTGCTCACAATTCCACAATTCTCAATGACTCCTAGAATAAAAACAAAGATAACAAAGCTAATAATCCCCCTGAGGCCATTTGTAGCTCATACAGTTAAGGAAATTTTAGGAAAGTTCTTTGATCTACTTCACTGGTTAACAATAACTAACTTTGGGCCAGCTGGTGGCATGGTGGTTAAGATGGCTGGGTCTCACAGGGCTGACTGTGTAGTTGAGTCCTGGACCCAGCTGCTTGAAGAACATATCAGGTATGTGTGCATGGGGGCTTAAAATTCCCAAAGGCGGGAGACACGAAGGTGAAGAGGTTGTAGGATAACCATTCTCCATGGTGTATACGGAGGTATTTTTTCAGTTTCCCTTTCTTGCTGTCTCTCTCTCTCTTTCTCTCTGTTGAGTGCTCTCTGGAAAAACTAAAAAAATACAACAGCAAAACACTAACATCTAGTGAGTATGTATTATATGTCTGAGACTATAATAAGGTTATTCATATTCCCTAGTTTAATTCTAAATCCATCTAAAAATACGGTATTCTTTTGGATTCATTTTTGAGGTGGAAAAAATGAGGCACAGAGTAACTAACTTATTCAGATTATACACACAGTTCCATGATCTGGGTGCTAACACAGGCATTCGTTATGGAATACTCTACAACCTCTCATGGCAAGTGAGCTGAAAAGTTTGTAACTGTTTTAACATATCCACGTTCTCCTTTTAACCTTAGATTCCGTGTATTCAAGTGTTCTTCTGATAAAAATTTTATTTTTTTTCAAGCAGTTGTCACAACAGCTATTAAGAGAGGTATTCTTATTCCCATTTTGCAGATAAGAAACATGAGTCTAACTGGTCATACATTTTAAGTTATCACAACAATGTGAAATGTTTTCTGCTGAATTAGTCCCTGTTTTCTACTGTACCACACATGCTTTGCCTCGTTCTAATCTATACACTTGTTTGAATCTGCTTTTCCTTTTTAATAGCTACATAGCTCTAGGCTGTTGGTATCACCACCTTTGAAGTCTGCGGAGCTCAGTTCTGTACCTGGTGGAGCAGGTGCACACATTTTTTTGGAGAGGTTTTTGCTATAGGGTGTGTGCACTTGCCAGAAAGACAGAAGAGACAGAGAGACAGAAAGTGAGAAATCGCTCCCCAGGGGAAATGGCCACACTGCAATCCCTTCTCCTCTAGTCTCCTCTCAGGATCTTGGGCACGCATGCACCCACGCTCAGCATGAGTTTAAGCCACTGGGTCTGGGATTCAGACCTCAGTCGACTACATGGGAGTCGAGTGACATAGCCATAGCCATTACGACATCTGCTGGTTCCGCTGCACACTTTTTAAGAGGACTGGGTGCGTGTTCTTGAGAACACTTAGGCACCAAAAGAAGATTGTCCCTTGTTGGTGGAAGACAAGCAGAATGTAGCTGACCCAATAATATTCTCACAAGGTGAGAGACAAGTGTGTTATAGAGGGAGTAAGCCCCTCTTTCTTCCCTCTGCCATTCGGTATATTAACTAGCTGTAAATGACCCGAGTTTTGTTTGTTTGATTTTTTTCCCCTTTTTACCAGGTGCCTTGCACAGGCCATCCATCTTCTCTGATCTGGACTTCTGGCAGAGTAAGACTACAGCTCTCCTGCTCCTGAGCCAACACTGCTGCTATTGCTCTGTTAATGGCTTCAGCGGTGTGTTCTTGGCTGCCTTGAGCTTCAGTTCAGCTGGTTTTTGTTCACTCAGTGGCAGATTGCTAAATAACATGTGTTTCTTATGCACCAAGTTCCTCATCCATGTGGCATCTGACATTTTCATTACCGCTTGTCACACACTTTCCAGTATCTACAGTTGCAGTCCTTAGCCATTGGTTCAGCATTTACTTATGCTGGGTCTTCGCTCTCTAACATGGAGGGACATTGCCAGCCCTTGGGGAGTTCGAGCAGTTAATGTGAAAGATAGGATTTTTTTTTTTTTTTTTAATTTCTTGTAGCCACTGTGAGTGCAAAAGTTGGTGCCTGGTTCCTCTTCTTAGCAGTGGAACACAGAAAACTCAGCCCCTGCTGCTGCAGGGTTGGGAGGAGAGGAGAAGCCACACTCTCCTCCATCTGGGGCTCTGACCTCACATTTCCAAGCACTGGTGAATACACAGCAGGTCTTTCAGGACTCACCTTCCTTAGGTTTGAGTCCTATTCTCCCTACCCCCATGTCTTTAGTTTCAAAGCCTGAAACTGTTTTCTCTACATCTTTGCACGCTTGTTAACTAATGAATTGGAAACTCTGTCACTTTACCCCTTGCACCTCTCCTCTTCCCATTCCTCTTCAAATTCCCTATGTTCAGTTCCTCAGTACAATGAGCAATGTCTTCAAGGATTGCACGTAGGCAGGACCCAGAATCCTTCCATTTTCATGCAGTTGCTTATCACCCTCTTAGGTTTCTGAGAGAGACTGAAATGGGCGGGGTATCCCAGTGTCTTCCTTCTTAAGACAGGCTGAGCATTCCTAATCCAAAAATCTAAAATCCAAAACACGTTAAGAGTGGAAACGTTCTGAATGCCGACATGATGCCACAAGTAGAAAATTCTATACCTGACCTCATGTGACAGTCGGTAAAAATACTGCAGTACAAAAACATTGCGTACGATTACCAGCAGGCAATGTGTATAAGGTGTACATGAAAGATAAATGAATTTGGTATTTAGACATGGGTCTCTTCTTCAAGATCTCATTTTATATATATGCAAATATTCACAAATCTGAAAATGTCTGAAATCTAAAACACTTTTGGTCTCAAGCATTTCGGATAAAGGATAAGAGCTTGAGTTTCAAAAGAATGCCCACTCTGCTCCAGTGAGAGGGGCTGAGCCATGTTTGTGTCTTCAAACCACTCCCCTCTCCCATTACTTTCCTATGGCCTCTTCTGTGGCCTGGAGGATATATGTAAACAGCCACATATTTCAGCATTTCCTTAGCTGAACCTTACTCTGTTTAGCTTTATTATGGCTTTACTTAGAAATTTGCTTTCTAAACAGGAAGAATTCCAGACGCGTCTCTACTAATCAGATGACTTAAAGTAAGAGCCAAATTACTTAAGAAGTAGCTTGAAACCCTTCACACCTCTCACCAATTCTTTATCCTACTAAGGCAAGACATTTTTCGTTCTTCTGGATTCTGTTTTGGCCTTGACATCCCTCCACAAAGGCTAGATCAGTGAGCAACAAAAGGCTCAACTCGTTTACCCCAGTGGAATTCATCCTTCCTGTCTTGTGCTCACCTCTGCCTGGGCAGGTTCTCTGGCTCATTCTGAAACCTGCTATCAGAACTGACTTCTTAAAATGTCAGGTCACAGGGGGGCCAGAGATGGCATTGTGGTTAAGGTGTTGGACTCCCACCTGGCCAATCATAGTTGAAGTTCCAAACTCTGTGGCTTGAAACTCATCCTGGGCATTTGTGTGTGTGTGTGCCCAAAGTCCCAAGAAGAGAATGGAAGAGAAGGAATTGTGGCATAGCTATCCTCCCTGGGGTGTGTGTGTGTTGGGGGGGGATTTCTTGCTTTCTATCTTTCTGTCTCTCCAAAGTTTGCAGCTTGAAACATCCTGGGCATATGTGTGTGTTTGTCCAAAATCCCAAGAAGAGAATGGAAGAGAAGGAATTGTGGCATAACCGCCCTCCTTGGGGGTTGGGGGGTTGGATTTCTTGCTTTCTCTCTGTCTCTCTCTGTGTCTCTGATGAGTGCACTTGCCCTATGGCAAAAATCTCTCTCTCAAAAAAAAAAAAAATCCGTCAGGTCTCTATGCTTACTATAGTCACTTCAGAGACTGCTTATTATATTCAGAATAATGGCAACATTTCTGGTCTCTCCTCTGAGCCTCTGAGCCTCTGACTGTCCCATCTCCCCCCAGGACTCTTCCCCCACTATGTCCAGCTAGGCTGCACTCACACCTGCTCCTCATTACAGGCGACATCGAGCACTGCATTATTCAGAAGCTCCTCTCTCAGGATCTCTACCTTTGTGTTCAGTGAAGTGGTTCTGCACTCTGTGGGGTGCAAACATGAAAAGGGTTTATTTTTATTCAATCGTTGCTTTAAGCCTCCCTGGGGTGTGTGTGTTGGGGGGGGGATTTCTTGCTTTCTATCTTTCTGTCTCTCCAAAGTTTGCAGCTTGAAACATCCTGGGCATATGTGTGTGTTTGTCCAAAATCCCAAGAAGAGAATGGAAGAGAAGGAATTGTGGCATAACCGCCCTCCTTGGGGGTTGGGGGGTTGGATTTCTTGCTTTCTCTCTGTCTCTCTCTGTGTCTCTGATGAGTGCACTTGCCCTATGGCAAAAATCTCTCTCTCAAAAAAAAAAAAAATCCGTCAGGTCTCTATGCTTACTATAGTCACTTCAGAGACTGCTTATTATATTCAGAATAATGGCAACATTTCTGGTCTCTCCTCTGAGCCTCTGAGCCTCTGACTGTCCCATCTCCCCCCAGGACTCTTCCCCCACTATGTCCAGCTAGGCTGCACTCACACCTGCTCCTCATTACAGGCGACATCGAGCACTGCATTATTCAGAAGCTCCTCTCTCAGGATCTCTACCTTTGTGTTCAGTGAAGTGGTTCTGCACTCTGTGGGGTGCAAACATGAAAAGGGTTTATTTTTATTCAATCGTTGCTTTAAGCCATGTTCTATTGACTCACTCTTTTGTCCCATGAGCTCTGGAACAGCAGTCTGTTCACTTTTGGTTATTAAAATCTGGACCAATTTGACTCAGATCTCAAGTGTCAAGCCTTCCGTTGCCAGTGCAGGGTGACTGCATGGTGTCAAGCCTTCCGTTGCCAGTGCAGGGTTGACACATGGCCCCACGTATTCCCACCTGCCATGGGAAAGAGGAGTGGTCTGACATGTCACTCCTACTCTTCTCACTCCTCTGGGGTGGGGCTCTGAGAGAAGAAGCCAGGGGAGCTGGCAGGGATGGTGTTTTATGTGGGAGGTCCACTTGTGGCTGATTGTCTCATGGCTGTCACTACTTTTCTGTGCTGCTTTTTAAGGCAGCTTTCGTAAGCTGCTCTCCTCACTAGGGAGAGCACAATTTCCTTTCCATGAACAGGG
Source organism: Tupaia belangeri chinensis (assembly GCF_000334495.1). NCBI lineage: Eukaryota > Metazoa > Chordata > Mammalia > Scandentia > Tupaiidae > Tupaia > Tupaia belangeri. The sequence goes on from NW_006159919.1 coordinate 211,694, forward strand.
TAAGATCTACCTCTAGATGTTTCGGAAAGTATGAAGCCTCCAGAAACCCGTACCCAATGACATTCATCAGTACCAAATCTGGCAGGTGAAGGTCTAAGTATGTTCTTGCAATTATTTGACTGCTATTGGATCACCTTTCTATTTGGAATAGCAACGAGAATTATTTTTTACATAAAAATAGATCCCAGAGGTGTGCTTTGGGGTATACAACTAACAATGCATTTGAAGACTTTGTTCATCTTGGGTTATATAAGTTGGTTGAGAGGAGTAAGAAAGGGAGTGACTTGGCACATGAGTAACTCTTTGTGCCAGAGAGAAAACTGTCCTTTCTTCTGCTTTAAAGTATCAGGGCAAATCAAGTACTGGGTTTTTGAAGATTTTCTTTTCAGGTTTCAGAAGGACTTGGTTAGAGTTTCTGTTTTTGATGTTATTTTTAATCATTATTTTCTCTCCCCAAAATCTAGTCTTGCTTTTTTCTTACATGGACATATTTTTATCCTTACCACATCTTGCAGATGCTCAAGTTTACTCAAGGTGAGCTGATGTGCTGGAAAAATAGAACAGTCTTGGTGTCTTCTGAGCCCCCTCCAAGCCTTGCTTGTTCTTTGGAGACTATAATTCAGTTCTCTGGGGCTGGATCCTGGATTGTCTCTGAATCTGGGATTGACTTGCTTAGCAGTAGTGACTGTAGAACCCAGTTGGAGATATCTTATCCCAACTGCTGGTTCTGCCTTAACTCCATTGGAGCAATAAGAACAAGGGTCTTTAAAAAGTTCATGGGAGGGGCCCAGCAGATGGCATAATGGTTACATCACTGGACTCCCATGTAGTGGACTGTGGTTCAAGTTCCAGACCCAGAGACTTAAAACTCACACCAGACGTGCGTGTCCAAGATCCTGAGAAGAGAATAAAGGAGAAGGGATTGAGGTGTGGTTATTTCTCTGAGGAGTGATTTCTCACTTTCTGTCTCTCTGTCTCTCTTTGGTAAGCACACATGCCATATACCAAAAATCTCTCTCTAAAAAAAAAGGTCATGGGAAAATGGAATTAAAGTATGAGTTTATTTTAGTGCAGCTTTTTTTTTTTTTGAAATTCATGCATGGTTTTTCATAATATATACTTCCTTTGATATTCTTGAAGGTGCCATCTACTGTAGTCAATGATGTTGTTGTCCATTCCCTTTCTGTAATTTCCTTAACAGCAGGCATTTATTTTACTTTTTCAAGTCAACTCCTTCCCTGGATCAGGGACTCAGGGAAAATTTTTAAGAATCTGTGCTGTAAAATGCACATGGGGCTGCCCTCTCCGTTGCTTGATGTTAATTTTTAGGAATTTGAAATGGATTATATTTCAGTCCTTTGCTGTTTAGGGTGGGGGCTCTGAGTTATAGAGTGCAAAATATAAAGATGCAAGCCCTCATATCTAGCAAAACTCAACTCTAATCCATCCAAAGTTTTCTTACTAGGCTCCAGGGATCTTAGCAACCTTCCATCAGGTGAGGCTCTTTTGAGATGTTGTGCCCTACTTGTAGGTAATTTCAGAGTAATAAAATGTACAGTAGTTTCTACAATAAAAACACTTTATGTGTCTAGTTTCATTTAAGTTTTATTACATTGTGATGGAGAAAAGAGAGACGAGAATTAATATTTACCCAGTACCTAGTGTGTACCAGGAACTTTAAGCATATCAGCCTATTTAATCTTTTTAGGAACTGTGTGGAGGCTTATTCTCATTTTCCAGATGAGTAACCTACAACTTGGAGAAGTTACGTGAATTACCTAAAGACCACTGGTAAGTAATGGCATCAGCACTGAAACTCAGGTTTTTCCAACTCTGTCTATTTTATCCTCTGTAAAAACAGAATGGCATCTAAGAAGAGAGAGAAATACAGGTTTTACAATGACTGCATTAGTTTACTAGGGCTCCTCTAACAGAGCACCACACACTGGGTAGCTTAAAATAATGACAATGTATTATAACTCAGTTCTGGATCTCAGAAGTCTAAAAACAAAGGGTAGGTAGGACTATACTCCCTTGGAAACTCAGAAGAGAAATTCTTCCTGGCCTCTTTCCAATTCGGTGGTTTATTGCCTTTCTTTGGCGTTCATTGATTGGCAATAGCAAACTCTTATCTTTGCATTTTTATTGCATTGCATTTTCCCTTGTGCCTCTGTCTTCACCAGTCCAACTTCTTTTCTTTCTTTTATGAGAGATTTTTGGGATAGGGCATGTGTGCCCACTGGAGAGAGAGAGACAGAGAGACAGAAAGCAAGAAACTACCCCTCAGGGGGATGGCCATGCTGCAATACCTTCTCCTCCATTCTCCTCATGGAATTTTGAGCACACATGCACACACATTGCTGGGTCCAGGACCCATACTGTGGTCGACAGCATGGGAGTCTAGGATTATAACTATTACATCATCTGCTGGCCCCTGGGACCAACTTCTTATGTTAGAACTGTCCTACACAGTACAACTCATCCTAATGTAGCACCTAATGTAATGATTACATCTATAGCAGTTCCATTTCTAAGATATTGGGGATTAGAAACTCAACAGACAGAGAGACAGAAAGCAAGAAACTACCCCTCAGGGGGATGGCCATGCTGCAATACCTTCTCCTCCATTCTCCTCATGGAATTTTGAGCACACATGCACACACATTGCTGGGTCCAGGACCCATACTGTGGTCGACAGCATGGGAGTCTAGGATTATAACTATTACATCATCTGCTGGCCCCTGGGACCAACTTCTTATGTTAGAACTGTCCTACACAGTACAACTCATCCTAATGTAGCACCTAATGTAATGATTACATCTATAGCAGTTCCATTTCTAAGATATTGGGGATTAGAAACTCAACATATCTTTTAATCCAGCACATTGAACACTACCTGTTGTGTATCAGGTCTGTACTAGGCACAAAGACGGTAACTTTGTAGGAAGCCAAATGGCAATTAGTGAATTTTGACTCCTATTCTTTTACTTAATTTGTTCTTACAACATTCACATGGACTCAATTTAGCATTTTCTAAATCTCCTGTAAATAGGAATGCAAGGAGATAGAGGCTGACATGAAACTTGTTGTGTATGTCGAAAATTGTCCAGCATGGTTTTATTTTAATAAATTTTCTATGATGCAATGTTACTTTAAAAATCATTTTTGTACAAATCGTCTTATTCTCTGTATAATAGAAAGTTCATTGGCTATTGTCTTTTAAAATTCTCTCTTCCTCTAAACACATTTTGTAAACTATCCCCTGGGACTTGTTGCCATGTTGAATTTGGAACTCCAGTTCACTAGGTAAGGATCATGTCTAATACATTTGGTTCATCTGTCACTCTCAATAAATATTTAATAATTGCACACAACTATAAATTTTACCAACAGGGTCTAAGCACTTATTCCCATTTCTGTATAGAAGCAGCTACAAATCATCATTTCTAAAGACATTATTAAGACTATGCTCAAGTACATGAAGAGCTTATCCGATATCTTTAACAGAAAATCCAAACTGTGAACATGGTTCTTACAACATAATGCACAAAACTTTTAAAATTATTTTTTAATTGATAGAACTACTTTGAAATAGTTAATTATTTATGATTTCTATTGTTCTATGTATAATGCTTCTCCTCTTGCTTCTCATCTTTACAGCATTAAATCTTGATGTAGGATATTTTATAACAAACCTATTTTATGGACCATTCTCTCTCTCTCTCTCTTTTTTTTTTTTTTTGGTAGGGTGCGTGCACTTGTCAGAAAGACAGAGAGAGACAGAGAGACAGAAAGCGAGAATTCACCCCCTATGGGTGATGGCCACGCCACAATCCCTTCTTCTCCATTCCTCTCAGAATCTTGGGCATGCATGCACATGTGCCCAGCGTGTTTAAGCCACCGGGCTCGGGACTCAAACTATGATCAACTATATGGGAGTCCAATGACATAACCATTATGCCAAATGCTGGTCCTGAACCATTCTCTTTTCTTCCCTGGTTTTGGCCAAACATTTCCCTAATGTAATGGAATATCACAGTTCATTATCTAGGAACCATGGGGAGGAAGATATTGCCACTTCTGAATTACTTTTAGGTTGTTTGAAGCAAGACAATGACATAGAGAATAACATAGAAATACAATTTTAATGCCTTAATATTTTATTTTATTTTTTTACTTGCAGAACATTTGAGGACTTGATCTTTTTGATTTTTAACTTTCGTCACACTATGGCTATTTATACTATGCGACACTGACCTAAGAGCCTAAAACATTTGGGTTTAGTGTGTTTATTCATCCAGAAGCTCCTAGAGACAGGAGAGGACGCATCAAGTTTTGATTGAGAGTACTGGCTCCATACCCACACTATTGACCATTCATCATGTGAATTTAGGCCTCAGTTTCCCCTCCTAAGGATTTGGGTCTATGAAATTCTCAGAGCAGTATGGTTATTCATTTACATATCTCCTGTTCAAATTTTACTATTATCCTTTCAGACTTTGAGCCTAAAGTCTATATTAGCTGTAATCCAGGGCAAATTCTCTCAGCTTTTTTATGTGAAATATGAATACCAGAATCTAATTCACAAGCTTTTTATGAAGATTAAGCTGAATTTCTTTTCATGATAATCCAGTGCACAAGTTATTTTTATCAACTATGCCAGGCAAGCTATATACACTTTTAGTGTATTATTCAAGGCGTTCTGGTGACCAAAATGAATAATGTCATCAGCACCTTTTGAAACCCCTCATTTCTTGAGAGTTGCTTAGACAATGGAGATGTCTAGACCATTATAATTTGTTTAACAAGTTGCTTGATATCGTTGCATATGTATATTGTAGTATATGTAATATGAAACATATCCAACTTCTTGTTTGTTGTATTAATAATGTAAGCCCGAATCATTAAGCAGTTCATCAAACCAAAAAATTTCAAAGTATCTCAAGTAAAAATAAAACAAGTAGGAAACAACGTTATTTATTTCTTTTTATATCATCTTTCCAAGGCTCAAAATTCAGCAGAAGCACTTGTTAGTAAAATAACGATTTGGTTATATAAAGCCCAGCCATGACTATGAATGGAAGTCTAGAGCTTTCAACTTAAAAATAATATTGTGCCTCATCACATGTCTAGTGTAGGTGGGAAAGTAATAGAGTGAGTCAGAACCACCCTAACATTTACTTGAAGTGAAAGGGTTAAGTTATGTAGCAGTTTTCTCCGAAGTTTGTAAGAGCTGTCTACATCCTTAGGGACTATTTAGGGACACTGGAGGACTTGATGATATCAAATGTGGAAGTTGGTATTTTTTTCTTTTCCCATTTGTGAGTGTAGTAAGAATCGAAAGAATGCTATCACCTTGCTTTGTGTTTCTAAGCAGCCTGCCACATTCAGTTTTGGTTTCCTGGTTCATTATGCGATCATCATTCCATATGGTGCTGTTATCTTCCAGCTCATATTTTCAACCACCAGCACTAGCTCGTTGCCCATTTAATGATGCAGAATTTAAATTCATGCATGGCAGTTTCAGATGTTAAACCACCTTTGCAAATTTACCTATTAAAAATGAGTAAAAGAATGTTTTTTGCATTCAGAGTAAAATGGGTCTTTACGCTAAGGAAGAATTCTTGATCTTCTCAGTTCCTCTACTATCTATACAAAAATATCACGCTATTAGACAATGCCAAAAGTGAGAACTTTAGGCTCCATAGCCTACTATAAATTGGATCGAAATAATAATTTAACTCCAATCATGTGTGTTAGGTTTACTGAACTGTCATAAACCTCCATCTGTTAAAATGATCCATTTCAGAAAGAGGAAAAACACTTATTTCCTCAGGTGTCCCAGAGCTTGCCCCCAATATTTTAAACCTCAAAGTTTTCTTAAATCCACCCTTAATTTGTCTTAACCATCTGGTACATGCTAGATGATTTCTTGAAATGGAGATGGCAGAATCCACGCTTCATTATTTCTGTGGATTAATGACAATTCTGTACCATATCAAGCTGTGGCGCTCAGAGTCACTGAACAGAATCCATAAAGTCCATGAATCTCGAGATAAGCAGCCTAGTTGGAGACCTGGAGCAATGTGACTGCCATTCACTGCCTTTGAAACAATTATCAAGCCACACTGCTGTTCGCATCCTTCACTGATTATAGGAAGGTTGCCCAGCTTTGTTCAGCAATTCAGCAGGCTAGTAAGATATTCTGATGATTTCCCAGTGGGTCCCTTTTCAGAAACAGTTGAATGTAGCCTCTGTAAACTGGCTTTCTAACTTAGCTTTCTCATTACTTCTGTCTGAGAATTAGTCTCTTACACCCAGTAGATTACATTACTTGCATGTTTTAATGTGTGTTGTGGTTCTTTGGTGGTACTGAAAGCAGATTCTTACTACTTTGCTGAATCTAACCTTCAATTGTTTGGGATAGCTGGGCAAGATCAAGGTCTTCCAGAAACAGGTGCTAGTCATTGATGACATAAAGTAGCCTCTAAAGAGATGACTAGTTTGTTTTCTTCTGAAGCTAATAGTCACCCTTGTTTATATAAATAATTAGGTGCCAGATGTTTTACAAAAAAGAAAAGGCTATTTTCAGGCCATCCTGTGCCTGGAGGTTATAGTGATTGGATTCCACATGGCCAACCATGCAGTTTGAGTCCTGGACCTGGCAGTTTGAAAATACAATGGGTGTATGTTTGTACATGCCCAAAATTCTGAAAGGAGAAAAACATGGAGGAGCAAGGATTGCATTGTGACCCTGCTCCATAAGAGGGTACTCGCTTGCTTTCCCCCTCTCTGTTTCTCTCCTGTAAACACACGTGCCCTCATGTGTACATGCAAAAATGTAATTGAAAAATATTTAAAAGGCTATTTTCAAAAATAAGTTAATGATCACAAAAAAGTTCACATAGCCTTATTTAATTTACATAGGTTGTTTGGGGCCATTCTTGATTCTTTGTTTGTTTGTTTGTTTTTTATAGTGCTGTTTACAAACAGTTCATGTCCTGTAATACAAGTCCATAGTTTTTTTTCACAATATAAAATCATGCCACAATCCCTCCAGAAAATCTAGTATTTCAAGATTTTTAGATGTCTTACAACATATGAAATAGTATGTGCTGGTTGATCTAAAAAGTGTAAAGAATCTGTGTATTTATTGTCAATTCCTGCATATATACACATGCAGGAAGAGTATCCCTGATCCTTACAGGTGCGGTTATATCATTGAAAGGCTAAAATTAAATCTAACATCTAGTAGAAGGAATTGGGTATGACAGTCCTTAATTTGTGCCCTTAGCACTGACTTGCTGGAGTATCTGATATTGATCACAGTCTCCTTTCTCTACTTTTTTCTGTCTCTGGATTGCAAACACACATTCCTTTTCTTGCAGGTTGGCTTCAGGTTTCGTTAAGCCTGGGGAGGTAGCTGGGTACTTGGCCTGAAGTCACCAGGCAAAGAAAGCACCAGCAAGAATGCCAACTGGCATTATTTTGCTCTTTCCCCTTTGCCTCCTTCTCTTCTTATCTAAATTTGCAAAATTTTATTGAAAATAAAAAGTAAAAATACTTCTTTTTATGAAATCTGTGTTAATTGTGTATATGAATATAATTTGGTCCCCAAGGTCATGCTTCAACAACTTGTAAGGAACATCTTAAGAATGAAGGAGGACCAATGCAGTGAGTGTGGGTTTTCACAGCTCTGTGTGAGCTCAATGCACAGTGACAAGGATCATATAGCTGTCCTTGATGATATTCTCTGTGTGTATGGGCAGGGGCATTTTATTTCATGTATCATTTATGAACTCTCTGCCATGATGTCATAAAGTCTCTTCCAAACACAAATTAAACATAAAGAAATACAAGGAGACAAGTTCACTTTCTTTTCTTGTGGACCGCTGCTGTTCTGGGTCCCATAGTGTCAGGATAGAGTGAGAAAAGAGTCCCTTGCTACAGTGGAGAGAATTACTCAGCAGTTGGTTTTTGAATGTTCCATTGTGCAATTGGTGCATTTCACAGCTCCAACTCAAGCAACATTCACAACAGTTTCCCATTACACACTTTTGGCATCAAAATGCAAGCAAGAGCTTTTGAATTTCCTAAAGTATGCAATGATTGTTTCTGGTTAAGTGTGTGAACCTGATTCAGCAGCATTTTCTCAAATGTTTCTTTACATTCCTTGCGAGCACTTACTTGAAGGACTCTACTGAATTTTCAGTGAGGGTAGACTTATTTTAGGTTTATAGATTGTTGTAGAGGCTTATTTCTAATTCTGAAATTCATGCTAACCTTCTTGCACATTCTCAGTTATTTCTCTGTGAAAGACCCACACTTCTTTGCTTCTAATGTTTAAAATAACTTGTTTAAAATAAATCTTTCCCTGTTTTTAAAAAATGTATTTATTTATTTCATGAGAGGGAAGTAAAAACAGAGTGAGAGACATCCTCAGTAGGATCTTCACACTATAATCCTTCCACTAGCCTCCACCAGCCTGGATCACAGGCAATGCATCCATGCTTGGTGTATACAGGAAAGCCTTAAAGAGCAAATCCCAGACCTTCTCATGTAGATTCAGCATTGCATACAGCATTGTGTAACCACTGCACCACCATCTGGTCCCTGTTCTTGATCTTTGAACATTTTCTTTATAGATCATCTTGTGTGCTCTGTAACACTCTGAATTACTATCTACACTTCTTATTTCTTAAGAATAATTATGTTTGGGGTCAGCAGGCTATGGTGCTGGATTCCCACATTTCAACCACAGTTTGACTCCCAGACCCAGCAGCTTGAAACTCATGCCCAGTATGTGTGCATTTGTGCTCAAAATCCCAAAAGGAGGGAACCAGCAGTTAGTGTAATGGCTATGTTGCTGGACTCCCACGTAGTCGATCGCAGTTCGCGTCCCGGACCCGGTGGCTTAAAACTCATGCCAGGCGCATGTGCGTGCGTGCCCAAGATCCCGAGAGGAGAATGGAGGAGAAGGGATTGCGGTGTGACCATCCCCCCTGGGGGGTGATTTCTCGCTTTCTATCTCTATGTCTCTCTCTGTCTGTCTAGCGAGCACACACGCCCTATAGTGAAAACCTCTCCAAAAAATAAATAAATAAATAAATAAATAAATAAATAAATCCCAAAAGGAGAATGGAGGAGAAAGGATTGTGGCATGGTAATCCCACCTAAGGGCAGAAGGGTGATCACTCACTTCCTTTCTCTCTATCTTCAGTTAGTGCATATGTACCCTATAGCACAAACCTCTTTCTCTCTCTCTCTCAAAAAGTGTTCATGTTTAGCTCATCTTTCAGAACTGGTAGAAGAAGCTGCCTTTCCAGTGCTGATACCACACTACCCTTCACCTATCTGGGAGCACCTATCTTGGGACTCCTTAACTCCACCTTATCATCAAAAGCCTCTGCTAAGCCTAGGGTGTGGGAGGACTGGCTACCTCAGCCTTTAGAACTAGTAGGAGGAGCTGCCTTCCTGGTATTAGTGCCACTCTACCCTTCAACTAGCCAGGAGCAGAGTAGATGCATACCACTACACATTCTAGCTTTTCTGCTCAGCCCTTAGCTACATACAGACCAGAGAACTTTGGCTTTATACAAGCCAAAACATCTGAACATGGTGAAGTCCTGCAGGAATTCTCTCCTTATGCTCACCCCAGTAAAAAAGCATAGAGATCTTCTGTGAAGATATAAGAGGAGCGAATTCACTAAAGGTCTGGAAATAACAGCAGAACCTCAAGAAACATGAAGAAAGCAGGAAATACTGTGTCATTGGAAAAGACATGATTTTACTTTTTTCTGTTTTTCTGTACAAAAATGCACCATGAATTTTCCGTTGACCCAATATGTCCCCACAAAGGAACACAATAATAACTTCACATCAATAATGAACACAAAACAAGAAATTACAGAAATGTCTGAAAAATAATTCAGAATGAAACACACTGAGATATAAGAAAATATAAGCAACCAATCTCAGGAGACTTGAAGGAGGAAATTCATAACGAGATAGACATCCTGAAAAAGGATCAAATAGAACTTCCATACTTAACAAATACAATTCATGATATCAAAATCTCCCTTGAAAGTATTAACAACAGATTAGAACAAGCAGAAGAAAAAAATCTCTGGCCTTGAAAACACAGTTTCCAACCTAGTCCAAGCAACCAAGAAGAATGGAAAAACATTCACTAAACAGAAGGACAGCATACAGGAAATCCTACACACCATTAAATGGCTGAATACTCACATCATGGATATTCCAGAAGGTGAAAAGAAGGGGAAAGGATTAGAAAATCTTTCATGATATATTAGTTGAAAACATTCCAAACATAGAGAGGCAAACAGAAATACAAATCCAGGAAATAAAAAGAAGCACCAAATCAATTTAACAGAAGATCCTCTCCAAGGCACATCATAGCCAAACTGATAAAAATCAAAGACAAAAACAATATTCTAAAAATGACAACAGATAAATACCAGATTACTTATAAGGGTTGCCCCATTAAATTAACAGTGTACCTCTCAACTGAAACAATCCATATTTAAAACTGTCTTAGAAAAACAGTTTAAACCAAGAATGCAATACCCAGCAAGATTATCCTTCAAATGGGAAGGAGAAATAAAATTGTTCTCAGATAAACAAAAGCTGAAAGAATTTATCGAAAGTAGGTGAGCCCTTCAGGAATACTTAAAGGAACACTATACCTGGAAAACTGTGAGAGATAAATGGAAGTAAGAGAACACAAAACAAGTAAGGAGAAAAAAGAGTAAATGAATGACAAGACTAAGTCTACAAATATTGATAATAAACTTGAATGTTATTTAATTAAATTTTCCAACTAAAAGATACAGATTGTCTCAATGTATGAAAAAACTAGAAATGTCTATATGATGCTTACAAGTAACATACCTCAATGACAAAGATATAGACAGACTGAAAATGAAGAACTGGAAAAAGTAATTTCATGCAAACAAAAATGAAAAAAAGGCAGGAGTTGAGATACTGATATTAAATGAAAAAGACTTTAGGATAAAAAGCATAAGAAGAGACTAAGAAGGTATATAGTTAAAAAGATTAACCAAGGAACCAGCAGTTACCGTCATGGCTATGTCGCTGAACTCCCATGTAGTCGATGGCAGTTCAAATCCCTGACACGGTGGCTTAAATTCATGCTGGGTGCATGTGCGTGCGTGCCCAAGATCCTGAGAGGAGAATAGAAGAGAAGGGATTGCGGTGTGGCCATCTCCCCTTCCCCCCAGGCTGGAGGGTGATTTCTCACTTTCTGTTTCTCTGTCTCTCTCTTTGTGGCAATTGCATGCACCCTATAGCAAAACAAATCAAAACAAAAAACAAACAAAGAAACAAACAAAAAAACCTGACAACAACAACAACAACAAAAAAGAGAAGATATATAACAATCATAAATATTTATACACTCAAGGCTAGTGGACCCAAATATGTAAAAGAAAGACTACTAGATCGACTACTAGATCTAAAAGGAAATATATACTGCAAACACACTAATTGTTGGAGATTTAAACACCCTATTTTCACCACTGAACAGGACAGCTAGATAAAAAATAAACAGAGACACAGGAACTAATTGATACTGTAAACCAAATTAACTTGACAGATACATAGAGCACTCCACTCAGCAACTACGGAATATAATTTTTTTCATCTCCACATGAAACATTTTCAAGATTGACCCTATAATAGGCTGTGAAACAAGCGTATATAAATTTATACGTAGAGAAACTAGACCCAGTATCTTCTCTGACCACAATGGAATTAAACTTGAAATCAACCACAGAAAGAGTCCTAAAAAATACACAAAAACATGGAAACTAAACAATCTACTCCTGAATGATTTTTAAACTACTGAAGAAATTAAGTCTGAAATCAAAAGATTCATTTAAACTGATTATAACAAACATGCTACACTATAACCTTTGGAATACAGCAAAGCAGTCATGAGTCAAGTTTATAGCACACGAGAAAAAAAAAAGAGAAAAGTGGTCATGAGAAAAGAATACAAAAGTGGCAGACAAATATCTTAACATTGCATCTTAAGGAACTAGAAAAGCAATAAAAACAAATCCAGAAAATAAAAGAGTAAAAAACAGTAAAGATTAGAGCTGAAATAAATGAAATAGAGAATGAAAGAACCATATTGAAAAAAAAAATCAATGAATTTTTTTGAGAGGATAAACAAAATTGATAAAACCTTAACTAGAATAATCAAGAAAAACTAAGAAAGGAAACAGATAAAATCAGTAGTGAAGCTGGCAATATTACAAATGATATAGCGGAAATACAAAAAATTATGAGAGAATATTATGAGCAACTATATGACAACAAACTAAAAGCTTAGATGAGATGGACAGATTTCTGGATAAGTACAAGTAACCATGGTTGAATCAGGATGAAGTAGAAAGCCTGAACAGACCAATAACAAGAGTTTGAACAGTAATAAACATTCTCCCAACAAAGAAAAACCTGGGTCCCAATGTCTTCAACTTTTAAAGAAAACTATCCCTAAAGATTGAAAAAAAGGAATGCTCTCAAACTAATTTTATGGAGTTTCTTACACCTTAATACCAAAACCAGACAAGGAAATAACAAAATGAAAGAAAGAAAGAAAGCTACAGACCAATATTATATTCCTGATGTATACTGATACAAATATTTCCAATACAATACTAGCAAATCAAATTCAATAGAATATAGAGAAGATTATACACCATTACCAGACAGACTTTTTCCCAGTGATGCAAGGATGGTTCAACATATGCAAAACAATAAATGTAATCTACAGAATTAACAGAAAAAAAATGATCATATCTATAAATGCAGAAAAACCATTTCATAAAATACAACATCCTTCATGATCAAGACTCTCCACAAAATAGGGATAGAAAGGACATTCCTCAGCATCATAAAAAACATATATGACATATCCACTGTGAACATCAAATTGAATGGGGATGAGCTAAAAGTCTTCCCACTAAAAACTGGAACAAGACAAGGCTGCCCACACTCCTCACTTCTTTTTAACACAACACTGAAGACCAATGCAATCAGACAAGGGAGCTAATTAGAGATTCAGATAGAAAAAGAAGAAACTCAGCTGTCCCTATTTATAGATTATATAACTATATACACAGAAAATTCAAAGGGATCCCTGAAAAAACTCTTAGAAGTAATAAATAAATTCAGAAAATTTGCATGTTACAAAGTCAATATACGAAAACTATGCAGCAATTTTATACACCAACAATGAACAGGCTGAGACAGAACTGAAGAGGGAAATCCAATTTATAGTAGCTACAAAACAAATAAGATACCTAGGAATAAATCTAACAAAGAGGTGAAAGACTTCTATAAGGAAAACTATGAAAAACTGGAAAAAGAAATTGAATATGATACAACAAAGGAAGGATATCTTATGCTCTTGGATTAGAAGAATCAATATCATCAATATGTCAGTGCTACCCAAAATAATTTATATATTCATTAAGATTCTGATTCAATCATCTGAGACATTCTTTATAGAAGTAGAAAAAAAATATAAAATTTGTCTGGAGTCATAAAATACCCTCTATTGCCAAGAGAATGCTGTACCAAAAGAATAAAATAGATGTCAGCTCACTACTAGACTTTAAAGCATGTTACAAAACAGTCATAATCAAAACAGCATGGTACTTATACAAAAATAGATCCATAGATCAATTGAACAGAATAGAAAATCCAAAAATAAACCCTAAAACATATAGCCAACTGGTCTTTGACAAAGGGTACAAGACAATACAGTGGAGAAAAGAAAGTCTTTTCAACAAATGATGCTGGAAGAATTGGATATCCATCTAAAGAAAAAGGAATGTGGGCTGCTATCTATTACCATTAATCAGAATTAACTCAAAATGGATCAAAGATTTATAATAAATAATATATTGCCTCAAACTACAAAAATGTGAGTAGAAAACATAGGGGAAACTTTTGAAGACATTGGAGTAGGCAAAGATGTCTTAAGTAAGACCCCTAAAACACAGACAATATTCTCTAAAATAGACAAGTGGGATTACATCAAGCTAAAAAGCTTCTTCACAGCAAAGGAAACTATAACTAGAATGAAATGACAATCCTCTCCATGGGAGAAAATGTTTGTAAATTATTCCTCAGACAAAAGATAGATATCTAAATATATATGAAACTCAATCATAAAAAATGAATAATCAAATTAAAAAATGGGCCAATAAATTAAATTGGCAACTCTCCAAGGAAAATTTACAAATAGCCAAGAAAAAAATGTCCAAAGTCTGTTGTCATAAGGGAAATGCAAATGAAAACCACAATGAGATACTATTTAACTCCAATTAGAATGGCTTGGATCAAACAAACAAAGAACAATGAATGCTGGTGAGGTTGTGGTAGAAAGGGAACACTCTTACACTGTTGGTGGGAACATAAATTAGAGCAACCTCTTCGGAAAACAATACAGAGTTTTCTCAAAACCTACAAATAAAACATTGTATAACCAAGTAATCTCACTTCTTGATATTTACCCATAAGATAGGAAAACAATCAGAAAGATATTTGTACATTCATGTTTATTGCAGCATTATTTTTTGTGTGTGTCTTTTTTTTTTTTTTTTTTAAAGGGGGGTTTTTCCTATAGGGTGTGTACACCTGCCAGAAAGAGAGAGACAGAGAGACAGAAAGCGAGAAATCACCCCCCAGGAGGGATGGTCACACCACAATCCCATCTCCTCTCAGGATCTTGGGCATGCACGCACACGCACCTGGTGTGAGTTTAAGTCACCGGTTCCGAGACTCGAACTGCGGCAACTACGTGGGAGTCTAGCGACATAGCCATTACGCTAACTGCTGGTCCCAACTGCAGCATTATTTACAATTGGAGTAACATAGAACCAACCTAAGTATTCAAAAACAGACAACTGAATTGAAAAACTGTGGCACATATATACTACGGAGTATTACTCAGTTGTAACAAACAAGGAGATCCTATCATCTGACTCAAAATGGATGAACATAGACTTACTGTTGAGTGAAATGAGCCAGACACTGAATGATATAGATTGTATATCCCCAGTCAGTTTGTGTGAGTTTTTGCATTCTATGGCAGACGTTGAGAGATCTGAAGATGTGATGGCAGAGAATGGGTGTAAATGATTAAGAGACTGTAAGAGAGGAGAGTGGTTTGTAGAGAGTAAGTGGTGGAGGGTGGGTGTGAGGTGCAAGGGGAGGAAACATTTGACAGATGGAAAAATGTAAAGTTCTCTGTCGAATTAAGTTTTTAAAAAACTAGCAAAACATTTTAAAAGAATCTGTATGATCAGTAGTTGTTATTTATACCCAGAACTCAAATTTATCACTATGTTAATTCTGCCACAACTAAATAGCTCATGTTTAAGCATGTAGTTAATTCAGAATGTTGTAGCTTTGAAAGGGAGTAACCTTGTGGTCAGACAAAGGCCATATGGCTCCCTACCAAGGAGCCACTGAAAGTGCCATTATGTTGTGATATTTTTGTAACCCATGGTCTGCCTCCCTGTTTTGTTATGCTAAGTTTTATTGACTTGGAAAGGCTGACTCACACTAATCTAAATGTTACCAAAATATATCAACCATAATGAGCATTTAAACTGGAATATATTTTCTCATGAAGAAGATAATACAAAGTACCAGAATCTGTGAGAAGTGGACTAAACCAGAGTTGCTTAGTGTAACCAAGAGCGCAGCCTTAGAATATTTTAACAAGGCTGTTTTGAACTTGAGTCATCCACTTCCATAGATCACATCGATTACATAAGAAGTAAAAAATGTATACCTTTTATGGGATTTGATAAACAAGACCATTCAGCTTCTGGTCTTACTGTTGTTTTAGAGGTGTATTATCTCAATCGTCATAAAGTTTTTCTTTGAATTGGGTATATTCTTTTTTCAAATTATAAATATTTCCAAATTTGCCCCTTTTTTAATTAATTGAACTCTTTTGAGTTTCTTAAGATGAAATTTAGTGATACTCTACTACTTTATTCCTACTAAGGCTAATCCCATTCATTTATCACAGATTTTACTAGTTTAATAAATAATATTGAGTTTCTGGGTGGATGACTAGCCTTTTTGGCCATTTCCATGAGCCACCAATATATAGTAAAATACTGTCATGATTATATTATCATTTGCAGCTGACAAAAGATGTATATTTTTAATCAATTTTTAGGGCCAATATTCCCATATATAGCACATTATATAACAGAAAAATGCAAGTATGTAATGCAAATACTTCACAGTGGTGAAACAGGGGTATATAGAAGCCCAGCTATAATTACATAAATCAATTTTAGATCATTATTCAAATAAACTTGCAATCTATGGGCACTTTATACACTGTGTCCTGTTAACCATACAGTAAGAATCTACATGAACAAAGATTTCATCATATCATGATATAATCTAATGTATTTTTGAGATGACCTTTAACTGTTAGAAAATCTTTCCTTCTTATTTAGGTTATTGGTAAGAGTTTCTCAATCTGTTTTTATGAGAGTAGTTTTCTATGCATCTTACAATTATTATTCTCTTACTATCAGCCATTTTCAGTTTCCAGTGTTCTTTAATATTAATATCTAGAATTGCATAAATATATTAATTTGGTCTGGAGATAATATCTCTTTTTTTTTTTTTTTTTTTTTTAGATTTTTGCCTAGGGTGTGAGCATTTGCTGGAGAGACAAAGAGGAACAGTGAGAAGGAAAGTGAGAAATTATCCCTCATTGGGGATGGTCAGGCCACAGTCCCTTCTCCTTCATTATGGATTTTGGGCATGCAAGCACATGCATCTAGTGTAATTTCAATCCACCAGGTCCATGACTAGAACTGTGGTCTGCCATATGGTAGTTTAACACCTTAACCACCACACCACCTGCTGGACCCATCTTTTGATTTAAAGACTCCAGTGCTTTTTAAAATGTCCGTATATCACTATTGGCTCACATCAAGTCAAATTTTAGTTGTGATAAATTGAATCTCAAGGTAATTTTTACAAATCCTGATGACAAATGAAGCCTCCCCATCCTGTGATAATCAAAAAAAGCTCCTTTATTTATTTATTTATTTATTCATTTTATTATTTTTTATACATTCAATTGTATATACATCATTTAGCTTGTAAAGAGAATTTACCCAACATGAAATACACCTCAGACCATTCCATTTGAGAATACTATAGTGTTACTATCAACATGTAATAAACCATTTCTGTGTCCCATGAATGTCTTACTTCTCCATTTTTTTTCTCCCTAATTTCCTTCTCCATACTCTTCCCCTCTCCCACTGTCCTTCCACACTGTCTCCAGTGAAAAATTCCTTTATTTTTAAGGGCAGAACTTCCTTTGTCTCCTTGTTTTATGGTATGTTGTTGTAATGGTTTGGCCTTGCACCTTTTCCAAGCTTTTTGAATTCTTATTTCATCATGCAGTGTATTTATCCAGTATAATGTAATGAGAAAACCTAAAACAAACAAAACATAGGCCTTTTATATCTCTCTATAAGACACTGACAAAAATATGGTATCTAACCTTAGTGTTGTATCTTGTTAGTTTATTCAAATATTCCTGGAAGCCAAATACATGCCATGCATTGTGGTAATCCTTGGGTATACCTGGTGAATAAATAAACAAGGTTTTAGCTTTTACAAAACTGATATTTTAGTTGAAGAAATAAAAAATAGTCTGGTAGGAAGTACAGACAGATAGGATACAGAATGACATGACTGGGTAGGTGGCTGTCTAATTTAGAGCTAATATCTGAATAGGTGACCTTTAAACTAATGCCTGCATTTTGAGAAGGATCCAAATGTTCAAAGAGCTAGAAGAAAAGCATTCCAGACTGAAGGGGACAGCAAATGCAAGCAGGAAGGAATGAGCTTGGCCTGGTTAAAAATAGAAAGTCTACCAGTGTGAATAAAGTTTGGTGAACAGAAGAGCAGTGGGTGGGGCAGATCATGGAGGGTGTTATAGAGTATTATAAGGGTTCAGGTTTCTTTTTTCTTCCTGGATTGCTAATAACTTTTGTTTAATTTAGTAAACAATTCATCTAGTTCTATTACTATCTAATTCACATTTTTATGTTATTCATAAGAAAATCATGAGAAGCTGCCAGATGTACTGGCAAAATCTCTGTTTATTCTATAGAATATTTTTGTGATACCTAATTCAAAACATGAAAACAAAGTTTCTTTGGAATCAATTCTTAGTGAACCATGTTAGCTTGTTTCTACTTCTTAATGGATGTATTATAGAATTTTGTCAGGGATTAGAATCAAGCTATACAGTACATAATTTCTAGAGTTTGCGTTTTTCAAATTTGGGCCAAGATTTTCCCCACCTTCAGTTTATCCATATTTCTTCCGTTTCTCCTAACTGCACAAAGATGAGAAAAATGGTTTTTGATCAAAACTACATATGCATCAATGTTCACCAATATAATTTTCTGTGTTTAGAGCAACTGGTTTCTTTTTTTTTTTCTCTACAAAGATTATCAGGATTTGCTCTTGTTGATTATATTTTAAGTTTAGAGGCTTTTTTATTTAATGAAGAAGCAAAACACAGAACGGAACTTCCTGGTTCTGTCTCCTCTCTGCCATCTGGCCACATGACGTCATGTGTTCTGACAGGTGTGTCATTATATCTAAGTCAATATATCAATCATGAGATACTAGATACAATTGTTCTGAAAATAGTATTTAGCATTTTTTATGGATTATTTTACTTAAACCAATATAATTCCTAAATTAACTCCCAGTGTTTCTGTAACAAGATGGGGAAAGTAGATAATCATTGTCAGTACTTACTTCTGGTAAAAATGATAGCCCTTTAGATGGAAAGATTAAAAAGAGTGAAAATGTATTTTCTTTTCAAAAAGGGAAAAGAATAGGGGATAGTGGTGATACAAGCTTGTTGAGTCCTTCTCATGTGTGGCCATAGGGGCTGGAACCTATTGAGCAAGACTAACTTTCCAGTTGTGGGTGCTACACAAAATGAACTCTTTCTTCCCCTTGTGGTTTACAGCAGTGAAGTCAATCTGTAAAACAAATCTTAGAAAACTTGATTGTCTAAGGTATCTCTTAGAAAGCTAAGAATGAAGATGACCGTAAATCACTTCATGCATCTGATCCCCAGTTAATTGATCTGTCAATTAAGAGGTAGGAAAGATCATACCTGAGTCTCAAAGAAAATTCTTTCTCCTTCATAGAAAGTTTGATCTTCTTTGTAGTAATTGAAGTAGAAGCTTTTGTTTTTATTCTTTAGTAGTTTTATGTGCAGCTTTTCTATAAGGCATTAGAAAATTAGATACATTTTCCTTGAAACTTTCAAAGAATGTGTTTTAAAACATATTCCATTTATCAGTTAATATTCCCTCTATGTCTTTTAAAACACATTCCATTTATCAGTTAATATTCCCTCTATGTCATATAAACCAGTGAGTGCTACATGGAAATTAAAAATGATCAAAAGTGGGTAGTCCTGAGCCACTTTCTAATTCAAAATATTTTTTTATATCACTTTCCTGCTTTCTTGCAGTCAAAACCAGTACTTTTAAAAAAATAATTATTTATTTAATCTTATTTATTAATTCATTTATTTTAATTTGACCAGAGATAGAAACAGAGAAAAAGAGACAGAGAGAGAGAGAGAGAGAAGGAAAGTGAGAAAGCAAACCACCAGGTCTAGGACTCAAAATGAGGTCAGCCATGTGGGAGTGTCCAGCACCTTAACCATCATACCACCTTCTGGTGCCCCTAAATACTGTATTTGAAATTCATTAAATTTTCTCTGTTTCGCCGATTGAATAAGAAATGCATTCTACCACAACTACTTATCTATTATAATTTGGTGAACAATATGTCATTTTAGATCTTGCAAAATTTTAGGAACATCTTTGATGAAGTGCTGCTAATCCCCTTTTTTAGATGTTGGGTTTTTTTTTTTAAGTTGAAAAATGCCCAATTTTTTAAAAAAATTTTATTCAGAAATTGACAACAATGTCAATTCCAGTGGGAATTTTACATGTGCTTGTAATCTACCTATGTTTTGATTATTTTTTAATTTCCATGTAGCACTCACTGGTTTATGTGACATAGAAGGAATATTAACTGATGAATGGAATATGTTTTAAAAGTTCTTTCAAATAATGAACAGTCATACAATACATATCATCTACACCAGACATTGAAGGCAAAAATGTTTCTCTCAATGGTCTTTTTTATAACCTCCTCAGTTTTTATGGACTGCTTTGTTAAACATCATTTGCAACTCAGAAAATTCCTGATATAGAACAAATAGTAAGATTAAATTTCTAAAAGAAATTATTCAGTGTTCACAGCTTTTAGCTAGGCTTGAAGGGAAGGTATGAGAAAGAGCAGTGAAAGGTTGTGTCAAGCTGTTTTCTGACTTGAGAGAGAAGGAGGGAGAGAAGAGATAGAGATGATGAAGATGCTTATTTTTCTTTGTTCTAGTCATCAAATCTTATCTTTATTGACATTTTTATGGGTGCTTGTTACTTCATAGTCTCAACCAATCAACTTTTACCATAATTTCTTGGAATACTTAAAGGTAATTTGCAGGTCTTCTAAAACTTGACCACAGAACCTGATTCCCTGGGCATGCAAGCACATGCATCTAGTGTAATTTCAATCCACCAGGTCCATGACTAGAACTGTGGTCTGCCATATGGTAGTTTAACACCTTAACCACCACACCACCTGCTGGCCCCATCTTTTGATTTAAAGACTCCAGTGCTTTTTAAAATGTCCGTATATCACTATTGGCTCACATCAAGTCAAATTTTAGTTGTGATAAATTGAATCTCAAGGTAATTTTTACAAATCCTGATGACAAATGAAGCCTCCCCATCCTGTGATAATCAAAAAAAGCTCCTTTATTTATTTATTTATTTATTCATTTTATTATTTTTTATACATTCAATTGTATATACATCATTTAGCTTGTAAAGAGAATTTACCCAACATGAAATACACCTCAGACCATTCCATTTGAGAATACTATAGTGTTACTATCAACATGTAATAAACCATTTCTGTGTCCCATGAATGTCTTACTTCTCCATTTTTTTTCTCCCTAATTTCCTTCTCCATACTCTTCCCCTCTCCCACTGTCCTTCCACACTGTCTCCAGTGAAAAATTCCTTTATTTTTAAGGGCAGAACTTCCTTTGTCTCCTTGTTTTATGGTATGTTGTTGTAATGGTTTGGCCTTGCACCTTTTCCAAGCTTTTTGAATTCTTATTTCATCATGCAGTGTATTTATCCAGTATAATGTAATGAGAAAACCTAAAACAAACAAAACATAGGCCTTTTATATCTCTCTATAAGACACTGACAAAAATATGGTATCTAACCTTAGTGTTGTATCTTGTTAGTTTATTCAAATATTCCTGGAAGCCAAATACATGCCATGCATTGTGGTAATCCTTGGGTATACCTGGTGAATAAATAAACAAGGTTTTAGCTTTTACAAAACTGATATTTTAGTTGAAGAAATAAAAAATAAAGTCTGGTAGGAAGTACAGACAGATAGGATACAGAATGACATGACTGGGTAGGTGGCTGTCTAATTTAGAGCTAATATCTGAATAGGTGACCTTTAAACTAATGCCTGCATTTTGAGAAGGATCCAAATGTTCAAAGAGCTAGAAGAAAAGCATTCCAGACTGAAGGGGACAGAAAATGCAAGCAGGAAGGAATGAGCTTGGCCTGGTTAAAAATAGAAAGTCTACCAGTGTGAATAAAGTTTGGTGAACAGAAGAGCAGTGGGTGGGGCAGATCATGGAGGGTGTTATAGAGTATTATAAGGGTTCAGGTTTCTTTTTTCTTCCTGGATTGCTAATAACTTTTGTTTAATTTAGTAAACAATTCATCTAGTTCTATTACTATCTAATTCACATTTTTATGTTATTCATAAGAAAATCATGAGAAGCTGCCAGATGTACTGGCAAAATCTCTGTTTATTCTATAGAATATTTTTGTGATACCTAATTCAAAACATGAAAACAAAGTTTCTTTGGAATCAATTCTTAGTGAACCGTGTTAGCTTGTTTCTACTTCTTAATGGATGTATTATAGAATTTTGTCAGGGATTAGAATCAAGCTATACAGTACATAATTTCTAGAGTTTGCGTTTTTCAAATTTGGGCCAAGATTTTCCCCACCTTCAGTTTATCCATATTTCTTCCGTTTCTCCTAACTGCACAAAGATGAGAAAAATGGTTTTTGATCAAAACTACATATGCATCAATGTTCACCAATATAATTTTCTGTGTTTAGAGCAACTGGTTTCTTTTTTTTTTTTCTCTACAAAGATATCAGGATTTGCTCTTGTTGATTATATTTTAAGTTTAGAGGCTTTTTTATTTAATGAAGAAGCAAAACACAGAACGGAACTTCCTGGTTCTGTCTCCTCTCTGCCATCTGGCCACATGACGTCATGTGTTCTGACAGGTGTGTCATTATATCTAAGTCAATATATCAATCATGAGATACTAGATACAATTGTTCTGAAAATAGTATTTAGCATTTTTTATGGATTATTTTACCTAAACCAATATAATTCCTAAATTAACTCCCAGTGTTTCTGTAACAAGATGGGGAAAGTAGATAATCATTGTCAGTACTTACTTCTGGTAAAAATGATAGCCCTTTAGATGGAAAGATTAAAAAAGAGTGAAAATGTATTTTCTTTTCAAAAAGGGAAAAGAATAGGGGATAGTGGTGATACAAGCTTGTTGAGTCCTTCTCATGTGTGGCCATAGGGGCTGGAACCTATTGAGCAAGACTAACTTTCCAGTTGTGGGTGCTACACAAAATGAACTCTTTCTTCCCCTTGTGGTTTACAGCAGTGAAGTCAATCTGTAAAACAAATCTTAGAAAACTTGATTGTCTAAGGTATCTCTTAGAAAGCTAAGAATGAAGATGACCGTAAATCACTTCATGCATCTGATCCCCAGTTAATTGATCTGTCAATTAAGAGGTAGGAAAGATCATACCTGAGTCTCAAAGAAAATTCTTTCTCCTTCATAGAAAGTTTGATCTTCTTTGTAGTAATTGAAGTAGAAGCTTTTGTTTTTATTCTTTAGTAGTTTTATGTGCAGCTTTTCTATAAGGCATTAGAAAATTAGATACATTTTCCTTGAAACTTTCAAAGTTTGTGTTTTAAAACATATTCCATTTATCAGTTAATATTCCCTCTATGTCATATAAACCAGTGAGTGCTACATGGAAATTAAAAATGATCAAAAGTGGGTAGTCCTGAGCCACTTTCTAATTCAAAATATTTTTTTATATCACTTTCCTGCTTTCTTGCAGTCAAAACCAGTACTTTTAAAAAAATAATTATTTATTTAATCTTATTTATTAATTCATTTATTTTAATTTGACCAGAGATAGAAACAGAGAAAAAGAGACAGAGAGAGAGAGAGAGGGAAAGTGAGAAAGCAAGCCACCAGGTCTAGGACTCAAAATGAGGTCAGCCATGTGGGAGTGTCCAGCACCTTAACCATCATACCACCTTCTGGTGCCCCTAAATACTGTATTTGAAAGATCATTAAATTTTCTCTGTTGCGCCGATGGAATAAGAAATGCATTCTACCACAACTACTTATCTATTATAATTTGGTGAACAATATGTCATTTTAGATCTTGCAAAATTTTAGGAACATCTTTGATGAAGTGCTGCTAATCCCCTTTTTTAGATGTTGGGTTTTTTTTTTTAAGTTGAAAAATGCCCAATTTTTTAAAAAACTTTATTCAGAAATTGACAACAATGTCAATTCCAGTGGGAATTTTACATGTGCTTGTAATCTACCTATGTTTTGATTATTTTTTAATTTCCATGTAGCACTCACTGGTTTATGTGACATAGAAGGAATATTAACTGATGAATGGAATATGTTTTAAAAGTTCTTTCAAATAATGAACAGTCATACAATACATATCATCTACACCAGACATTGAAGGCAAAAATGTTTCTCTCAATGGTCTTTTTTATAACCTCCTCAGTTTTTATGGACTGCTTTGTTAAACATCATTTGCAACTCAGAAAATTCCTGATATAGAACAAATAGTAAGATTAAATTTCTAAAAGAAATTATTCAGTGTTCACAGCTTTTAGCTAGGCTTGAAGGGAAGGTATGAGAAAGAGCAGTGAAAGGTTGTGTCAAGCTGTTTTCTGACTTGAGAGAGAAGGAGGGAGAGAAGAGATAGAGATGATGAAGATGCTTATTTTTCTTTGTTCTAGTCATCAAATCTTATCTTTATTGACATTTTTATGGGTGCTTGTTACTTCATAGTCTCAACCAATCAACTTTTACCATAATTTCTTGGAATACTTAAAGGTAATTTGCAGGTCTTCTAAAACTTGACCACAGAACCTGATTCCCAGTAAACAGGTGATGCTGACACAGGATATAACGATTATTTATTTTCTTTCTTTTCTTTTTTTTTTTTCTTGAGAGAGAACTTTGTGGGACCAGCAGTTAGTGTAATGGCTATATCACTGGACTTCCATGTAGTTGACACGGTTCGAGTCCCAGACCCAGTGGCTTAAACTCACAC
>NW_006159919.1:236497-306401 GCF_000334495.1 Tupaia belangeri chinensis
ACACCCTAAAAAAAAAAAAAAAAAAAAAAAGAGGAAGAATTTTGCTATAGGGCACATGTACTTGCTGGAGAGACAGAGAGTGAAAGAGAGACAGATAGTGAGAAATCACCCTCCATGGGGGAAATGGCCATGCCAAAATCCCTTTTCCTCCATTCTCCTCTCAGGATTTTGGGCAAGCATGCACACATGCCTGGTGTGAGTTTTAAGTCATCGGGTCTGGTACTGGAATCACAGTCAGCTACATGGGAGTCCAGTGATGCAACCAGTACACCACCTGCTAGTCCCTAAAGCTTATTTCAATACACTGAATTAGGTATGTCGATTGATGCCTTAATTCCATTAATTGTTCTAGAATGCAAAAGGAAGTTTGGACTTGAATGAATTTGGAGACTCTGATCTGGGCCCGAACCCCTACAGAGAGGCATAGAAGGAGATAGGTGTCAATTTCTCTACCTTTATTAGAAAAGTGTTTTGGGTAATATTAAATTCTTTAAAAAGCAGACATGCAGCATGCATGCTTATTTCTCATGAAATAATATGCATTTGCTGCCCTTCTCCAAGTGTGTGCATATGCATCATTATGTGTGTGCATGCATACACACATTTTGTTATCACTACTGTAACCACTCTGAAACTCTTCTTTTATGAGTATATTTTCTCCAAAGCCTGTAAAAAGGCTGCAAAATTAGATTACAATTTCGGTCCTAATATTTAGCCCAGAGCGTTTCCTATTCCAACACAGATATATGTTGTTGAAGTTTCTTCTCTTTAGTTGGCTGTGAACACAATAGGGTGCTTGTTATTCTCCTTAGTTCCTAAAGAAGCAGAAGGGATGCCGTTGGCCAGCTTAATAGAGAACAATCCACATCTGTTGGGAAAGAGAAGTCTGGGTGTTTCTTGCTGTCAATCCCTGCATTCTCCCAAATGTTACATCCCTGGGACCATCCTAGGAAGGCTCGGTCACCATCCTTTTGTGGCTACAGACTACAAGATCTAACCGAGAAGTGACTTTTTTCTTTCTGATAAACAAAACAGTTTTGTACGTTTGTTCCATGCGAACTGATGCTTCTTCTTTACAATCTCACATTTAATTGTTGTGAAAACGTATCTCAAGGACTCTCCATATCTCATTTTCACATTTTCTTCCAGAAAGCATCTGTTTGATGCAGGTGCTTTTGAACAGGTTATCCAGTCCCTCTTCTATCCAGGAACAGTTAGTGTTAGATATATTGGGGGCATCGAGGTTACATTTCTGTGGTATGACAAGTGTGGTACATTGTCAACGCGAGAAGCTGCGAGAGCAGACAATCTAGCTGTGTAGCACTTTCCCGTGTTTGTGTTGGTGACTGTGAAGTTCTGACTGAAGTCATAACGAAGAACACGCCCAAGCATAAAGACGATTGTGGATAAAATGGATTCTCTGAAAAGACTTCTGAATGTGGCATGTTTCTCATGTTTTTCCATAATTATGGAAAACCCAGTTGTGGTCAAAGAATATAATGTCTTCTGAAAAGGATCATTGTAATGAACATAAAAAGCAATATAGCACAGTACTTGCTTGCTTTTCTGTCAATTACAAAGCTTAGAAAGAAATGGGATTTGAGAGATTCATCTTTTAACGGGGCAATAGATGCAATGTGTAAGACAAAACTGAAAGATTTCCAATTGGGAAAGAAGGATGGAGTATAGAACAAGAGGTCTCCTTGGGGAAATAAACAGAAAAGGGTAGTGCTCTGGTTGCTGGATAATTTTTCTTCTTGCACTCAAATTAATAGCATACATCTCAAACATGTTGCCCCCTAAACTTCCTTGTAACTATTTGGTGCTTGTACATGCTGTACCCCCCCTCCTTAAGAAAAAAAGGAAAGGAAAGAAAAAAAGATGCAAGGACGTATTGAAGGAGGGGGTCGAGGAAGAGATGTGGCGAGGAGACATTGGCAACGTTGCCTAGAATATGAAATATCTTCTCTCCATTGTGAAGAAAATCACCAGTCGCACAAAAAATTATTATCCTGTTTTCCTCTCTTATGAGAAGCTCTTACTTTTACTCTTGTGAGCTCTACAGAAAAGTCATGAAACGTGTATTTTAAAAGAAAAGCTCTTTAGAAAAGTCATGAAACGTGTATTTTAAAAGAACTATGCCTAGATTTCAAAAAAAAAAGTCTGCATCAAAATAGACAGTAGCCAACAGTGCAGAGGAATCTGGATCTCAGATGGCAAACCATGATTTGAATTCTAGCTCTGGAAGCTTGAGAAAAAAGTTAATATATATGTACATTTGCCCAGGATCCAGAAGGGATAAAGAGAAGGAGGAAAATGGATTGTGGTATGACCAGGAAACTTCAGAAGATGCTTTCTCTCGTTCTCTCTCTGGTACATGCTTATGACATCTGGTATGAAAATAAACAGATAAATAAACGTGTACAGTAATTCCATCTTTCCACAAACTTTTCGAAATTCCCTTATTAAACTCCTTATGAAGATGTGAGCAAGGTCACGAATATATCAAGAAGGGATAATTCATAAACATTAAAGTACATGTTTTCAACTTTTTTTTATTTTTTATTTTTTTAAAATTTTTAAAAGGTTTTTGCTATAGGGCGTGTGCGCTCGCCAGACAGACAGAGAGAGACAGAGAGACAGAGAGATAGAAAACGAGAAAACACCCCCCCAGGGGGGATGGCCATGTCGCAATCCCTTCTCCTCCATTTTCCTCTCGGGATCTTGGACACGCACGCATACGCGCCCGCGCGAGTTTTAAGCCACCGGGTCCGGGACACGAACCGTGGTTGACTACATGGGAGTCCAGCGACATAGCCATTACACTAACTGCTGGTCCCTCACCTTAATTATTGTAAACCTTAAAAGTGGTGAAATATTTTTTAGATCACAGAAAATTCTTAGGTAAAAGAGATTTCATTGCCTAATAGAGGTCCAGAAGAGGGGAAAAGTAGTTGCTCTATTCATTTTGGAATAATAAGAGAATTCCAAGTTATGATATTCTTAATTATTCTCTGACATTGAAGATTACTGGAATTGATTCTAACCAGATAGCACTTGAATAAAACCGCTACTGGATTTGTGTGAGCTTTTTTTAAAGTAATCATTATTTAGGGATAATTTCATATTAATACAGGTCGACATTGGTCCTGTTAACTTTTTAGAGGGTTAAAGTTAAAAAAAAAATTTTATCCCATCTTAGTTGTCTGGTTAGAAACATAAATATACAACAAAAATTTAAAATTCCTATTTGTCTTAAAACATATATCCAGGCATAGATTTTTGCATAATTTCCTGACTTGCATTATGTATATACTACTGCTCTGCTTTCTTGATGCTCCTGCTAAAAATAAATGGTAATTGAATGAACAAATGAATTAAGGCAGCGAGAGAGCCTTGGTGTACTTGAGAAACCAGTGACTCAGAGAGCAGGTGGCAGAGAACAGGAAGTAGCCCGACCAGCTGTACGAGAGCCTGGGTGGTGGAGGCATCTCTCCAGAGCTGAACTCCAAAACAGAACCCCTGGGGGCTGATAGACTTTTGGGAAGTCATCTCCTATGCAGGCAGACACAACTGTCTGCTTGGAAGGAAGGGTTCCTCTTCCTGTGTAAAATTCTGGTAGTGAGTAAGCTACACAGACCCAGGAATGTCGGCTTGTTTTGCATACTTTATCCCAATAGTTTCAATGCACTTTTCTGTTGCTAGTGAATAATTCTCACAGAGTAGGTATTTCATTTTATTATTCTGTTTTAAAGCTCTTTATTTCTCCTGAAAAAGGGAGAGAACCACAAAGAGAAAGACACTCCAAGGGGGTTCTGAGGCTATGAACTACCTTCTCCTTGATCAGCCCTGAAGCATAGGCATTCAGGTGCCCAGCATACTCAGGGCAGTTCCTAGATGCAAATGTAGAACCTTCCTTTGTGGGTCAGCCTGTCAGAGCACCACATTTTATTACTGCATCACCTCCTAGTCTCCCAGTCTGGGTATTTCATAAAGAACAAAGAATTTTTATAGGCCATAGAGGTTCAATGTTGAAGAGCCACGTCTGGTTAGGGCCCTTTGCAGCATTGAGGTGGCTCAGGGTCTCACATGGTGGGAAGACAGGAGCATGGGTCAGCTCTGTTCTCTTTATCTCTCCTTATACAGCTATCAGATTTCAACCATGGGGGTCCCACTTGGGTGACTTTGTTTTATACTAATCACCTCCCAAGGCCCTACCTCTTTTTTTTTTTTTTTTTTTTTGAGGGGTTTTTGCTATAGGGTGCGTGTGCTCGCCAGAAAGACAGAGAGAGACAGAGAGACAGAGAGCGAGAAATCACATGCACACACATACACACACACCCGGGGCGGGGGATGGCCACATCACAATCCCTTCTCTTCCATTCTCCTCTTGGGATCTTGGGCACACACGCACACATACCCAGCGTGAGTTTAAGCCACCGAGTCGGGGGCTCAAACTGCGGTGGACTACATGGGAGTTCAGTGACATGGCCATCATGCTAACTGCTGGTCGTGGCTCTACCTCTTAATATCATAATTAAGTTTCTACTCTCTTAGTGTCATTATAATGGTAGTTAAGTTTCCAACACTTGAACTTTTGGGTGGGACACATTCAATCCATAGCACCAACCTTAGCTTCTTCCTTGAAAGTAACCATCACTGTTGGAGAATACTCCTGCTGGCTTGTCCTGTGGTCCCAAGCCCACAGACACTAGAAATGGAAACTAAGAGGCATCAGCTCACTAAAGATTCAGTGATATTCCCAGAGTGCCAGGTGCTATGATCAGAAGTAAGGATGCATAGTGACCCTAGTAAGGATTGGCTCTTCCTTCATAGAGCTTATGTACTGACCTTGTGCAGAAGAGTTATGTGGAGCCTCAGCTTGAGTGACTTCACCTCTGTAAACCTGGCATAATAATGACAACACCACATGGTGTCTTGAGAATTTATGCAAAGTACCTGATTCAGTGTCTGGCTCACAGCAATCAGGAATGTGGTCCCTCTCCCCCCCTTTTTTTTTCTTGCTTCCCCACTGAGCTTGAAACTTAATAGTCTATGTAGAAATTTTGAAAAACAATAGACAGATGGTCAGTGGCAGTTTCCTTATGTATAATCAGCACTCCAAACACCTTCACCCTCATCCAGCAGCCCTCCTTTTTTCTACCGCATATTTCCTTTTGATGATGATCTCATTTCTCCTCCACGGTTGTTCTTGATGTTCTTTTTAACCTAATTCCACCCACATGCCATATGTGGGAGGGTGTTGGTATAAAGGAGAGGCACTGAGATTTGTTCTGCGTCCTGCACCTGCCTGGGACTGGACCTGCCTATATATAGATAGAAATGAGCTACAGGAATCTCTGAAATGTCAAGCCAAGGGAACAGCCAGGACCCTTCGCTCTGTTTGGGAGTATGCAGACTGGTACTGATAGACTGGCATGGCAGGGCTTTCAAATCCCGGAGCGCAGATAGAGCAACTCTAGTCCTGCTCCTTCTAAGCTGCCTGAGATTATAAGGGCTATGATCGAAGTAAACCTAGCGAGTACTGGGGGCTCTACAATTGCCTTTATGATTGAGTGTGCAGGCTCCAGAGTCCTACTGACTTGGTTTAGAACTACTTTCCTCCATATAGAAGCTATGTTACTGTGGCAGACCATAATTAATAGGAGCTTATGCATTTTAATCTTTGCAATGAATAGCAAGTGATAATTCATCTAGCAGAATAACATCCAGCTCCATAAATGATGCTCATATTCATTCTTTTTATTGCATAAGCCAAAAGTGTTGGCATGATCCTCGATTCTTCCTTCATCCCCACTACAATCTAACTATCGGCATATCCTGTTGAGTCTATCTTCAAAGTTAATTAAAAATCCAAATCCAGACTTTTGCTTCTGGTAGGCTAAAGCAGAGGCAGACTGTCAAGTATGGGGATATCCAGGGTTCACCATGCACTTTATTTTAATTAATTCATTAATAATATATTGTGACTTGCCACCTTCCTTTGAATGCTGGCACAATGTCTAGTGAGGCTCTTGAGGCACTCAGGTGGTGGGCTACAGGTGATAATGCCATCCCTGCACTTTCTTCCTCTCTGGAAACTGGGGAGAAAAAGACATTCCTGTCTCAAGTCGCTTGACTGGGAGCCATGATGAAGTGCTGGGAATATGCTGAGATGGAGGGAAAAGCTACTTCCAGTTGCCTGCTCCCAGCTGACTGCACTGGTGTCTTCATGGAGAGAGTGAGAGAGTGCTTGCGCTTGTCAGAATGAGAGGCAGAAAGCAACCCATGATGGGGCATGGTCACTCCACACTCCTTTTTTTTTCATTTTTCCATCCTGTCCAGATTTGGGGCACACATGCCCCATTTGAATGCGACACTAAAACCCAGCAGAGGACTTGGCTGAGGATGAAGTCCAACTAGAGCAAGACAAACCCAACTCTGTCCTTGAACCACTATCCAGGGGTATAGACTCACCAATAGACCTATCCAAGAGAAGAGGTTTTGTCAGCTAGTGTGTGCACTCTCCAGAGAGAGACAGACAGAAGGAAAGTGAGAGGTCACCCCTCGGGGGGAATGGCCACACCCCAGTCCCTTCTCCACTCTCTTCTTGGGATTTTGGGCACACATGCACACATGCCTGGTGTGATTTCGAGCCACCAGAGAACAGCCCAGTTTCACACCCCAGTGCAGGTCTTCCAGACTGACCTCAGCAGGAGAAGAACTGGGTGAGCAGGCAGCCACAGTTTCCTACTTTATTTTTTAAAGAATTATTTTATTTAACTTTATTTATTTATTCATTTTTAATTTGACCAGAGAAAGAGCGAAGAGAGAGAAAGTGAGAAAGCAAGCCACCAAGTCCAGGACTAGAACCATGGTCAGTCATATGGGAGTCCAGTGACCTTCATCACCCTGCCACCTGCAGGCCCCAACAGTTTTGTACTTCTATGATGTCACAAGGAACAGCTATTGATCATCAGTGTGGATGGAGCCAAAGTGATCATCAGCAACGCAGTAGCGCAGTGTATGACTTTCACTGAAACATGGCAGAAGTTCAGGCCATGGGCTGACAGCAGGGCCAATGTGGTATTTGGCTTAGGGTTTACCTCTGAGCAGCAGGTGACAGCGTTTTCAGAGAAATTTCAAGGGGTAAAAGAAGCTGCCAAACTAGCCAAGGCCAAGCAAGTATCAGGAGAAAATTGAGACCTCGAGTAATGCTAAGCATCCAGTGTCAATGGGACAGACGATGACAAGGCCTCTCACGTGGGTCTGTCAGGCACACACCTCAAGTCTGAGAATGAGAGGCTGAAGATGGCTTTGACACAGGGCGCCACTAATGTTAGGAAATGGGAGATGAGCTGCACACACTACAAGAGAGTAACGCCGGGCTGACCAGGATGCTGCAAAAGTCTGCAGTCAGGCCTGCTTGCAACAGTGGGAAAGGCAGTTCTCCATCTGCTGTGAGGAGGACGAATGCCTGCACAGCAAGATTGAAGAGCCCAAACATTTCAGTGAGATCAAAAGAGAGAAGGAGAACACCCAGCAGAACCCTGAGAAATCTGATGGAGTTGAAGGCTCTCCAAAGACAAAGTGAAATCATACCTCAACCCATGTCACAGTGCGAATGTCTCTGAGAAGTTAGAGGACTGAGAAAGACCATCAAAACCTGGAAGACATAATGTGGTATCTAAAGACGGACATTGAGAAGAGTAAACAATGGCAGTGTCGCCTGAAGGTGGAGTTGAAGAGCTTCCTAGAGGTGCTGGACAGGAAGATCAATGACCTCTATGACTTTTGAGGCCTCTCCAAGTGTGACACTGACAACTGGGGCTCCCCCAAAGCCGACCACTAGTGAGTCCCAAGTATGTGTGTGAGTTAAAGTAGAACTAGGACTTTCTCCTGTTTGAGTTGCTTCTATAGTTACAGGCACAGTCTGCCGTGTTTCCAAACCAGTTGTACCATCCACCCCTCTCCAGAATAGAAATCTCCTCTCATTTCTCTGGCTTGTTGAAGCTGTGGACAACTGGAAGATTCTGACTCAGGAATCCAGAACTAGAGAACTAGGTCTAACTTAAAGTTGATGCAGTCAAGGCAGGGATGTTTATATCATTCTTCTTCTTCTTCTTCTTCTTCTTCTTCTTCTTCTTCTTCTTCTTCTTCTTCTTCTTCTTCTTCTTCTTTTTTTCTTTTTCTTTGAGTGGTTTTTGCTATAGGGTAAGTGCGCTTGCCAGAAAGACAGAGAGAGATAGACAGAAAGCAAGAAATCACCTCCAGTAGGGATGGCCACACCACAATCCCTACTCCTCTATTCTCCTCTCAGGATCTTGGGCATGCACCCACATGCGCCCGGTGTGAGTGTAAGCCACCAGGTCCAGGACTCGAACCACGGCCGATGACATGGGAGTCCAGCGACATAGCTGTTACACCAACTGCTGGTCCCAAGAATGTTTGTATCTTTCTTGAGGTATGTTGCAACGATATGAATTGAAAAAACAAAAAGTATTTTCTAGTTCAAATATGAATATCCTTGTATTAAGTGTTCAGAGTATTTGAAGGTCCACTAGGCCCCAGTCCATAGAGTCATGGAGGGAACAAATTTCCTCTCAGGAAACACTGAGATACTTTAAAACAATCATTTTGTAGAGGCTTATCCAGAGAAAGAGAACAAGTTTCTGGAGGATGCATTTTGTGGCATGGAGGTCACCTGCATCACTATCCATCCTCCTCTCCACCACCACCCCCCCGTCTGTATGGTTGTGACAATGTTCCTTTTCTTAGTTTTAATTTCTGAGCAGATGCTTGTGCTGTGGGGATAGCATGAAGTGGGGGTACCTGGCACAGTGCCTGGCACAATGTACATGCTTAATAAATATTTATTCAATTAAATGCAAAAAAAAAAATACAAACCCAACAATTCTCTCACTCCTTTTGTTCTTCGGGCATCTTTTCTCAAAGGCCTGCCTTATCACTATTCCATGTCCCCTTCTTCTTCTTCTTCTCAAGTTATTTTGTCTATGGCAATTATTTCTAGTTAATGTACTGTACTTATCTATTCTCTGTCTCCTTGTCATGGTTTGAATATTGTGTCTTCCCACCAAAATTTATATATGGAAATCCTAATCCCCAAATCAAAGGTGGGTTTAAAAGGCAGAGCCTTTGGGAGGTTTTGCTATCATGGATATGACTAGTATCTTATAAAGGAGGCCCAGGAGAGTTCTTTAAGCCCTTCATGTGTGAGGTCAGAGTGATAAGATGGTGGTCCAGGACACAGGCCCTCAGCAGTAGAGACAGAAAGCGAGAAATCACCCCCCAGGGGGGATGGTCACGCCGCAATCCCTTCTCCTCCATTCTCCTCTCGGGATCCTGGGCACGCACGCACACGCGCCCGGCATGAGTCTTAAGCCACCGGGTCCGGGACACGAACCGCGGTCGACTACGTGGGAGTCCAGCGACACAGCCATTACGCCAACTGCTGGTTCCCTTTGGGAGGTTTTTCTATCATGGATATGACTAGTATCTTATAAAGGAGGCCCAGGAGAGTTCTTTAAGCCCTTCATGTGTGAGGTCAGAGTGATAAGATGGTGGTCCAGGACACAGGCCCTCAGCAGATGCCAGACCTGCCAACAGCTTGACCTTGGACTTCTAGTTTTCAGAATTATGAGCAATGCATTCCTGTTGTTGTTGATACCAGTTTTATGATAAATACATCTGCAGGGGCTACATTCCAAGACCTCCAATAGATGCCTAACCACATATATTACTGAACCCTTTATGTACTATGGCTTTTCCTATATGTACATACCTATGACAAAGTTTAAATTATAAATGCGGTATAAGAGATTAACAACAATACTGCTAATAAAATAGGAAATTATAAAATATATTGCATTAAAAAATAGAAAAATATGATCTCTTCCTCAGAATATATTATTGTACTATACTCACTTTCTTTTTGTGATGTGAGATAAGATACCTACATGATGAGATGAAGTAAGGTAAATGACATGAACATTGTAACATAGCATTTAAATTTTGTGAATTGTTTGTGGCTGGAATTTTCCACTTATGGCCTATGGTTGACTGTGGATAACTGAAACCATGGATAAGGGGGGACTGTTGTATTTTGGTACAACAGGCTGAATAAACTAAGACATGATAAACTCCATGATAACAAGGATTTTCTACATTATGTTCACCTCCTTATCCTCATCAACTAGTGCATTGCCTGGCAAAAACTTGTTCTTGTTTAGATCAATGCCAAGTAAATCATTTAGACCTTTGTGATGAAACCAGAAAATATATGTGAATCACCTAGCAGAGTAACTTTGTGCTTTTCCTCATGCATTTTGAATCATAAGGAAGTTTTCTTTGATGTTTTTCAACAGCAACACAAACTAACTTCAAATTCTAGGACACTGCTCTGTGAGAATCTCCCAAAGGACAAGTTGCTAAATCCCTTTTAAAAGGAACATGTCATATCAAGCTAACTCTGTCAAAAATGATGTAGAAAGCTCAAATAAAAAGCTATAATGATGAAAGCTATAATGTCTTTCTACAGCAGTGTTTCTGGGTGTCTGGCTTCCAGTCACCAGCATCAGAATCATCTGGGATGTATGCGACAGTTCAGAATCCCAGGACTTAAGCCGGATTCTCTGAGAACCACTTTGTAGCCATATTCCATGCTTTGTACATTGCTCTTGTTAGAATGTTCACATCAGTAGCCTCCCGTGTCCCCAGCATGTGGTGACAGTGAGTGTCAAGCAAGTGTCCCAAAGGGCCAGGTGCTGAGCCAAGAAAAATCACACAATTTTTATGCCAGTTTTCTGTGATGCAGAGATTGATTTGCACATAGGTACTAGTTATATGAGAATAGGACTACTAAACCTATATCTAAATATGAAGTCAGGCATTTTATACCATGAGTAGATCAAGAGTGTTGGGAGATAGGGGGAAGACTTATGGCTTTTTATATAAAGAAAAAAATAAGACAGTAGGCCTCTAGGTAGATATATTAAAACGGTATAATCTGAAAGAAACAGAGAAGCATGCTGGAAGATTAGAAACTCTTTTTTGCCAAGCTAACCTTGATTATACTTATTTTTTTTTCTTTCTTTTTTTTTTTTTTTTAGAGAGAGATTTTTGCTATAGGGCGGAAGATTAGAAACTCTTTTTGCCAAGCTCAGCTTGATTATACTTATTTATTTTTCTTTCTTTTTTTTTTTTTTAGAGAGAGATTTTTGCTATAGGGCACATGTACTTGCCAGAGAGACAGAGAGAGACAGAAAGTGAGAATCTCCCCTAG
This sequence comes from Tupaia belangeri chinensis, assembly GCF_000334495.1. NCBI lineage: Eukaryota > Metazoa > Chordata > Mammalia > Scandentia > Tupaiidae > Tupaia > Tupaia belangeri. The sequence goes on from NW_006159919.1 coordinate 247,800, forward strand.
GGTAGACGGCCATGACATTATTCCTTCTTCTCCATTTTCCTCTTTGGATTTTGCACATACATGTACCCGTTGTAAGTTTTAAGCTGCCAGGTCCAACTATAAGCTTGAATATGTGAGAGTCTAATGACGTAACCATTAAGCCATATGCTCCTATTTTTCTTATAAACATAGATTACAATTTCACATGAGAAATTTAAAAGAATAATACTGAGAAGTATGTCGCTAAATGTATAAATGACTCAAATGCCCAGAATGTGTTTTTAATTCACATCACATAATATAATATGAACTCCATAACACCTGAAACCCAACATGACTGACTTGTACACATAACTGAATTTCAGCGATGGACAAAGAGAATGAACTTTATTAATTCTTATTTTCCTCTAAGACTTAAAGTTCTGGAAAACTGTTCATTGTTTGAATCAAGTATAAGGAAAGAAAGTCTCATCAATGTGCAATTTAATATTTCAATTTATTAAAACTTACTAGGATTTACCTATGGGAATGAACACCTTAACCAAAGTCAAGAAAAGCCATAGGCCCAAGAAAGACGTCTAGTCAAAACTACTGTGGATTCTATTATTTGATTAGGAAATAAGATAAAATGTAATTTTTTAGAAGCAGCAAGTTTCTTTCCTAAGAATATTTTTTAAATTAATATGTGTTATCTGAGAAATTTCTGATTAAATAAGTTTACTAATCTTCTGAGAAGTAAAGATTGGATTTTCTTTCTTTCTTTCTTTCTTTCTTTCTTTCTTTCTTTCTTTCTTTCTCTTTCTTTCTTTCTTTCCTCCTTTCTTTTCTTGTCTTTCTTTCTTTCTTTCTTTCTTTCTTTCTTTCTTTCTTTCTTTCTTTCTTTCCTTCCTTCTTTCTTTCTTTCTTCTTTCCTTTTCTTTCTTTCTTTTTGAGAGAGGGTTTTGCTAGGGGGAGAATGTGCTGGCCAGAGAAGCAGGGAGAGACAGAGAGACAGAAAGTGAGAAGTCACCCCCTGCAGAGATGTTCATTGTACAATCCCTTCTTCTCCCTCTCCTCTTAGGACTTTGGGCATGCATACACACACACACACACACACACACACACACACATACACACACACACACACACACACACACACACACACACACACACTCCTGGAATGAGTTTAAAACCACCAGGTCTGATATTCAAAGTGGGGTCTGTCACATGGGAATCCAGCGCATTAACCACTATGCCACCTGCTGAATTCAATCACCACCTTGATTGAATTACATTTACATATTTGGTAACTATATTGTCAGGATGATTTTTTACAGCTCTCCCCTCTTACCTGTATCAGAGTTGCTGAGTTTTGTCATACGTTTCCAGGATGGATCTAGATCATTCACTTACAAGCTGCTATTTCAAATTCCTAAAATACTGTCCACCATTTCCTCTTTACAACGTCAATTCAAATTCAGCTGCATCTGATGGTGACAGATAAGCTCTTTCATCTGCCATAGTACTAGATAGTCTATCTGATTACATGAGGTATTTGGATAATATAAAACTAAGTTTGGTCATTTGTTCAGGCCATAATGAGTACCTGTATGCAGTTTTGGTAATTGAATAGAAGGATGACCAACAACCTTGTGTGGTACTTTTCTATATTCATATCCTACATGATTTTTTCTGAGAAAAAGATTATAACTTTCAAATAAGGACAACTCCAGCATTCCTCCATGGGAAGAGCAACTTGTCTTAAAGCTATATTTGACTAGCAAATACATGATTTTTAATTAGGATATATGTTAGAAGACGATAAGAAGATCAAAGTTCTTTAAGAAGATACTGTTATATATTACATCTTATATAAGATTGTGAAAGAATCAACCCTTAAATCCCCAAGGGTTGTAGAGTATGGCCTGTGGAGATATGGAAGGCCAAACTCTTGCAGGTCTCAAGTCCTTGCTGTCATATCCTTTCCAAATTCTGAATCAGATCAAAACAGGCTTATGTGGTTAACTTGTAAAAAGTAGTTGAAATGGTAATTGTTGATGCTCTCTGGTAGAATTAGGATCTATCATTGGTGTAGAGGGAACTGAAGGAAGATGACGACTGCTTAGAAGCCAGGGCTTAGTCTACAACTTTGTTTTATAGGGGAGGAAAAAGGCCATTCTTCGATTTCTTTTTAAATGTGGCACAAGGGTGTTGTTTCCATGACATTTCCTGTAACATTTTTCATCCAAGCATTAAAAAATGTCCTGCCAATATAAGACCTTAAAACTGTTGGCAAGACATCACTTTGGGATACTTAGAAGAATAACTGTTCATCTGCTCCCTAGTATCAGCACTTTGGGTGAGTTGATAACATTAAAAAGATAAAGTTACACAATTAAGTTGTTTCCTTAAGAAGAGTAGCAAAGGTTTTTACTTCATGGGGATCCATTCTCAAATAGCTTTGATTGTGACAAAGTCAAACTTAGGAATCATAAAAGTCTTTCTGAATATATTTCTTTCAAAACATATTAAAGTCCATTAGTGAGATATTTGTTGGGAGGATATGTTTTGCGCATGTATAGTTCACAGTGTACAACGTTTAGATCAGAGTGGAACAAGGTCTTTTGTCCAAAATGGCTGACTGAGAACACTAACTGCAGCTTTCATTGCCACTGTCAGAATGGTGTAGAACTAAGGAATGAACCAGATAAGCACTCACTTGTCTGAAAATGTAAAACCCCTTAACATTAGTATATAAGGAAAGACATGTAAGGAAAGACATAAATTGCTATAGAGTTGAATCACATAGCCTATACATATCAGTGTGTCAACACTTTAAAATTAGTAATAATTTAGGATTTGACATTTCACCCATTAGAACCTTGTGAAATCTTATACTATGTTTGTGATTCCAATTAACGTCTTTGTGTTCAAATTGTGTGGTTTATGTAAGTATAAAAAAAAAATGGAGAAACTTACTTAGCCTAATTTCTAATGAATGCTCTTTTGGGGAACTACTAATGAGTCCAGAACATTAATACATTCTCTGTCAGGAAAATTACTCACAGCGTAAGTGCCAATGCCAACAGTATCAGTGGAGCAACAAGCGAATTGCTTCATGAAGCATCATGTTTTCAGTCTTCAATAAGTTCATGGAAAATGCTTATTATGAAAAATCTCTGCATGAATTCCAAAATGTTTTCACACCAAAATAAGCTCATACTTTAATTCCATTTTTCCAGACTTTTGGAAGTTTCTGTATGCCCTGAAATTATTCCCAATGAAAGTGAGGACTTTTTGGATTCAAATTGTTTTTGTCTGTTATATATACATTGTATGTTGTGAGTGGACTATTTCACTGAAAATTTTATTTTCCATGCTATTAGATAAGTTTGGTTCAGTAAGTAACATGCCATGTGTAAAAAATAAATAAAATCAATTTTTTTTGGATTCTCACCATATTGTGACCCTGCAATGCTGTTTTTAATATTGAAAAAATAAAATTTTCTGTTCATCAAACTGTTGAAGATAGGTGTCAGCAAGACAGTGTTCTGTGAACCATGAAGAAAGATGTCAAAATTCACACCATTGCCTAATTAAGCATTTTCTGCAAACATATTCCCAAAGCTCTGCAGTGTTTGTAAACTGTCTGTTACTTATTAATGGAAGTACACATAGAAATTAACTCTTTAACATAATTGTGATAGATAAATCAGTATTATGGGGGATATAATTATGGAAATATAATTATTTTGTTCTCTCCACTTAATTTTGTTCATAATACTGACTTTAACTGATATAATACCAGGTAGAAATATACCTTGATAAAGGTGCTTGGTAAAGACCCAAGGAAGGAAAAGACAAATGGATTCATTATTATACTGTGTATATACTGAAGTTTTAAAAGTAAGCCATGTTTTAAATGGCATAGGCTAGCTTGTATTTTAAAGAAGCCAAACAGTAGGTTGACTTGACCGACCATGGCCTGGTGGTTATGGGAGCTGACTATACAGTTGGAGTCCCAGACATGGTGGCTTGAGAAACATGCCAGGCACATGTGCATTGTGTGTCCCAAACTGACGGGGTGGAGGAATGGAGGAGAAAATATTGTGGCATGACTATGCCCATTGAAGGTGCTTTCTCTCTCTCCCTCTTTCTGTCTGTCTCTCTATGTTTCTAGTGCCCATTCATACACTCTGGCGAAATAAAGAAAAAGAAAAAAAAAAAAGGAAAAGAAAGGAAGGACGACACAAACCGAACACTGAAGAATATAGTATAATAATTCTCTATGTAGAATTATTAATATTTCTATTATGCCTCATTATCTATTTTCTATTATTATTCTATGTCTTGTATTTGATGCTTTTTCAAAGACAAACTGGCCTATGGGCATGCATTTTTAAATTAGATATACTATTTAGCTTTGCAAGATGGAAAATACACATTAGTATACCTGTACTTTTGCTATAGTGTCTAAGACTTAAAAAAAATAGTAATTTCTTGGAGTTAATTATCCTTCACATGGATAATCCAATAGAGGAAAAAGCTATTAGGGTTATATTAGGAAAACAATAGACACTCAATAGCTTGTGAATTTGGTACCAGAAATGTATTATGCAGACCCTAAGGCTAAAATAAACGCAGGAAGAAAGAACAGAAAGAAGTTTGCCCTACATATTAATTAACCCATAAATGGCTCTATTTACTCTAAGAAAGTTTTATGAAAATCTTCAGGAGCATGCTGGTTGTTTTGGAAGCTAAGAAGATACTCAAACCCAAAACTCTCCTACAACTTTATCCTTCACTTGAAGCTCTTGAAGTGTATGCTAGTATGCTGCCACTGATTGTCTTTTAAATTGGAATAGACTTTGCTTTTGGAAACTTGCAATTGACTTTTTTTCTTCCATACCCAATAGCTTATTTTTATTTTTTAGGTTGTTGCCATAGGGCATGTGCATGCACCAAAGAGAAAGAGAGAAGAAAAGTGAGAAATTATACCTTGTGGAGGCCAGCCACACCACAATCCCTTCTCCCTCATTCTCCTCTTGGGATTTTGAGCACACACACACACACACACACACACACACATGTCCAGTGTGATGTTCAAACCACCAGGTCCGGGACTTGACTGTAGTTGGCCATGTGACAGTCCAGTCTCTTAACCACTACACCACCTACTGGTCCCCACAGTAATTTGTTCATTTATTTTTATTTTAAAATTTATTTTATGCACTCAATCATTGTACATTACCACAGCCTATAAAATGAACTTTCCCAGCAAAAATACACTGCACTCCAGTTCAGTTAAAAATATTATCATACACATTACCATCAACAGATGATCCTCCATTTCTGTGTCCTTTAAATCTCTTCTTTATTTTTCTCCTTGATTCCCTTTCTCTCACCTTCCTTTATCTCCCACTCTCCTTCCACATTGTGTCCAGTATCCACAACTCTTCTCCATGCTTCTATATCATCCAGTCTTTCAATTTCCATCGTAGAGTGTGGACATTCAGTATTTATTAAGTGTAGACATACAGTGTCTCTATTAGTCTGACTTACTTCACTCAGTAGTAAATCTTCTATATTCATCCACTTTCTATCAAATGCCAGGATCTTGTTGTTTTTTATGGCTGAGCAGTATTCCATAGAGTATATGTGTCACACTTTTTTTAATACATTCATCTGTTCGTGGACATCTGGGTTGGTTTTATGTCTTAGCAATTGTGAATAATGCTTCAATAAACTTGGAATATGCAAGCACTTCTCCCACTGAGCATTTTCCTATAATTTTGGTTAGATAACCATGAGTGGAATTGCTGGATCATATGGTAGTTCTATTTGTAGGTCTTTAAAGAACCTCCACATTGTTCTCCATGGTAGCTGTACTAACTTACATTTCCACCTATAGCATAAGAGAGTTCCCTTTTCATCACCGCCTTGCTAGAACTTACTGTGCATTTTTTTCATCTTAGTCATTCTGACTGCGAGTTAGGTGGTATCTCATTGTGTTTTTGATTAGCATATCTGTAAAGGGATGTTATGCATTTTTTCATATGCTTTTTGGCTGTTTATATGTCTTCCTTAGAGCATTGTCTGTTCAACTCACTTGCTCATCTTTTATTTGGGTTGATCTTTATTTATTTATTTTTTTCAGGTAAGCCATTTGAGTTCCTTGTATATTCTGGTTTTCAGTTCCTTACCTGAGACGTAGTTTGCAAATATATTCTATCATTGTGAGGGTTGCCAATTCACTCTAACTATTTTTTTTTTATTACTTTTATTTTCCCCACTGGAATGACTGGTGTCCTTTGTCAAAGATCAGATTGGCTGTATGTTTAATTGACCTTTTTAATATTCTTCTACTATGCCAGAGGCTTCACAAATTCTTGTTTTCTTCCAAAATTGTATACTTTTAGTTCATTATGTTGTTTAATTACTGTATATTTGTTATAGTTTCTGGAGAAAATAAATATTTACAATCATATCATTAAGCTAGAGTCTCTGATTATGATGTTAGTGTGATATAAAGTTACTATGTCAAATGAAATGTCCTGAAGCATATACATCACATTCAAAAATCTCAATGATGACTTTCAAAACAATTGAATGATAACCATACTTTCTATATTTAAAAAATGATCTTTTATGTAATTTTTAAATGACTTTAATGTACTCTAGTTAGATTCCTCTGGCCTGCTCTTTAGATCTGGCCATTGGTGGAGTGGAATGGTTAAGAGAATATGATAAATGGTCCTGCTCAGCTTCAGGACAGATCTCCTGGGAAGCAATCAGATGTAGATTTACCAGGTGATTAGTGAAGGCAAATAAAAGTGTGCAAACATCTTTCAAGACCATGGAAAAGCCTCCCCAAGGGCCTAGCATTGGCTATCCAGTTGGTAAAATGTATTGTCTCTTTCCAGTCTGACTTCCTTTCCCATCAATCTTCCCCTAATCTTAGGAGACATCAGGTGACTATAAACATTTTGAATATCTGCATTAGACAAAATTGAGTTGAGAATGCCTTTGTGGAGTTGATGGGACATATTTTCATGGCTGTAAGTCACTCGTACAACTAAGTGATTGCTAACAGTCCTGGCAGAACAGTGGTTTCCCGGAAACTTCTGACTGTCCATGTGCCAACTGGTCTGACATCTTGACACAAAGATGTTAGGCAATTTGAAAAGAAGTTTTGGAGAATTTCAATAAAATGCATGAGATAACAAATGCAAATATGATGGGTTCCTTCTTTTGTCTTCTTTAAAGTATGTTGAAGAACTGAGAGAAATTTCAGATTAAATAATATATAAATGTGAAACAAAGTGATGAGAATGAGTGATGAAATCGTTAGAAATCATGCTAATATTTAGTATATAATTATAGTCAAAAATTTTTCAGAGCATAAGAACAAATAATAATTCAGAGAGAGTGATAAATTTCTGATAGACATAATTAATAGATTGTTGGATTGAACCATATGAGTAAATGATATGAATTCCTAGAAAAATATTAAAATTTTTTCATGAGGTAATATAAAATACTAGCAAAATAACAAAGATAATAACATTCATATTATACCTTTACATTAAAGTCATCAATGACAAACTGGGCAATAAATATCATTGCCCACAATTAGACACAGCAAAAAAACAAACAAAACAGAAAACAAGAAAAGAGAAAGTTCAAAGTGATCAAATATAAAAATTTTTTTTCACACACACACAAAATATACACTACTGACAAGAATCGAGAGGTTGAAAGTAAAAAGCTATTTTAAAAGCTATTAATAATAATAATTTTTATATTATCAGTAATAAAAAATAAACTTCCTGAGACCAGCAGTTAGTGTAATGGCTATGTCACTGAACTCCCATGTAGCTGATTGTGGTTCTAGTCCTGGACCCGGTGGCTTAAACTCACGCTGGTCGTGTGTGCGTGCATGCCCAAGATCCTGAGAGGAGAATGGAAGAGAAGAGATTGTGGTGTGGCCATCCTTCCTGGGGGGTGATTTCTCGCTTTCTATCTCTCTGTCTCTGTCTTTCTGGAGAGTGCATGCTCCCTATAGCAAAAACCTCTCCAAAAATAAATAAATAAATAAATAAATGAACTTCTCTAAATTAAATAGAGCAAAAGTCAGCAAATACAGTCCATATTTTTATACAGCTCATAGAATAAGTATGTTTTAGCTTTTAGATAATGGGAAAAGTGTCGGATGGCATTTAAAAGTTACTTATAATTAAAAGCGCTGAGGCCATAAATAAGTTTAATCAGAGCCACAGCCATGCTCGCTCATTTATGTGTTTCTCTGTTGTTGTTTTTTGTGCTATCACGACAAAGGTAAGTATGGTCATGTGTTAGTTAACGGGGAGTATATGTTCTGAGAAAAGCATCACAAAACAGTTTTGTCATTGTGTGACTATCATAGAGTATTCTCACTGTAGATGGGATAGCCTGTTATGATTTTATGGAACTACCATCACACATGTGGTACATTGTTAACTGAAACATCATGATTACAATCATGACAAAGACTAGTTAGCCCTCACAGCCTAAAATATTCACTGTCTAGCCTTTTATAGAAGTTTGCCAACCTCTGGTGGATGGTAGAGAGAAGACTAAATGAATTCTCTCTATAATAAATGATATTGCAAAAACGGTATTATTTAAAGAGATGTTCAAAGAGTATGCAACTAAAATGTATAAGAAGATAATATTACAGTGGTGAAACAGTTAATTTTATAAGCATATCTTGTTATTCATCTTTTATGATATTTATGGTATTTGTCAATCTTTTCAAAACTTCGTAGTTCATTGCAATTATTTTTCAAATTCTAAATATTCACCTTCATTTCTAGCTTGGTATTTGTGATTTTGTCTTTTTCTCAATCATTGCTTTTAACTCAATCGTTTTTAAACTTACACTTGCACGTCCAGCAAAACAGGATATACTAGTATATAAAAACTATAATTTCTATCCGAATTGTAGCTTGAATGTAGTTCTTATGCTGCATGTCTGCCGAGTTTATAAACATCACACATTAGACTGAAATTAGTTTGCAGAGGGCAAACAAGCATCTAGGGTAAAATAAAGAAAAATTTCTGCTAAATGTTTACCTTATTAGAACTTGACCTCCTGCTAAAAGTTTCTCAAATATTCTTCCTAAGCAGTGGAAACTACTGGTTTGAATCTTGAAAAGGCACATTATTGCTCAGAGGGATGTTTTATGACTAGGTTTAAAATGGAAATGCCAACAGGTTTAATTATGGTGCCGCCTGTACAGGGTGCAGCACATTAACATTATTGCATGAAAAAATATCAATCTGCTCTGTGAATATATAGAGCACCTTTAATATTTTCATTTACATTTACAAAAACTCATATTTAAATTTTTCTTGAAAGCTAAATAAGACTACAGAGAAATGCCCTCTCAAGGTCTCTCCGTTTGAAGTTCCTTATTTTGGAAAAAAGTGACAAGTGGATGTGAAGAATTATGATTATCAATACAAATCAAGTGGGCTTGTCATTTTCTGCTATAGCCCTCCAGAGTACCATACTTGACCCATTTTTTCTGGGAGGCAAATAGTATTATAATGGGCCAAACATTCAGCTGTTAGGTATTTAAGAGAAATGCAGCTATAGATATTTCAATGACTCAAGGCAGTGCTGTAATAAAACAATTTGGAGCTATTGAATAGAATATTTTAGGCTATTTTTTTTTCCTTTTGAAGGTGGAGCTATTGAAAAGAATATTTTAGGCTATTTTTTTTTCCTTTTGAAAAAAGGACCATACATATGTTAGAAATAATTTTGTATAAGTTGACTCTCTTTGTACATTCTTAAAACATTGATTTTATTCTGTAGCAAAATGTATTCTCATCTGAACTTTGATTTCCTCCAAGATCCTGATTATGTAGGCTGGTCTATTGCTATTGACAAGGACTCTTCTTGATCAAACTTTAGCATGGCTTTTAGCAGTTTAAGGCCATATCCCTTGAATGACCCAGTTCTTTCCACCATAAAATGCTCACCTATAAAAGCTTGTAATTATCAATTTGTTCTCTGCCTCTTGAGATGTAAATTTTATATCACTTAAAATTGTCCCCTCAAACTCCTATGAACCACCTTTTTGAAAGGAAGCATCTCTGGAGCTCTTGTAGGGTTTCCGAATTAGCCGAATTCCTGTCCAATGATCATGAAGAATAAGAAGCACAGACAAAGGAGAAAATAGTAAAGCAGAGTGTTATTGAAAGAGAAAAGCAAAAGCTCCCACAAAGAAGGCATCCCGAAAGGGGGTTGCCAGTATAGAGTTTTGTCAGGGGCTTTTATCTAGTAGTCTGAAAAAGGAAATGGGCTTCAGAAAAATTACTAAAATTGCTCCTAATGTCAGCATTCTTTTTTTTTTTTTTTGAGAGATTTTCACTGTAGGGCGCGTGCGCTCGCCAGACAGACAGAGAGAGACATAGAGACAGAAAGCGAGAAATCACCCCCCAGGGGGGATGGTCATGCCGCAATCCCTTCTCCTCCATTCTCCTCTCGGGATCTTGGGCACGCACGCACATGCACCCGGCGTGAGTTTTAAGCCACCGGGTCCGGGACACGAACCGCGGTCGACTACATGGGAGTCCAGCGACATAGCCATTACGCTAACTGCTAGTTCCCAGCATTCTTTTGTTCTCTGTTTTTAACTGACATTTTGTGGCAAATCATTACCCAAGTCTTCATTTGGTGCCTCTGGACCAAAAAGACCAGAATCTTAGATCTGGGATGTAATGGTGACATGGAAATTGTGTGGAAACTTGTTGACCTTACCTTGTTATATTGAGCTCTGATGCAGCGTACTTTCTGTGAAGCTTTGTTTCCACAACTCCATCTTGGACCTCACTCCCTAAATGTATGTCCCAAGCCTATCTCCTACCACAGGGCTAACTCTCATTCTCTTTTCTCTCATTATTTATGAGAGGCTAAGAGTCCGCACCGTGCTTTAACTTACACTGCAACTACCTGTTACCAAGATACAAGAAGTTGTTTTCTCTTCTGGATGAATATCAATTAACAATGGACATGGCCTAGTTACAGGCACACTCTTCTTCCCTACCACGTTTTACTGTCTTTCCTTAGTACACTCTCAAGCATTTAAAAAATTTCGTCTTTCGTCTTTTGATGAGTTGAGCTCAGGTTATACTGGGTGCTCTCCCTATTGTAATAATTATTACTTAGTGCCTGACTTTGTTTTTCATTGACACTTTTAATTTAAAACATACTTAGTCTGTACAGCTTTGTATTCCTTATGACTCTTAGAAGATTCATAGCTAGAAGAGATCCATTTCTTTCAACTCTCATTCACGATAAAGATATAGAAGCTCAGCAAAAGAGAGGCATGAGTAAGTAAGTATGGGGCTGAGATTAGAAAACAGTGCTTTTGTCTTTCCCCTCTTGTTTGTTTCATTCCTAGGCCCATGGATTTGGTATAGAATTTCACTCTCTGCGAAATTATTTTAATGATAGAAGGAAGGATGAGTTTTGATAAAGATTAAAGCAGCTTCTAAGCTGAAGAAGCCTTATTTTTCAAATTTAAATACAAAGGGTTTTTGTTGTTGTCATTGTTTTATAATTTGCCACAGAGCATGTGCACTCATGAGAGAGAGAGAAAGGGAGAGAGAGAGAGCAAAAGTGAGAAAGCAAGAGGTCAGTTCTGGGACTCAAATTGCAGTTGGCCATGTGGGAGTCTAGTGCCTGGTCATGCCACCTGCTGGTGACCAAATTTAAGTACAAAATTTTACAGAGGTTTTGTGCAACAGGACATATATTCATTTTAAACAACAAATAATTTATTTCTTGGAGCCAGCAGGTGGCATGATAGTTAAGGCACTGTACTTCCGCATGGCTGACTGTGATTGAAGTCCTGGACCTGGTGGCTTGCTTTCTCACTTTTCCTCTCTCATCTCTCTACGATTACACATACCCTTTAGCAAACTTAAATAAATAAATGAAACAATTTAAAAATATATTTCTTAAGTAGTAAGAGCCAATAATTTGATTAATGTAATATTCACCAAATTGCAAATTGCATTTTCTTTTTTTAAACATTGAAGTTTGGGCTGAAGTAAAGATTAACAGATTAACTCAAGATTACAAATGTGAGGGTATTAGAGCTGTTTTAATGCATAGCTCTTATTCCACATCACAGACACAATTGCTCTATACATTATGTTTAATTTAATTTCTTTTTTATATATGTTGCATAGCCCCTGAGAACAAGACTTAGTTTTGATGTATTTAGGATCAGCAGTAGGGTAGATCTTAAATTCTTTGATTTGTTTTTCTCAACTGTATTATAAATATGAGCAAGCAAGCTAAATTGTTACCAAAGAAAACTTTTGCCCTCCCCCATAAAAAAAGAAATAAAAGAAAATTGACTTTAAAGATAGAAGATGTCTGCACTCTTATTCTTACTCTAAATATGTGAAAATAAATCATAGTCTACCTGGCAATGCATGTCATTCACTGCATCTAACTGTGTTTTAAACAATTCTTTCTTGGTTACAGCGTGCATATCTGCAGGCTCCAGAGTGATTAAGAAGAAAATGGTGCAATTGCAGTAAAACAGCAAAAAACCAGATCTTCTAATGGTTTAGAATTGAGATCAATGATGACACAGTTCAATTACAACATTAGTTCCTGATGTCAGAGAGGGGTTAAAAATGGATCGTAATGACTCTTTAGTAGATAAATTTGGAGCAATTAGAGGTCTGAAAATGTCTCTTTATGTAACTAAAAAAAATAATTGCTCTTAAATTATCTGGGCTGTAGAACTGATTTCTTTTGCATGATAGAAGCTATTTTAAAATTCTATTACTTCTCAATGTGGATTTAATCGAATGAGGTTCTAAACCCCAAATCTCAAGTGAAGACAGATTGGATTTTAAGTTAGCCCAACCTACATGTATTATGAAAGGGTAATAAGTAAATGCAGAATGGAAAAACAATAAAATGATGCAAAATGTAAACTTCATTAAATAATTTATTCCAGTACCTTATACACAAATACTTGTTAGGTAAAATTTTGTATTCCTCCTTTAGATATGACTGGAGTACAAACTAGTTGTCAGTCATGCCAAACAACTCACACCGACTATGCTATCCTCTAAATATTAGTCTTTATCTTTTATTTGAAGTAAACATAAATTGAATAAATTTAACTGAACTAAACCAAGATTTTTCTTTTATTATAGATTTGGTGGGCTAACACTACCTTTTTCTAAACACTTCAACTTGTTGCTGGGTTCTTAGCCTGGCAGTAGCTAATACTATTCTGTTTTTCCCATTGTTAGAATTATTGAACATTTATTTCTTCATCTCAATCCAGAGATACATTTGAAGGAAAAAAATTAAGCCAAATTAGTTGTTTTTTTGAATTACACAAATGAGAGAGAAAAAGACTTGGTTCATGGCCATTCTGAACAAACTATCGAAACTTTCAGCTTAGTTACCATGAAACACAGCAAGACATTACATACGTAAGAAGAAAAGCAATGTTTTATCTCCTCCTTCCATTTGCATTAATCTGGTCACTTAGTTCTCTCTATTTCTTACCTTCCTGCTCCTTTAGAATTTCTGTTTTTTGTACAGTCTTTATTCTGCCAGTTTGTGGTAGCATTTACATTAATGTCCATGTGGAGAAGGCATAAAGGGAGAACACAGATTTCTTGTAGATTTATCATTTATCGATGCTGCATATTATGTAAAATTCTCAGTATTTTCTTTAATAGGTGGAGGAGTTTTCTCTTGCTCTTAAGAGATTTGAAATAATGTATATCGTTGCTTTTTAATGGCAGAAGGTGAATGAGTAGAATTTATATCTAATGGAACTGTTGGTGTTTTTGACATGTTGATGACATGTTTAAGACACATAGTACTTACAGGTAGGTATTGTTACTTTTTATTTACAGAAGGAGAAACAGGCTTAGAAAATTTAATTAATTTGAACAATTTCACACGTTTGGTGTTTTACAGTTAGCTGGCTAACTTGCAGAGTTAAAGAGTATCTTTCATAAAATTTAAACACTAATGATATTCTAATTATGTACTACAGATTTCTAATGCTTTAATGTTATAAAATATTTTCAAGGACAACAGCTTATTTAATTCCAAGGAAATATGTTTCTTTGAATTTTATAGTGAAAATATTTTAGAGAGGTCATATGCTGTTTATCTCCTTGTATTCATAAGAAACCCATGTATCTAGCCTATTTTTGAAGATTTTTTTTTCTTTCTTTTTTTTTTTTTTCTTTGCTAGGGCACATGTGCTTGCCAGAGAGAGACAGAGAGGGAAAGTGAAAAATCATTCCCCAAGGGAGCTGGCCACACCACAATCCCTTCTCCTCCAATCTCTTGGAATTCTGGGCATATGTGAACAAGCACCCGACATGATTTTTAAGCCACCAGGTCTAGGACTCAAACTGCAGTCAACCATGTGGGAGTCCAGCACCTTAACCACTGCCCTCTCGAGGCTGAGTTTATATATAGCCAGAAGATTTCAGCTCTTCTTAAGGGCCTGGTTCACCCTTCTTACACAATGTAATGACTTGAATTTCAGAGCTAAGATGTGTTCCAACTCTACATTGTTGAACTAAATGGACTCTCAATTTTCTTCATTTAATATTAAGAAAAAGTATATAGCGAAATGTCTTCTCTTGGACTCCTATGCTGTACTTTAATTGGCTAATATCATAGTAGAAATGTCAGGCTACACAAATATTAAGTTCTGATCATCTGTCACACAGAGTTTAGTCTTTTACTGGGAGCTCACAGCTACATCATAAAAAACTAAACTATTTTTTAGTTATTTTTTGTTCACATATCTATATTCATTCATGAAAATATCCTTTGTTAGACTGACAATGCTTTAAATATCTTATTATTTCCCAGGTATTAAACATAAAGGAGCAAAACTGTTAGACTCATGTTGATTGTTATGCCCCTTTGATTTGGGGCAGGTATCTAACATAGGAAATGTGGTGTTAATTCAACTTAGCAAACTCTTAGAATGTTGCTACTGCTATATTCTAGGTACTATGCTAGGAGTTAGATCTATAAAAATAGAGGAAACTTATGTCCTGTGTTCAAAGATCTCACTGGGTAGTGGAAAGTCAGACATACTAAAAACATGAAGGTCAGCTGAGCAGAGAGGACTTTTAAGGACAATGGTACCTGATTGAACGGCGTATGGCTCATCGATCTTGCTGGAGTTGTTCACCAGCAGTTCACCTGAGACTGTGGACATGTCCTTATAAACTCTAGACACTTGTATAGGGATATGGAGATTTGCAGGGCCACATGAGAATGCTTTAATGACATTTCGGTTGCCCAGTTTTCCAAGGCTAGGATGATCAGATTAATTAAATCAGTAGGGTAGTATTTTGTAGTCAAATTACCCTCACACTTTTGTGTAGCAGGACATTTTCTACATGCGTTCATGAACAGAGATGATATTGAATTGCTCCAAGGTTTTCATTCTTAAGTCTGGTTCCATCAGTTTTGAAAGAGCCTATTTTGAGCCAGTGTACAAAAAGAGAAGAATTAGCAAAGAAGAACTATCCGGATGCCTTGGAGTAATTCTTATGGTCCTGCTCACCAACCCGATATTAATTTTACTAAAATCATTTTTCTATAATGTGTTATGATCTCTATAATTATGTAGCTATAGATAGAAAAATCTGTATAGGATCTCAGAACAAGGTTTTAAGAGTATGGGGTAAAGTGAATATAACAATGGCTAGAAAACAGTACTAGAAGATTTCAGGGCAATATTCCCAGATTAATCAAGCAAACAAATGAAGTGATGGATAGAAAATACTTTCTCTATTGTCTAGATTTTTCTGCCCACCATTTCTCAGATCTCTCTCTCTCTCACCATCCTGCCAACACCCTTGACAGATATAACATTTATCTAAGTATGGAACAGCTGCCTGTGAGGATATAACACCCTCACCTCCCACATTATGCCACCAAAGACACAGCTCATATTCTCAAGGGAAGATGAATTTGAAGAAAAAGAGAGTGTGTGTGCCACCCCCATGGTTTTCTACGGGACACAGGGACGTGCAGAAACCTAGAAATGTGTCAGCTAAACAGTCTGGCTGAACACGCTGACGGAGGGAGAGGTTGGTTAGCACAAATGTTTAGCTCAGTAACTGAGCACAGCTGAAAGTAAGTATGTGAGCTGATGATGCAAACGATATTTGCTTCAATTAGAGCAGCTGTCTCAGCACCAGCCTATTTTAGTAGTTCCAGGTAATAATGCCTTTTGAACAAACCAGAAATATGCCTTGTTCTTCCTTCTCGCTTTCCTTTATCGAAGGGCTTAGTCCAGTGAGAAACCTCTTCTCTTAACAGCAAGGACTCTGGAGGTTAAACAGAACAATTGAACTCTATCTCAGCCTTCTCAGAATTTCATGCTATTTGGAGAGACTAGAGATGGTTCTTCCAAGTCAATCAAGTATAATCGCAGAGTAAAGCTACTGGTCTTGTGAGTTCAGTCTTTACCTTTAGTGGCTCCTCTCTTTCTTTAGCAATATTTTATATAAAAAATTATATTGCATTTTCCATATTTATGATTCAATAGAAATTGAGTAGACTCTGTAGGGGAGAGTTGTCTAGAAATCTTTTGAATTAGATATGATCTGAAAATCAATGCAGGTACATAGATTTATTCCGCTGGAACATCTCTGTGTGGTATGAGTTCTTTGAGGGCAGAGACCCTCCTTTATAAATCTTTGAGCCCCCCCCCCACACACACACACAGAGTCTGGCACCATACTTTAAACAGGAGGGAGTCTCAATAAATAATTGCTGGGAAAACTATGTGCTTTTGAAGCAATATTTTCTTACTATGAAGAATGAGTTATCTCAAGCAATTTTAAAAGAGTGAAATACAATACTTGAAAAAAAATAATCTCTTGCACCAACCTCTTCAAGTTAGCTTCATCAACATCTTTTAAAGAATATTTAGAAGGAGCTATTTGTTAATAAATTCAGACTCAAACTTCCCATCAGAATTAATGTAATCTGTTTAAGGGAGATAAGGGTGAGGATATTTTGCAATTTGTAAAGTGAAAATTCATTCAGTCTGCATTTGGCACTTGTCAAATACATATACTGGTTGTTTTTATATGCTAGAATAAAATTACTAAAACTGTTGTACAGTCTAATATAAGGATATTTGTCACTTAAATGCATCCCCCACCCTCCAGAAACCATTATTTCAGGAATAATAGAATTATAATGCTTTTCTTCTCTCTCCTCCTAGCTAATGCAGTGCCCACTTCGTTACCTCTCTTAGAGTAACTTTACTGAAAATTCTGTTTGTGTGTGCATTGAATTTTCCTTTATTCAAAACACTTCTGTGATGCTCTAGTAGCAATGCTGTCACACAGTGACATTTTGCTTTTCCCTTTCTCAATTTTCTTTTCTCCTTGCTATCATTCACTTTTCTCAGCTAGGAGAAAGTTCAAAGCCAGTGCTTTGACCTAGACTGCTCATTTGGAGAAGATGAAGGAACAATTGAAGCAGCGTTCTTCTCTGCCTTTCCTCTAAGGGGAAGTGCGGTTGTATGGGCAAATGTACGAGGACACATGCACGCGCGCACACACACACACACACACACACACATGCACACACACAGAGACTGGTAATAAGGCCTGTCCCATCTTTGTCAACCTACTAGTAATTTGGGATTCCCCATCTGATGGGCACTAGTACAATGATCTCTTTTCATGTACAGGGTGGTAATTTCACACTAAACACTTCAATTATTTATAAATGGATCTCAGAGACAGTAGCTAGCAGCTGGGCTATAGAAGCAGTTCTAACTGAGGCGTGGCCAATAGAACCACATGCCACTTTAAATAGTGTTATTAATATTTATGTGACTCGATCAGCTAGTTTAGATGCAGGTCTTTCCCGGGCTGTGTGGAAGAAAACTTTCTATTTTCTCTTGCTAATTACAGGCTGATTCTTTTCTTTCTCAAACATCAGGGGCAATCAAAGGTCAGAACCCTAGTCTAAAAAGTGTGCCAAACATATCTAAGGGCTAGTGCTTTCTTCCTTCCCCTCTTTGGGGTCATTAATACTTAGGTCTGAAAGTACGGACTCTAGAAGTTCACACTGTCCCTCTTGGATGAAGACTTTGGTTTTAAGTTTTGACAGTGTCATTGATTATGTCAGTGACACTAAGTAATTTAGCATAAGGAAAACTACTCAAACAAGTTAAGATACTTGGGTTAATGAAGTTATACCTTTAAGATAAATATATACACATAGGTAAATTCGGATATGGTAAGCATCAGTATACATAAAGAACGCTGCTGCACACTGTGGGTCCTGATTGCTTCTTGAAAAATGTTTTTTTTTTTTCTTCTCAGTGAGAATGTATTATATTACAATCTAAGGCGGGATCCTTCTTGCTCCATAATCTACTAATGAAAGAGCAGGTAGTGGCTTCTGAGAGCTCCATGGTTTCTTAAATACAGAGATAGAACACTAGCAATCCTGGTGAAGATTAACAATGGTGATTGTTTTGGGAAAGATGACGTAGGTTTGGTTTAAAGTCTGTCTTCTTTTTACATCTGATCACGTCCCTTGCAATGGTGGCACAACAGCTCAATACTGGCGACTTTAAACCTGCAAGGTGATAACCATGAGGAGGTGGTACAGTTAGTTATATTTTTTTTAGAAGTTAACAGAAAGAGTTAATGCACATATTCTTTGCAGGAGTTGTCATGAGTGATGTCATCTTTTCTTTTCTTCTTTTTTTTTCTTTTTCCCTTCCCATTAAGACTGACTGACAGTAGAAGCTCTTGGTAACTAATGAAGCTGTATCAGTGAAATGTCCATGCAAGAATATACTTTACCTTTTATGTAAAGTTATAATTCTTTATATTAAAAATGATTCCCTTTGGTATCTTCTTCTGTCTTAACCAAACACCAGTTGACCTTTCTGATTTAGCTTTCTCATTATCATTTGTCCCTTTGAGATTCGATGTGTGTGTGTGTGTGTGTGTGTGTGTGTGTTTGGTTTGGAAAATGTAAGCTAACAGATTATTTCCCTAACAAAGTTTAAATTCCCAAGTCTACCATAATCAGGCAATATAACAAAGATGGCAAGGAAAAGTTTAAACACTTAAGAACTAATGACCTGCAATAACGACAAATCACCTTGTAGGTTATCTCATTTGTTAGCAGTGGACATCTTCTTTGTAAGCTGCCAGGGAGATGAGATCTGGGTAAATAATCTATAATTACAGTAGAGTAGATGAAGATTGATTGGTGAAGAGAAGTTTGATCCTTTGGGATTAAAGAACTTTTCCTTTGACTTTACTGATAAGTTAGTTGTTACAAGATAAATAAATACAGACAGTGTAGCATGCTATACAATTAAAAATACTGCCTACTTGAAAACCAATTTTGGTAAATTTCAGTAAATGAAAGACAATATTAAGAGGAGGAATGAACTCAACAGCTGAAGGGGTGGAGTATGGAACCCAGCCCATGCCCAGAACCCAGAGTGACCCAGGAGTGCTCATTCCACAGGCCAATGGGCTGGAAACTGGGGTAATGAGATAATCTGCTCAGTCTTTATACAAATGAAGTGAACATCTTTCCCAATTCATTGCTCTTTCCCCTTCCTTTTCTCTGATCTTCCAAGGATCTTCTTTCTGGTCAGGCAAGGCTTGACAGAAACAATTCAAGGATGCTGAGTTTGAAAATAGAAACAAATTCTATATGTGGAACGATGAAGAATCAAGTTAAACTTGAGGGTGATTGCAGCTAATTAGCTTGTAGGCAGCTTCCTCACATTGCACATAGTGAGATATTTGCTTTTCTTTCTACAACGTGGAAATAAAAAGGAAAAAGGTGGATAAATTTGATTGAGCACCAGAGGCCTGATTATGTACCACTGAAGGAAATGTAAAAGGTCAAAGAAGTGTTTGGTACACATTCTAGAGATTGAATGAAAGCTTGTATACCTGAATTAACTTTTCAATCATCCAGTCTGTTAGTCAGGACCAATGTTCTCATTTTTTCCTATTTTGCCTTGACATAATTTCTGACTCTTTCAAGTACTAACAGATCTGGCTCCACTGCACTTTAGGGAGCTTGTCAACCAGTGGAAAACAGAAAGCACAGACATACACACACTTTTTGATTCATCACAATTCTCACTGTCAGTGTCAATCAGCACCATTTTTAAAAAGTTTATTCATTTATTTCTTCCATGAACCAGAGAGGCAGAGAAAGAGAGAGAGATAAGGACAAAGAGACAGTACCCCCAATAGGGTCCTAAAGCAATGCTGCATCTCTAGACTTCAGCCAGCCTTGGATCATGGGTTAGCATGTACCCAGAGAGTTTCTGGACTTGAACTGGGATCTTTCTCATGTGGGATTGCCTCATTTTACCATTGCACCACCCACCACCTAGCCTCTAGCTTCACTTGTGTCTAACTATAAGGTTGCACAGACTGTGAGTTTAAGGCAGATAATACCTTTGTATGACTCTATATTCTCATTGCCATGGTCTATGCTACTAGTCTCCTGAGTAGGGGAGCCTATATCTGAACCCAACTTCAGGGGTATTTGTGTGATGCCAGACATCTCAACACAACTCTTAGCTGCGATACTTGATGGTGATGAGTGACTTTAGAGGAGAGAGGGGGGAGCTGGTGAACAGCTTGGGCATGAAAGCCCTGTAAAACTCTTTACTAAGCAAGTTGCAGATTGGTGCCCACCAGACATAGTGCTAGACATTTCACTCACTGCATCATTTATAACACCAGATAGACTTGTCTGGCTGTTCCTTTCATCCTTTAGTCTAAAATCTCTTTGTAGCCAGAGGAGTATTGGTTTTCTAGGACTGCCATAATAAATGCCACAGACTGAATGGCTTAAACACAGAAATTTGTTTTCAATTTTAGCGTCAGTTTTGGAGGCTCAAGTCTGAGAGCAAGGCGTCAGTAGGGTTGCTTCTTTCTGAGACTGTGAGGAAGAATCTGTTCCATGTCTCTCCCCTAACTTCTAATAGTTTGTTGGCAATCTTTGTCAGTCTGGCTTGTAGAAGCATCACTTCAGTCTTGGCTTTCATCTTCACATCACATTTTCCCTCTGAGTTCATACTGTCTTCCTTCTCTATGCATCTTGTCACCAACTTCCTGTTTCATCAGGACTCTAATCATATTGCATTAAGGGCCCACCCTCTCCAATCTGGTCTCACCCTAACTTAATTAGTAACAACTACAATGGTCTTATTTATGAAAAGAGTCACATTTTGAGGTACTAAAGATTAGGATTTTAGTATATGAGCGTGTGTGTGTGTGTGTGTGTGTGTGTGTGTTGGGAAGGGGTTATACAAATCAACCCATAATAAGCAGAAATATGTTCAATATTGTGAATTTAATTTAACTTGATATACTTTGCAGTCAGCCCTTTATAATTTAATTGTTCAGAGTATTTTTTATTATTTTAAAAGTTGTAATAAGATAGTTTTATGATGGTCAGTGCATTTTTAAAAAATTTAAATTGAAACGGTCTTTTTTTTCTAAATAGCTTAGTTCTAAATAGTATAGCACTTGGAATTAATACAAACAATTGAGACCTTTACTTTCCTCTCCCTTCTTCAGCATGAAGAGCTCTTCAGTCAATCCAAACCTCCACAGCATCCCTAACAGGCAGATTTTAATACTTAATGACCCTTCGTATCACCAAATTCTCTTTGTGTCTAAATCGCCCACACTTAACAAATTAAGTTGTTTCCTCTTGTTCCTGCCTCCCTGAATACAAAGAGCAGTTGGTAACTGTGGTTTGAAGAATCTTTTATCTACTTGCCAGCACTATCTGGTTTCTTCTTTATTCCATCCTATAAACAAAATAATCTAACATTCACTTAGGTTTTATTTTCACTCTTAATCATCTTTGTGGCTCTTGCAAAACTGCTCTAGGTGATCCTGACACTCTTGAGTTTCCAGGCAGGTCTGGTTTCAGCAGGGTTGTGAAGGGCAGACGGTTGTGATTGAAAGTGTTTCTGTCTGTTTTCTTGTAGAGCTGTCCTCAGAAGAAATGGCTTAGCTTCCTCTGAATTTCACCCATTTCTGTCCCTCTGAGCCGCACCCCATCTACGTTCTCTGTCTTTGCAGTGTATTTATTTAATGCTTTCTATGAGCCTGCTGCTAAGAGATGGTATATGATAGTAAATATTGTAAGGACCTACCGTATTCCAGTCTGGTCTCACCCTAACTTAACCAATAACATCTTCAATGACCCTATTTCCAAATACAGTCACATATGAGTTGTGTATGTGTGCACACGTGCTTGTGTGAGTGTTGGGTGGGGGAACACAATCCACAGGCAGAAACGTTCAATATTGTGAATTTAATTTATTTCAATTTACTTTGCAGTCACTCCTTTATATGAAATGCCTAATGACAGATTACCCGAGGATGGGGGTCTCTCAAGAAGTTCATGGAAAATGTATATTATGATGTAATTATACATGGATTTCAACTTGCATTAAAATAAATGTGTACTTTCATTTTATTTTGCCTTGGAGATTTTGAAGTCCTTCATAATCTAGCAGGGTGGATCTCAATAACTAAATTGCAAGACCCTTTTATCCTCTTATAAACATAGAAGACTCCAAATGACTTTAGGAAATAATTATTTATTTAATTTTATTTATTATAGTTATTGTTTTTTAATTTGCTATAGGGCACGTGTGCATACCAGAGAGAGTAAGAGAAAGCAAGCTGCCAGGTCCAGGACTCAAACTGTGGTTGGCCATGTGGGAGTCCAGCACCTCAACCATCACAGAACCATCTTGCCCTCTGAATAGCCTTTTATTATACAAATTATACCAGTTAATATTGATCATGGGGTCAGCAGATGATGCAGTGGTCATGTCACTAGACTCCCACATGGCCAACAGTGGTTCAAGTCCCACACCTGGTATCTTGAAACTCACACCAGGCACATGTGCGTGCCCCAATCCCAGGAAGAGAATAGAGGAGACGAGATTGTAGCATGGCCATCTCCCTCAGGGTGATTTCTCACTTTCCCTCTCACTGTCTCTGCCTTTCTCTCTTTTTCTGGTGAGCACATAAACCCTAAGGCAAAAAAATCTCTAAAAAATGTTGTGGATATTATAAAGTAAATGGGAAATTAAAAAATATTTGTGTATTAATTAATTTAAAAATAATAATAATAAACTCATCACATTCAGATATATACCATGTTTTAATAAAAAGTAATTATATTTTTAGATATAAAAATAAACGTAGAGTGACATTATTTAACATTTTTGCATATATGTTTAATACCTGGCTCAATAGAAAACAAATGGATTCTCTCATCTGCCTTTGCATCCAATCTATTATAATTAGTTATTCTGGTGAAAGTATGAGAAGACAAGTAGCTTAAAAAAGAATGGTTGATTTAATTACTTTTCAGACAATTGTAGATAGTCTATTCGATATTACATCAAAAGTCAGCCGAGATAGTTTCATAAATCTTAATTGCCATGAGAAATCTAAAATCATATTAATGAGTATTCATGCTGCTACATTAAAATTATTTGGTCTATCTTGTACTTCAAATAAGTTTTTTACCTATGCATGGTCATTTGGAAAATGCTGTCTTATTTAGTTAGGCTTTCTTTCTAAATACTAACATATTTCACGCATCTTATCAAAAAGGCTCATACACTAATATTACCACTGAACTAATCAGAAACATAAGTATTGGGAAGTTCTCAAGCTCATGGCGATGTATACAATTTTCTAAAATTTTAATTTTCACTTGGAAGCTCTAATTTTATTATTGACAACAAATACTACCAATTTTTTTTCCCTTGAAGTGACAGGCTCACTTTGTTCATTTCCCTTAAAATGCCTGCCATCTCCCCAAGAATGAATAATTAATTTGTTTTTTAATCATTCTTTTAAGTGAAAATGATGTTCTGTGCAAAAAGTAACTAGTTTAGCTTAAAATGCGAAGTCTTGTAGAGTGAGCTTATTTATTTGTCTGTTTTTTGAAACAGCCATCATCTTCCTTATGCAGCACAAATGCTATATCCATACTTCTCGTCTCATTGCTCCAATGTTGGAAAGGACATGAACTCGAAGGCTAAGATATAGTTTAAATAATAATCGTTACCACTTCATCAGGTTGTTCTTAAGTGAAACTGCCATTAATGTTACTGTTCAGGATAGTAAAGAAGAAGTGCCCACTAGTGAAGCTGGAAGTCACTGCTTTAATTTACACTAAGTGCCAGCAGATTTACCCACTGTTGCTTTTGCACCATCTGCAAGTGACAACACAGTGAGAAAGACTAACGCATTCTCAGTAGTACTAGGAAAATAGTTTCTTGACTTTGTGAACACTGTGAAAGGGCCTTAGGGACTCCCAGGAGTACAAAGACCACATTGAGAACCACCGATCTAAGAGACAAAACTAGTAAACAGTCAAGTGCAATACAGCATTTCAATGAATACTGGGATAATGATAGTAAAATGCAGAGTCAGGAGAGTCAGGAAATAGATCTCTGCAGAGGTGACAACTCTGAAAGTCTGGAACATCAGTAGAAATTGGACAGAGGGCTTCAGGAAAAAAGAAGGCAAGTCAGAAACAAAAACCTGAACAAATAATGACTTGGCGAGAAAGCATGGTACTCTCATAAATCTGCGAGAGGTTCTAGGTATCCACAGAATACTTTCTGTCCAAAAATCCTCTGTCCAGCTCTGTATTCCCCGTTTATCATGGCCTAATTACTTGCTCACCTAATCTACAGTGTGACTAGATAATTAGGGGGAAAAATGTTTTCTTCCAGTATTTCATTCCCACACTGCGTCCCTTAGGATGTAAAAGGTCAGGGTTCTCAAGGGCCATTAGGTAAGACATGATATTGATCTGATGGAAGGCCAACAGAAGCTGATAGATTTGGGGAAAATCTGAAACTTTAGATATTGAGAATAAGGAATGATTTTATTGTTCCCATGAGTAGTTAAGACCAGCATCCAGTTATCCAGATTCTCTGTGACATTCCCTGAGAAGAAGGGGTGCAGTGTAATGGCGATGGCAGTGGTGATGGAAACTGAACACCAAAGTTTGTCGCCTAGGGAAGGGAGGGAGATTTGCATAGAAGTGATGAAGTACCTTCCTCAAGAACCACATAGGGACCATGAATACAGTCCTTCTGCAGATATTATGGACTGTGCATTACAAGAAAAGTGAACAATCCTGAGATGAGAAGGCAAAGGTGGAACTTACTGCCATCCTGGTGGGAAGTCTCTAAACATGTGAAATTTGATTTAAGGAATCAAAGGAGCTCTGTTATTTTCTTCTTCTTTTCCCCATCCTCCATTTCTTTCCTCTTTCCTTTCCCTCCTCCTCCTTCTTTTTACATTCAGCATCATGGGATAAAATTTGTGTCGATCAAACAATGTTTTATTTTATATTACTGTAGTTACCAATAATGATGATGATGATGATAACAATACCTAGTATTTATCAAGCTCATCATAGACACTAAGCTAAATGCTTTGTATGGATCAATTTCACTCTCACTACAAATGTAAGAGATAAGTTACTATTACTAATATCTTTTTACAGGTAATAACTTAGGCTGGGGCTTTTACATGAATTCCTCAAATTGCAGAGTAATTAAGTAGAATTATGTGAATGTGGATTCTCAGCCACCTGTCTTTCTGTTCTGTTGAAACTTTATACCATGCTGCCATCTTATTGATCAAGGAACTTAGGATTTTAGAAGAGGGACCTTGGGGGAACCAGCAGTTAGCTTAATGGCTATGTCGCTGGACTCCCACGTAGTCGACCGCGGTTCGCGTCCCGGACCCGGTGGCTTACAACTCACGCCGGGCGCGTGTGCGTGCATGCCCAAGATCCTGAGAGGAGAATGGAGGAGAAGGGATTGCGGCATGACCATCCCCCCTGGGGGGTGATTTCTCGCTTTCTGTCTCTATGTCTCTCTCTGTCTGTCTGGCGAGCGCACGCGCCCTATAGTGAAAATCTCTCCAAAAAAAAAAAAGAAGAGGGACCTTGGGAATACAGAGCTCTGTCCTCTGAAAAAGAGACATTTACCAATACCTCTAGAGAAACACATAATGAGGTCAACTACAATGTATGAGGTGACATCTTAGTCTTTGCGTTCATGTTTCTTTAGTTCCTTCGGCTGTCCAAAATCATCATAAAATCTTACTAAAATTCAGCAACAATGAAACATCTTTGCCTATTTAATTTTTTCCAGTAAAAACGTGGTTTTGTTGCCTGAAGAACCAAAGTATCTGTCTTCTTTGTTTTTAAAGTACAGAAGTTTTATTAGATAATGGTTCAGCGGGGCTTAACTGAGATACCTGTTGTGTCCTTTCAATAGGCAGTAAAAAAAAACTGGGAGGGAGATTTGCTTTTTCTTTTTCTGCCTTTTTTTTTCCAGTTTTGCTACAGATAGCATATGTTTTCTAGAGAAAGAGAGAGAAAGAAAAGAGAAAAAGAGAAAGAGAGAGAGAGAGACAGGCAGAGAGAGAGAAAGAGAAAGAGAGAGAAAGTGAGAAAGCACTCCCTGGGGGTGATCTCCATGAGTAATTCAATCTCCTCCATTCTCCTCTCAGAATTTTGGGTATACATGCACATGTGCCTGGCATGTTTTTCAAACTGTAGGGTCCAGACTTGAACTGCATAGGTTACCATGTGGGAACCACCACACCTACAGCTGAGCTGGTAAAATTTTCATAATTTTAGTATTTGTTCTGTTTCATAGTTTGAATTTACTTTTAGAATTGCCTTTATACAGGTATTGTTTCTTCTTTGCTTATCAACTACTTTTACCATTCTTTCATATACTTTTTAATCCCTTTGTTTTAATTAAATTTTTATCATTTTTAACCTTTTTTTTTTATAGGCACTATTTGTTGTTTGTGTTTGCTCTTGTATGTATTCTAGCTCAGGCTTAATTTCTGAAATATTTTCTTCTTTTATTTCTAACTTTCTCCTTGGCTTGTGCCTCATATCTATATTTTCTAATCCTAACTTGAGTTTTTAAAATTTTTTAAATTATATTTCAGAATTTCTGTTACCTTGCTTGAATTATAGTTTTCGTCATTAGCCATATATTTCTGGAATACTTTCAATATGTTTAGGGAAACTTTTTATTTCTTGTTTATGTGATTTTATTTTATTTGCATTTGATTCAATTCTGCTCATTACTCATATCTGTGTCATAATAGATTTTTTGAGCTGTTAGGAGGACTGGTGGGTCAGGTTAGCTTTTCTAGCTTCCCAGATCGATTATTTTTTATCTTTGTCATACGTTTACAAATTCAAAGTTCAGCAAATATGACTCCATGTTTCCTGAGACATTCTACCTGTCTCTCACTCTTCCTTTTATCCATATCTTCTTTTATCTCCTAGTCCTATTGATTCTGACTTAAATTTGGAAAGTGTCCCCAATGGTTTCTCCTCAGGGTGGGGCTTTTTAAAAGGGGCTTTATCTGTTAGAGTAGACAAGCTCATAGTTCCAAAATGCCAGCCCCTTCAGACCTGTGAGTGTTCAAAATCCTCCTGATTCTATTTCAGCCTGTCATACTTTATGGTCAATATCTATTGACCGTTTAAGGGTTCTCTCATTTTCAGATTCATCAGAAAGCTCTCTGTTACCCCTCTCACACTGACGCTGATGACATGTTTTGTCCATATTCCTTTCCACTTTGGGAAGTGGGAAATATGTGATAAGTGAATTTTGATACAGATCTTGCCTGTGTATTTTTGGTTTTGCATTCCTAGCTGCTCTGCCCATTTTTTTCTGAGGGGATTTGGAGTGATTAAAAACAGCACCACTGTTGCTTTCATTTCCCAGAAGTATCTTCTAATTCACATTTACTGTTCTTTTTATCTTATTTAAGTTCTTCAGTGTTGTATATTACTAATGTTTTTCTCATATTAAATCTTGGTTCATTATTCTCTCTCTGTATACACCCGTACACACACACACACACACACACACACACACACACACAGAGAAAGAGAACAGACATGTAGTTATTTTATCTTGCCATATGTTTACAATAGTTCCAAAATACTTATACAACTACGACACTCAGTTTGAAATTTCTTTACATGTTTTATTTTTCTTAGAGTTAAGGTGACTGATTTGTTCCAATTTGCCAGGGACTTTCTTGGAAGTTTTAGCACGAAAAGCCCGATGTCTTAGGAAATCCCTCAGTGCTAGGAAAAATATTACCAAATTCCAGTTTATAGAAGTCATACCATTCAGGGAACCAGCAGTTAGTGTAATGGCTATGTCACTGGACACCCACATAGTCGACCATGGTTCGCGTCCCGGACCCAGTGGCTTAAAGCTCACGCCGGGCGCTTGTGCATGCGTGCCCAAGATCCCGAGAGGAGAATGGAAGAGAAGGGATTGAGGCATGACCATCCCCACTGGGGGGTGATTTCTTGCTTTCTGTCTTTCTGTCTCTCCCTGTCTATCTGGCGAGTGCGCACGCCCTATAGAGAAAAAAAAAAAACTCTCAAAAAAAAAAAAGTCATACCATTCTGATTTCCCATTTCCTATGTATGAAAATGCCTACTTTATGGTAGACTTGTCAACAGGATACATTGTTATGTTTTTGATATTTTATAATGATTGTGATATATATATGATATATTTATATATATATATATATATATACATATGTATGTAGAGTACCTCAATCAAATTTTGATTTATATTCTCTTTTGAAAAAGTTTATTCCCTTTCTTTCTTTCATGAGTGAAAGAAAAGAGAGATTGGCATCCCCAACGAGGTCTTTGGCTGTTATATAGCCCAAGTCTCAGCTAGCCCCAGATCATGGGCACAGACATGCCTAGCATGATCAGGAATGCTCCAGGACCTTCCCAAGTGGGTCAGCCTGTCAGCATCACATTTCAGTGCACCCACCATTGGCCTCCCTACATTCTCTTAATACGAGTGACTTTGAGCATATTTCCCTATGACTAAGGGTCAATTACATTTTGTTCATTTTCCCCATTATTTGAATTGGCTTGTAGGTGTTGTTTTCTTTCTTTCCTTTCTGTGTTTAGAAGCTTTTTAAATAACCCTGTAAATACAAAATATTAGCCATTTGTGCTGTAAGTGGGAAAACCTTTTTTTTTTTCCCTGAAGTTTTTCATTAGTCTTTTTTACTTTGGATAATTTTTTAAAATTTGTAAATGCAAACATTTTTATTATTTATTTATTTTTGATAGAGAGTGTGTGCATGTAAGAAAGAGAAAAAGTACCCTTGATGGGATCCCATCATTCTTTGACCCTCCTTCTAATCCCTCTAGGTCCTCAGGAACCTGGGCACCCATGTTTGCATGCCCAAGATGATTGGGAGATCTGAACCCTTGGTTGGCTGGCTGGTGCCTCATTAGTGGTGTTTGTGTTTCATATCCCTATTCCACAGCAGAAAGAGCTGAGTAAGTGAAAGGCGTAGAGGCCTGGGGAGACTAGCCGTAATGGTACCAGACAGAATCAGGAGGAAAACAACAGATACTTCTTCAAGCAGCATGTTTTGATTTGGGCATTTATATATTACTCTTTTCAAGCAAACACAAGGTGATTTTAAATTCACTCCTTTTTGTCTTACCTCACTCTCTCCTTGGGTCTGTTCCTGCTCTGTGCTCCACTCTGATGATCTTCGTTTGCCATCCTGGCTTTCACAGAGTCACAGCATTGAGTTATCCAAATCCATGGCCACTAACTGCCCAGGAAAATAAGGAAGATGACAACAGAAACTGTATGGAAACTTTGCTGAGCTCAGCAAGCTCTTTAACCTTTCCTGGACCTCCCCAGTGCTTCCAGAACAGCTCTCTTGACCTTTCAGATGGTCTTTTTTGTCATTACTCAAGAAAGACTCTCAGCCACCTGCTCACATCCCTGGGATATATGTCTGGCTTCCTGTCCACAGCCTCTGGTAGCTGGCATGCTTGTCAGCGTGCATGATGGGTAACACCTGCATCTCCCAGTTTTGGTCTCAATATGAGTCACCATTACCACTTCGATCTGCCATTTCTGCAGGTTACCTGCTTTACTGCCTCTTTGGGCTTACTTCTTTCCATTAAAGAGAAATTATTATGACTACTCCAAAAGTAATATATTTGGGGTAATCTTTTTTATCCCTATAAATTAAATTCTGAAAAGACGAGCAAAAAAATCATATTGGAAAGTTGCACCTACTAAAACTTTAATTCTGTTTAAGTCAGCTTCCTTCATGTCCATAGAATGAAGGAAGTAATTTTAGTTATGTGGCCACCATTTGTCTCAGCGTTCTCAGCTACTTGACATTTTGCAAGAAATTTCTTAATAAAGATAACATAGGCTAGGTTTAAACTGACATTCTTCAGAGTCTTTGTTTCTTGGAGGATACAGTGAAACTGACTTAAGGAGAAGGATAATGTAAGTTTTAAGAGATAACTTTAACAATATTTATATAACGATATCTAATAAAATTATGTGATAAATAAAACAGCGTCCATATCTTAAATTGACCACATCTATGCTTTCCCATCTCACAAGCTCCTTCGTAGAAGAGAGGAAGAAACAGGATGCAACCAAACAATCAAGCTTCATCAACTGCACGCAGGCTTCTCATCCTTATTCAGAGCACACTATCAACATTTATTTTTGCACTATGACAATTCCAACTGGCTGCTGACAACAAGGAAATAGCTCTATAACCCAGGATTTTTACTCACCACAGAACACAGTTCACCAGTCTACAGGAAATTCCCTCTACCTGGGTGGTTAAATGGTTTTCGAATTCTTAGTTAAGTGTGTGGGAAGGTAGGGCTTGGGGAACTTGAGGAAAGATGAGTAACAACACGTAGGTGATCTGTTAAAAAGTTTCTTAGTTTATTTCTTCCTTCCTTGAAAGCACAAGCGGGAGAAAGAGAGAGACATAGAGACACATAGATACTGCCAATAAGATCCTCATACCATGATTCTCCTCTTCCCAGCTGGCACAGATCACAGGCACGTGTGCACCCAGCATGCTCGGAAAAGTCCTGGGATATGAACATAAGACGTTTCCCACGTGGGTCTGGGTGCATTACCACTGTGCCCACCTGGCCCATTATCTAGGTGATTTCTGTTTGAAACAGGCTTACCTGTGATGTGGCTATTTCTATTAGCAACCACTATTTCCTTGGAAAATATTTACATAAGTACTGTGAAAGGACACACCACTTTTCAAAATAACAGAAGCCTCTTTTACACTCTGAGTCACAGAAGAGAGATACAGGCTTCTCTAGGATGATTGCCTCCCACCTTGAGAAAACAGAAGCGTGAGTAAATGAGAAGAGCTGATAGATTGCAACACCATCACAATTGCATCACATTTTGAGCCTAATTAAATTGTTTTCTTTTTTTTTAAGATTTTTGCTATAGGGCATGTGTGTTCACCAGAGAGTCAGAGAGACAGAAAGAGAGAATCACCTTTCCATACTGCAACCCCTCAAAATCCCAATCTCTTCTTGGGATTTTGGGCACACATACATACATGCCCAGCATGAGTTTTTAAGCCACCGAGTCCAGGACTTGAACTGTAGTTGACTACATGGGAGTCCAGCAATGTAAACATAACACTATCTGCTGGTCCCAAGCCCAAATGATTTTCTAAAATATGTAATTTTCCTTCACAAGAATACTTACTTATTATTGTGATTTAAAAAACTCAATATATATGTAGATACCGCTTATATTTGTAGGTTCACAGCACAAGGGTGAATAGATGAACTTTAGAACTGACTCATCTCTTTGGAGATGGGGTACGAGGAGTGGTTGGCCATTAGTGCAACACAATTCATTGTCTTTGCTAATTGTTCACGGACTAAAAGCAAGCATAGTGCTAGGAAAAATGGAGCTAAGTAGAGATGGGTAAAATTGCATGTTTTTCATATTTAGATTTCAATATAAATTGTATGAGCAAGGGAAGTTTTGCTGCTAAATGAGATTGTTGTTGTTCTTATAAGGCTTAAACTTTTCTTATACCATTGTAGCCAGAGGGACTTCATTTCAGAAAGGACTTACTCTCACCATAGCTTTGCAGGGGCATGTTCATTACCGATCTAGTTCTGAAGTTCAAGGCAAGATATTTGTAAATTGCTACACATAATGCACAACTAACCCCAAGAAGCTATCTTTTTTTCACTATTTCTATTTTGTGATATAGGATTATGTTGATGTCATGAAAATTTTAAAGTAAAACTCTTTCCTGGCTGAGTAACACTGCTCAAAGAAAACCCAGGAAAGATGAGGCTTCCTAATTACACATTCAGATAAGGAATCCAAGCACAGTAGAAGAAAGTTGAAAAGGAAAAAAATATAAAGAAAACAAGTTTCTAAATAGTACTTGATTATAATCCTCTTAGGAAAAAAAATGCTACTTTTCTTTCTTTTTTTTTTTTCTGTACAAGCTCATGGAAATAGTTAGACTAGTGGTAAATGGAATGACATTTTTTATAGAGGCCAGAAAAAGACAAATTCCCCATGAGGTAAGAAATTTCTCTTTCAATTGAAGTGCTTAAACAGAGGCTGTACAATGTATTATCAGAGATGCTGTGGAGAGACAGAATAAATGACCTTTAAGATTCCTGAAAACTCTGAAATTCTATGGAACTATAAACTTTACTAAACTTCTTTGCTGTCAAGAAAGAAAAGAAAGGGAACTCACATTTTGGATCATCAATGAGGGGTCTTCAAAAGTTCATGGGAAAGGCATATTTTGAAAAAAAAACTATGCATGAATTTCAAAACTTTTTTTTTCTTTATTTTTTTTTGAGAGATTTTTGCTATAGAGCACATGCGCTCGCCAGACAGACAGACAGAGAGAGACAGAGAGACAGAAAGTGAGAAATCACTCCCCAGGGGGGATGACCACGCTGCAATTCCTTCTCCTCCGTTCTCCTCTCGGGATCTTGGGCATGCACGCACACGCACCCGGCGTGAGTTTAAGCCACTGGGTCCAGGACTCGAATCATCGTCGACTACGTGGGAGTCCAGTGACATAGCCATTACACTAACTGCTGGTCCCTGGATTTCAAAACTTTTGGGCAACAGAATAAACTTGTACTTTAATGCCACCTTATTCCATGAATATTTGAAAATCTCTTTGTATTAAATGACCATTGACTTCTAAACAATAAAAAATACATAGATATTCACAGTTAGTTGCTGATTTTAATATAGTTTACAAAGAACAAATAACTTAAATTTATATATTTTTTAAAGTTTTGTTTTGTCTTTGGAGGAGTGGGAGTGGTCTCATAGCACAGTAGTTAAGTGTGTATGTGAGAAGCCAGATCCTACCTGGTTCGCTCCCATTCAAATCTTGGCCCTGGCAACTCAGAACACACTAAGCATGTGTGTGTGTGCATGCCGGAAATCCTGACGGGGTGGAAAATGGAGGAAAAGGATTACAGCTTGACCATGCCCCCACAGGAAGGTGCTCTCCCCCCCTACCCCCTTCTCTTTTCTCTCTCTGGAAAGTACACACATCCTTTGGCGATTAAAAAAAAAAGAAAGAAAAGAAAAGAAAGAAAGAAAGGTTTCGTCTGCACTATGTTGTTTGATTCTCCTTTACGCATATGCAGTGGGGAGGGCAGGTATCTCCATTTTCATTTTGTAGATAAGGTATGTCCCAGAGTTGTGTGTCTGCTCCAGGCGCACAATTAGTTCTCTGTGGGTTTATGCAGAGGCAAACAGGCTGACCAGCAATCATAATCCACTAGGTTGTCAAGGTCTGTACTAACGTCATGAATAGAAAGATGGTATTCCAGTTCTTGGTCTTTTTCTCATCTGTACTATAAAAAGCTAGTAACTACCCAATGTACTTTAAAGATTTATTGAAAGTAAGTGGACAATATCTTGAACAGAGGAAATGATGTAGTAATAGATCCAGTTCCTTAAATATGAATATGGTGCATATGGAGCATAAGGTACTAGTGTTGTATAACATAACAACAGTCATTGGTGGCTCATTACAGAATTCAATAATCTAATATAATTTTAATCATAATTTTTAATTTTCTATTTGGTGTCTTTGTTCATTTTGTCTCCACTCATTTAAATTATCCCTCCCATACTATCTAAGAAAGTAGATGGATCACTTTTAAAAGTATAAAAATACACAGTTTTCCCTAGGTCTTTGGGTCCTCATTTCTGAAGGCTCTACATCATGTAAAGCTTTGATTAGATAAATCTGTTTTGCATTTGACTTGTTAATTTGCCTTTTTGTTTTAAAGATATCAACCAAGTACATTGGAATGAATAAGGAAAAGAAAATAGTTTTTCTCTTTCATGAAGTCTTTGTCTATTGTAATAACACAACTTTTAAGATAGATCATTTGTTTAAGACCAGTTGCTCATATGATGGTGTTTTGAGGGCAAGGAAATTGAACATAGTTTTTCCTCTTTCTTTTCTTTCTGCCTTCCTTTCTTTTTCTTCTTTCTTTCTCTCTCTCTCTTTTTCTCTTTTTTTTCTCGAGTCATATAAAATAAGGGATTGCTTTGGTAACCCAAATAAAACATGTCTAAACTCTCAAATTATCCTAGGACATGATCTCGCCTCAAGAAATTGATCGACATTTAGATTTCAGTAGAGTTGAGTTCTCAGTGGAGGATGAAATTCCCTATAAATCTAGAACCTTCACTGATTTTATTTCCTTATGGTATGAGAAGGTAGCTTTAGATACATCCATAGTGTTTTCATTTATGATTTATTAGTATTTTTAGGTCTAAAAAAATGGGACTAAAGTTCTAATTTGGAAAATGAACCAAGGAATGTAGTCCCTAAAGGCTAATAAATGTACCTTTTTAAAAACATCAAAAATTTAGTTAATTTAAATGATCACATCTGTGATTCAAAATACATCTGGCCTTACAGGAAACAGCTGGGTCCAGAAAGCAAGCTGGTGAAGGCTGAATACATTGTAGCAGGGAGATAATTGGTCTCAGAAGTAAAGGTTTCCAAATGCACAGCTCTTCAACATTATTTCAAGGAGTGTCTCTGGAGGAAGATTGATTTTGACATGCCATTCTTTCCATAGCATCCTCTGTGTATGAAGACAGTGACAGCAGGGGAGCTGTAAGAAAAGCTCTTAGAGTGTTCACAGGAGATTCAATCCTGTGGCAGGCAGACTCCAAGTCGATCAAGATGGGGACTCTGTTTCTGTCCACAGTCTTCAAAGCAAACCCTGACTCTAAGAGCAGAGGAGAGGCATCAAGTGGTTTAGGGGAAAGGTGAACATTCAGGTATTTCTTTATGTCAGCAATTCCGAATCTATGAACTTGGAGTTCCTGGGAAATGGAGAAACTACTATCAATGCTCAATTTCTTTTTTTTTTTTTAATGTTTTCAAGAGTGAATTTTGTGCACAGAAAAGATTATTCAAAGATGACTTTTTAAATATTTAAAGATAACTAAATACTTTTTAAAATTTTACTTATTTCTCCCATGAGCAAAAGAAAGATACAGAAAGAAAGACAAATTGCACTCCTGATAGTATCCTGATGTCAGAATCACCCTAGCCGTTTTGTAGCTTAAACTCCAAATCATAGGCAAATGTGTGCCCAGTGTTCTCAGGGAGGTCTCCAGACTTGAACTAGAAGCCTTTCCATCTGGGATTGCCTCACAGAGCATCCTGTTTACTGTTGTGCCACCATTTGGGCCTTGGCTTTAAATATCAGTATTCTCTTTACAAAAGTTATCAACTTAAAACCTGAGCTTTCCCCTTTAAAAAAAAAAATATATATGTATATGTGTGTGTGTGTGTGTATACACATACATATATGCATGTGTATATTTAGAGAGGTTTTTTGGGTTTTTTTTTTAGATATTTTTGCTATAGAGCATGTGCATTCTCCAGAAAGACAGAGAGAGACAGAGAGAAAGAAAGTGAGAAATCGCCCTCCAGGGGAGATTGGCTATGCCACAACCCCTTCTCCTCCATTCTCCTCTCAGGATCTTGGGCAGGCATGCACATGCGCCCAGCATGAGTTTAAGTCACTGGGTCCAGGACTCAAACCGGTGTCTACTACATGGGAGTCCAGTGACATAGCCATTACACCAACTACTGGTCCTCCCTAAAATATTTTAAAGTACATTTGTAAATTCAATATTATTTACTTCCTTTTAAAAATAGGATATTTGATTTCACAACCTTTCTCAAGTCTTAAGTAATTATTTTATATCTAATAAATTTACCTATTAAATAAGGTAAATCTTAAGATCCTTGAATCACTGGTTCTCAAAGTGTGCTCCCTAAACCAGCAGCATCAGTCTATCTGGGAACTTGTTAGATATGCAAATTATCAGGTTCTACCCAGATCTACTTGATGAGAAGCTAGAGATTGGACCCAGAAAACTGTGTTTTAGCAAGTTCTTCAGGTGATTCTGATGCATGCTAAGATTAAGAAGCAATGCTTTGTTTTTTATTGTTTTATTTTATTTATTTCCTTATTTTTAAAGAAAGATTTTTGCTATAGGGTGTATGAACTCACCAGAAAGACGGAAAGACAGAAAATGAGAATTCACTCCTCCTGGGGGGAATGGCCATGCCATAATTCCTTCTCCTTCATTCTCCCCTTGGGATTTTGGGCACACATGTACATGTGCCTGCTGTGAGTTTCAAGTCACTGAGTCCAGTACTTGATCCATGATTGGCCATGTGGGAGTCCAGTGTTGTAACCATTGCACCAGCTGCTGGTCCCTAGAAGCAATGCTTGAAATATTCCAATATTATATACAAGCTTAGAAAATTTCAAGTTAATATCGCAAGTCTAAATCAATCCTTTAATGCAGCATTTTTCCTCAGAATCATAAGAATTATGCATTTTAATGTCCTAGTATGTCAAATCCTTTTACAAATTTTTAATATCTAAATATCTCATATGTGTGTTAACATATATGTATATTATATATTATATAATATAGCATATACATGTTATTATTTATAATATATAATGTATATCATATACATACACACACACACACACATACATGAATTTTGCTATAACATACAGGTCTAAAGATGATAGTGATAACTTAACATCATCAAGAGGACCTATTTGGAATGGATTTCCCATGAAGTATTGCAGATAGAATTCTGGCTAGTTTAAGTCCCTTTTTCAGTTTATGTGAACAACTTATCAACACCTCTACTGCCACCCCCATGGGACATCACTCACTTAAATTATTGCAGTGGTTTCCTACCTCCCTCATCATTTGCATATTATATATATTATATTACATAATATAATATATACATATTATTTCATATATATTATATATGTTTATACACACATGCATATGTCTAAATCTAACATAAAATGTGACTACTAAGAGCTATGATTTAGTTAATAAATCCTCTAAGGAAATGGTTGTGGTCTTTTACCTATTAAGGCAATTTTAAATTACCTCCTTAACTCCAAGAGCTAATTGACCCAAGAGCAATTTTAAATTACCTCCTTAACTCCAAGAGCTAATTGACCCAAGACTTTTTTGGGTGTGAGGTCTGGAGTTGGTAACATGAGGTGAAGGTCCCTTTCTACACGTTGAGCCATAGAACCCCCAGCAGTCATCTCAGCCCACCATCTTGAATGTGAGACGTCTCATTCCTTGATTTTCCAGGGAAATTAGAGTCCATACTCCTCACTCAGCTAAACCACTGCCTACCTTCTGTTAGTCATGTATTACTTCCTTCTGCTCTCAATTCATTTCCTGCTCTTCTTGTCAGGGTGATAACTGGTCTCCATATTTAAATTACTTCTAGTTGGATTTGAACCAGACTGCCTGACTCTATCAAGACTCTTTTCTAAAAGTGACATGGGGCCTGTGAAATGTTATGCACCCAACATGTGGTTAGTGAATTATCAGTGTTTGGTTTTGTGTTTACACCTACAATTACTTTTCACTTGAATGGAGTGGCTGTGGTAGTTATAAAATATGGCCTTTTCAAGCATTACTGGTTTTATAGTAGTTTGTTGTCATTATGTATTATTTTCACCCATGGATGTTAAAAATACAGCTGTATGTAAATATTCACAAAATTGTTTTCTGTCAAAATGGTCCTCATTTGGAAACCACATTATAAGCAAATAAAAGGATAGGTGTCCCACATAAAATGCATTCAGTCATTTGTTCTACTAATATGGCCCAAAATTTGAGCTAAAATAAAGCCTATGTGGCACAGAGACTGAAACTGTGACATGAATTTTGCTATAGCATACAGGTCTAAAGATGATACTGCTAACCTAACATCATCAAGAGGACCTATTTAGAATGGATTTCCCATGAAGTATTGCAGATAGAATTTTGCCTAGTTTAAGTAAGACCCTTTTTCAGTTTATATGAAAAACTTATCAACACCTCTACTGCTATCACCATGGGACATCACTCACTTAAAATGTTGCAGTGGTTTCCTACCTGGTCTCCCTGCATCTGCCCTCATCATTTGCATCTTCACGTATTTCCCTCCATTTATACATACACAGATTCCCTAGTGATTTCATAATATCCTAAGTCAGATCATGTCATTCTTTGCTTCTAAGCCCTCCAATACCTTTCCATCTCATTCTGAGGAAAAGTCATTCTTCACAATGATGTCTCGGACCAGTGTGATATGATTTTTCTTTCTGAGCTCATTGTTTCTTCTCTCCTGTAATAACAATGACCTGGATTTTAAACACACAAAGGGTGTCTTGCTTCAGTGCCTTTAGATTTGTAATTTCCTCTATCCTATATGCTGTTCTTTTGGGCTCACATGACTTCCTAATTTACCCTCTTCAAGGCCTTATTCAAATATCACTTCTTCAGTAAGGCTCTTACCCTCTACCTAGTTGGAATGGCAACATCTGTCTTGGCACTGCCTCCCTACCAACTTGCCCCATTCTCTGCTCTTTCTTTATTTCATGATCCTTAACCACCTTTTAATTACATTATTGTCACTCTATTCCTTGTAGAATTTGTACTCTTTGAGGCCTGAAATTATTATCTACTTTTTCTTTTCTCTATTTTCTGTGCGTGAATGGCATACGCACATGGTCAGCACTCAAAAAAAATATTGGTTTAATGTAATAAATAAATGGAATTTTAAAAAGGGTATCTATTTATTATTCATCCCCATCATCTTCCATCAACAGTCCCAGAGTATAATTTTACAAATTCTATAGATGATTTTCTCTAGAAGAATCATATTCTAGTGGAGATGCTATGAATGGCTATCATAGAAAGCTGAAGAGATGCCATTATTTCAGACCTAGAATGATTCAGAAATAGACTTGGGCACCAGAGTTTAGTGTGATAGAATGAATATAGCACTCACCTCTAACTCTTGTTTATAACTAGGTTTTAAAGCTTTCGAAAAGCTTCTCCTCCAACTCTGTCTCTCCCTGTCTTCTTACTCTAGGCCCATTCCCATCAGAAGAAGAGTGGGGCCTAACTTCTGTCTTTCATTCTCCCTAAAACATGGAAATCTAGTATGGACTCAACCTCTTTATCTTATTTAAAGAGCAAGTTTAATAAACCACTACATTCATTTGGTTTGCAGTTATGATCTAGTTTAGGCTAGAACAAATTTATTATCTGTAGTAATGTGTGCCTGCTGTTTTCTCAGATGCTTGCCCTTCTTTTCCAACTGGAACTAGAAGTTAAATACTGCATTTTTGGGGGCCAGCAGGTGGCATAGCAGGTAGATCACTGGACTCCCTCCCACATGGATGACCATAGTTTGAAGCCCAGATCTTGTGACTTGAAAATCACTCCAGGCATGTGTGTGTGTGTGCCCAAAATCCTGGGAAGAGAAGGGGGGAAAGGGGATTGCGGCATGGCCATCCCCCTTGGGGGGTGATTTCTCACTTTCCCTCTCACTGTGTCTGTCTGCCTGTCTGTCTCCAGCGAGCTCACGCACCATAAGGCAAAAACCTCTAAAAACCAAACAAAAAAAAAAAAAAGAAAGGAAGGAAGGAAGGAAGAAAGAAAGAAAAAGAAACTACCTTTCTCAGACTTATTTTTGCAAGCTAGCTCCTGATCACTCTTTTTCTGACTATACGATAATTCATTATCTGAATTCTAAATATATAATTTTGCCTCTATTTCCCAAATGGGTTAATCCAAACAACATAGTTATTATTCTCTAAAATGAGGAAATCACAGAGAAAGTCTTAAGAAATGTACTAAGAAGCAATGAGTTGTTGGGAACCAGCAGTTAGTGTAATGGCTATGTCGCTGGACTCCCACGGAGTCGACTGCGGTTTGCGTCCCGGACCCGGTGGCTTAAAACTCACGCCGGGCGCGTGTGCGTGCATGCCCAAGATCCCGAGAGGAGAATGGAGGAGAAGGGATTATGGCATGACCATCCCCCCTGGGGGATGATTTCTCGCTTTCTGTCTCTACGTCTCTCTCTGTCTGTCTGGCAAGCGCATGTGCCCTATAGCAAAAACCTCTCAAAAAAAAAAAAAAAAAAAGAAGCAATGAGTTGTGGAAATTTATAAAGATCAACAGAATAAGAACAAGCAAAGGCTGCTTATTCAGAGCCTGCCATAACAAGGAAGTTAACTACTATGTCTTGTGTTCAGACAGATTTAAAGGCAGGCCCATAAGTCGAAATGCTTGCTAATGGGTAAAATAGAGAAAGTTTCAGGTCTGCTCTGATTGGAGGCTATTGGACAGGGAAACTATAGATGGGCTAATTAAAAGTGGGGTATCCTAGGCCAGCGGGTGGTGTGGTGGTTAAGGCAATTGGATCCTGCCATGGCCAACTCCTCAGTTCAAGTCCCAGATCCTGTGACTTAAACTCATGCTGGCTGAGATGTGGAACCAACCTAAATATCCACAAACTGATGAATGGATTGAAAAAGTGTGGCATATATACTCTGTGGAATACTACTCAGCCATAAAAAATAACAAGACCCTGGCATTTGATAGAAAGTGGTTGGATATGGAGGATCTATTGCTGAGTGAAGTAAGCCAGGCTATGAAAGAAAGATATTGTATGTATCCACTTAATATATACCAACTATCCGCATTCTATGGTAGAGAACGAAATACTGGAGGACATAAAAGCAGTGAATATACTTAACAGCGTGGAATGGGGGGGGGGGGAGAAGAGTATAGAGAAAGATAGCAAGAGAATAATAGAGAGCCATGACATTAGTGGGACAGGATATGGTTTATTACCTATTGATGATGACGTGTACAGTATTCTCCACTGGATTTGTCTGAGAAGTATTTCATGTTGAGTAAAGTCTTTTTACAAGCAAAATGAGAAATAGTGATTGGTTAAAAAATAATTGGAATAATAATAATAATGATTGAGAAAAACAATGAAAATATATTGAATGACCAAGTGGGGATTTTAATGTCTCTGTATTGACCGACATGCATGGCATTCCCTCTGGAAAAAGAAATGTAATACACTGTAAAGTTATACACGATTTGATGTAATATAAACAAGATTATGATGATAATAAATAAATTTTAAAAATATCATGCTTGCTGTATGTGTGTATGTGCCCTTAATCCCAAAAAGAGAATAGAGGAGAAGGGATTGTGGCATAGCCATCCACCTAGGAGTTGATTTCTCACTTTCATTCATTCTCTCTCTCTCTCTCTCTGATTCTCTTTGGTGAGTGCATATACCTTATAGCAAAAACAAATAAAAAACTGGGGTGTCCTATGTAATTGGCTAGGGGTACATACATGTAGGTGGTAGGGGTACAAATATATTTGTCTGTCTCTGATTACACCCAAGCTGAAAGTGTAGTAAAAAAAAAATTAGGAAAGTTGTCAGTTACTAATTAAGTTACTGAGATTTTGCTTGATTGTTGCAAAAGCTACTGTTTGATTTCCTGCATGATTATTACAGATAGCAGTCTAACTTCCTATAAGTCTGATTTGTAGACTACCTTCCTGAGCTGATTTTTGTGGATTAAGGGTTATTTTTCTGGGCAAGTTGCTACTGGTATGGGTAAGTTCTATTTTTGTACATGCTCTGGCCATTGTCCATTTATAGATTCAGTCTCTCAGGGTTAATCTTCTCATGATCTTTCCTTACCTGCTGACCTTGGGTCTGGTTTAAGACTACAAGTTTGGGTAAAAGGGAAGCTACTTGAGTTGGAAGTAGATTGTGCTTTGAAATCCTGTTGGGAGGTTCTATCTCTCCCTCTCCTTGTTTTTCTTATTCATGAAAGAAATAAATAAGCTTTATTATTTTTAAAGGAAGAACTGAACATCGTGGATCTTTAATGCACTTGAAGTCAGATAATGAGCCACATAGCTCAGTGAAGATGGTTATTAAAAGGCAGATTTGCTATTTTATCTTAATGCCAGAATTTTCTGGTTCAGTCAATCTTCTTTATTAAGATCCAAACTTCTTAATAAAATACAAGAAAATATGAGAAGTACATTGCAAGTGGTAAATAAGCTGGTAACTTATTTTTTTGATTACTGGTTTTTGGTTTTGTTTTACAGAATCATATTAGATCACTGGAAAAGTCATGATGCATTTTTGCATAGAAAAACATTAAAAAAATGCATCATGACTTTTCTTCTTTTTTTAAATTTTATTTATTCATTCATTTATTTTATTTTGACCATAGAGAGACATAGAGAGTGAGAGAGAGGGAAAGTGAGAAAGCAAGCTACCAGGTCCAGGACTCGAACCGTGGCCAGCCATGTGGGAGTGTCCAGTGCCTTAACCACCATGCCACCTGCTGGCCCCATCATCATGACTTTTCTAATGACCTAATATTTTGATGAGTTTGCATGGGTTCTCCAGTGTTTCTTGAACAATGCTGCACACATTTTATCTCTGTTGGAAATAATAAATGAAACCTTGAGTTAGTCCCAAAGGATAGTTAACAACTGCTTTAGCTTGTCATCACACTGTATGACTATGTGGGTGTTCCTGTCTGTCTGGAATGGAGCCCCAGCTATGTTCTTTGCATGACATAATTATAAATGAAAATACATCTGTGGTGAGTATAACCATGTCAGCCCATGCCATTGATCCTGCATTATGTCTCCTTCAGCTGAAAAGTCATGGTTTGTTAAAAACACAATATATTTTCTGCTAAAAAAATCCATGGCTTCTACAGCTGATTTTCTATTTTGTTAAACCAGCTCTTGGTTTTCTCACAGATTCACTTAGTACCATGAACACAGGATGGGAGAAAGAACATGACAGTTATTACATAAACCCACTGGCTGTGGCATAAAAAAAAAAAAAGGAAATAATCACACAGAGCCTATTGTTTCCCGATTAATACTGCAAAGCTATTGAGTAGCTCATGCCTTTTCTCTCTCATTCCCTTTCTCTCTCTGATTTTATCCTTAAATGATCTAGATCATCCTCACTTTCTAGAAAACAACCACTTCTGAATCCAGGAGCCTTCCACTGACAATTTTTACTGATGCTTTAAAATTTCTTTTGTCAGGCTGACTGCTGTTCTCAGCCACTGTCTTTTGTGGTGATGACATAGCTGGCTCAAGTGTTTAAGCAGTCCTCACGGTTTCGCCTCTTCTTGAGACAAAGAAAGGTTCCTGTCATTCGATATCCTTGAAGTAGAAGCAGGAGCTTCAAAGGAGACCCAGGAGAATTGCAGGGAACATGATTCCCCAGCTGCTTCTTGAATGATTCAGTTCATGTAAACTCATTCCAAAACCATTGGCATCCTCTGCAAAAGGCCCCATGAAATCTGTATCTGGAGGTAGCATGCCTTAAAGGATTTTGGGGTTTTTTTTAGTCTTGTTTGTTTGCACTATGAGTTTTACGCTGATTCTACAACTATGCCTTTGGGTTGTCAAATACCCACAGGGACACTGAAATGTCCAAACCTGTGCAGCTGCTGGTATACACAGGTCATTCAGCATTATTCAGCATGTGTAGTGATCCAGTTCTGATGGAAAGATTCAGAAGTGTGATTCCTTAGTTAGTGAAAACTTTATGTTTGCTAAGTTAAAGTGAAAGGTGGTAGTTTTAGGGGCTTCTTAAGACCCATTTTACTGAGTTCCCATTTTTTTTAACTGATTAGTTATCCACATGAATCACGCTGTGTGATGTATTTATTCCTATAAAGAAATTACATGTCTTCTAGTTTATATAAATGGGGTGAGAAAGGGCTTTTTTTTTTTTTTTACCCTTTAAATCAGCCATAAGCAGGATGCATTTTTTTTTTAATTTGATTAAATCTTGGGATTTTGGGGAAGGCCTGGAAGAGCAGTATTTTAGACTTTCACTTCCGTTAAGACCTCTATGGTGATCCTACCCCCTCACCTTCTAGTTCTTTCTCTATCTCTACCTCAAATAAAAAGGGATACTACAGTGTTGATACCCAGGGGCTCAACCTTGTTTCAGAGAAGGTGGCAGAGTACTCAGTTGGCAAATTCCTGATGATCAGAGAGGTCTTGCTAAAGACCAATTTAAATTGGAAAGTGCATAAGCTTCATTGGGCTGTTTCAAAGTTCATGCAGCTTTAGCACTAATCCTCTTAACATATTAGGCCAAGTGGACTCACATACCACAATGGTAGTGGCATTAAGGCCTCTCCAACTTTTATTTGCATTTCTCTGCATGGTAGAGTGCAAGTCAATTCATTCTCCTCTCTTGATGCCTTCTTGACCATCACGCCCTGCCCCAAGGTGATTCAA
The DNA here is from genome assembly GCF_000334495.1 of Tupaia belangeri chinensis. Classification (NCBI taxonomy): domain Eukaryota; kingdom Metazoa; phylum Chordata; class Mammalia; order Scandentia; family Tupaiidae; genus Tupaia; species Tupaia belangeri. The sequence continues at coordinate 292,505 of NW_006159919.1, forward strand.
GTTATGTGAAGGCCAAACTGCTTAGGCTAACATATTAAAAGATTTTATATAACAATGCTTTCCCGAAGCCATGGAAGGCTTGCAGTGTGTTGGCTTAGCAATTCCTTTTTTTCCCCCCTTCTCCTTCTGCAAAGGATAACATCTTGGCTGTCGACAAGGTAAGCATTTCCAGTATGAATGTTTAATGAAGATGAAGTCAGCATGTAGCATGCTGTTTATTTTGCTTTCTAATAAACCCATGCTCAGCAATAGTCTTAGTACTGCTGCGACTTCTTGCAACAATTTTTCAGCTTCTCCTATACTCAGAGGAAATTTCTTCAACATTACCCTTCTTATGATAAATTAATTAGATAAAGCATGAAGAAGTCAAGGTTGTGAAGAAATGATGAGCTAAAAATAATTCCTGAGAACATTTTTTTTAATCTCCAAATACCATAGGCGTGTTTATATATGACAGAGACCAAGGAAGGAAGAGCGAACTCTGAGTTGTTAGAATATATTTCAGATTACGAATGGGTCTGAGATGTCATGGGTACTACTGAAAAAAATAAATAAATAAATCCGTCATGGATGAAGCAAAAATACTTGTGCAAGGAAAGAGTTAGGAACCAGAAAACTAAAAACTGTTGTAATTTCAGAAATACTAGAAAAGAATGACAGGAATGAAAGGGAAAAAAAAGCATAGGACAATCAGTTTATGTTCCAGGCCTGGCTCGATTGAAAGCTATGTGCCTTGGACAATATCGTTTTGTCACTCTGGCTGAAATTCACATTCTTATAAAATGTCCCAGTGTAACTAGTATGACCCAAATATGCCTTTTAGTTTCACAACTCTGGATGCTAACGCCAGGACTATGATGATTGTTCATTGAGAACTTTTGATATTCCAGGGGTATATCTTGTATTATATATATATATATATATATATATTTCTCAAAATTCTCCTGAAATGTTAGGTATTATCTCCATCTTAAAGCTGTCCCTTAAATCCTGCCACACTCACCCCACTCCTTTTTGTACAAATGCTTAACCTGTGAGGATGCCATTCCTTTCTATGTGTTGATTAGTTTCCTGCCATTTGAGCTGTGCAGGAGAGAAGGGCATTGGAATTTTAGGTTGTGATCTTTTGCAAACCAATAAAAAACAGTATTTCTCTCTCTCTCTCTTTCACACACACACACACACACACACACACACACACATACGCACAGTCACACACAGTCACACAGAGCTGTGAAAACAAAGCTTGAAGAATTATCTGCCCAAAGTCGCACAGTTTGTAAAGGTCACTGCTGGGACTCGCATTCAGATTTGTTTGACCTCAAAGCTAAACTATTAACTATGCCATGCTGCATCCTCACAGCTGGCAAAAACTCTAGTGGGGTTTGATAAATAGGAAGAAGTAGTCATAGCCGTCTATTTTTTTCTTCTTTCTCCATCCGGTATCATAAAGAATACTTGCTTTGTATGTCAAGGCAGATGAATGCTGAAGAAACAGAAAAATAAAGTCTACATTTGTTCAGATTCGGAAAACAGCTATTGGTAAAAAGGAAGGAGCCCAGAAATGGAAGGTGAAGTGTTAGAGTATGTGTCACTGTTTTTAAAAATCCACTCAATTTTATACCAGTGAGAAAAGAGGAAAAAGAATAAATGGAAAGTCAGTCATTTTAAAACAAATTTAATATTTTGTCAAAAGAATGAAAGACTCCATATGTCACTGAAACATCTTCCATCTCAAATAGGCACCTCCAATCTTATGTCCACAAGACTTAGAGTTTGTGTTGGCAAATGAAAGTAAAAATTATAAGGTTTAGAATGCATCTTCCTGTATATTCACTCACAAGTCCTAATGTCCTGGTTCTTATGATGGTTATATAAGGTGGACAGGTGGGGATCATTGGTATATTTCTATCTACAGATAGAAACATTAGTATAAATGGTTCAAATATTGGAGGACCATCTGACTTAGTTCAGAGGTCATGCAAGGGAAGCACCACTGGCCTTCAAATGAAATGAGTTCCTCTTACAGTCTGTGATGGCAAGAAGGTATTTAGCCTCCCCATATCTCTGTTTTCATGTCTGTAAATGAAACAAATAAAACTCAAAGTTGAAGATTAAATATGATAACATGTAGAAAAACATTTAACATAGTTAGTGGCACATGGTAAAAGATGGAAAATGTGATCTATCTTTATCTTCCTTTCACATTTTACTCAAATACCTCATTTCACAGTTGAATTCAATTTATCCCATAAGGTCAGTGGAAGCAAAAGAGCCATTTATCATCCTTGTCGTGAGGATCTTTCAGATGTCTACAGAAATGCATTATATTCTTGAGCCTGAGACACATTCTCCCCACTCCAAAACATTTTATATTATGTTGTCGGGATAGTCATGACCTATTTTTCTAATGCAACATGACTTTCCTGACAACCTAATAATAGATTGTCATGTATCTTATTTTCACTTTGAGCATTTTCTCTGACTCCTATCATATTGCTTTGTTTTGGATTTAACTTATGCAAGCATATTAAGATTATGATAATTATAAAACTATAAATATTAAGATAATTGCCTGAATTAGATTTCTGGACGCAAATCCAAGAGTCAAGACTGGCCTCATAAAGTAGTTAAGCTGAATCCCATATGGATGACCAGTGTTTGAATCACAGCCCCCAGTACCTTGCAAAAAATCTGGGCATGCACTCATGCACCCAGGATCCTGATATAATGGAGAACTGGGAGGAAAAGGTTTGCAGTATGACAAGGCTCCATAGGGGGATATTTTCTTTCTCTTTCTCTTTCTCTTTCTCTTTCTCTTTCTCTTTCTCTTTCTCTTTCTCTTTCTCTTTCTCTTTCTTTCTCTTTCTCTTTCTCTTTCTTTCTATTTCTCTCTCTCTCACACATGTGCACACACTCATATTCTCTGGGATTAAAACAAAACAAAACAAAACCCCAAAGAACAAATCCAATAGAGAGCAGCTACAACTTCTGTAACTGAGGGAAACAGACTTAACACTCTAAGACTCAATTTTCCTCACCTGAGAAATTAGGATAATAGTACCTAACTAATTATTGTGAGCTAGTAATTTTAATATTCTTGAAAATAGTACCTGGTAAGTAATAAGCACTCAATAAGTACTAGCTATATCTATCTATCCATCTATATGTATGTATGTATCTATCTATATATTTAATTTGCCAGAAGGCACATATGCTCATCAGAGAGAGAGAGAGAGAAAAGAGGGAAAGACAAAGAAGAAAAATGAGAAAGCATCCCATGCAGGAAATCGTCACATTACAATCTCTTCTCTATTTCTCCCTCCTTTTGAGATTACAGACAATCACACACACACATCCTTAGATGTTCCTCAAACCACCAGATCCAGGACTCAGATCACAGTCGGCCATGTGGGATCCAGCTACTTTAACCACTACACCACCAGTACCTCCAATGTTGGTTTTTTTTTAAATCATATTTAAGAAAGACACTCACCATCCAGAATTTTTATAAATACTTGAGAAGTAGTTTGTGCATTTAACATATGTTCTTTCAATTTACCTCCATAAGTTTATTTGCATGAATGTATATCTATGAGCCAGATGTAGAGTTATTTTGTATGTGGTTTAAAATATTATGTACGACTTATCATATCATATATTTTGTTCATCTCAACTTCCTCTTCATTACTATATTTCTGAGGTTTATGTTACAAATATAAGTGAACCTACTTGATATATTTCTGAATTCATTGTTTTTTCACAGGTATATAACTTTTTAAAAATCTTCCTTTAATGTCCATGCAGGTTGATTTACCTTCTGCTTTTCCCACTAATGCTATGATGAACATCTTTAAATACATTCCTTTGTGTACCTATGTGAAGGTTTCTCATGGATGTATACCTGACAGTGAGATGACCAGTTGGAGAACATAAGTGGTCCCAATTTCATTCAACACTGCCAGATTGAGCATCTCTTCAGATGCTGTTTCTCTTTCAAGTTAAACTTACTAAAAAGAGACATCTTATCATACAGTTTGCTTGTTTTCTTATTTAGGATGCCTGCCACTTGCAGGATTGCAGGAATTTTTTAAGAAATATTAATTTTTTAAAAAAATTTTTACACATTCAATCACTATACATCATTTAGCTTACAGAGACAATTTATCCAACATGAAATATACCTCAGACCAGTTGAGTTTAGAACACTATCCATGTTATCATCAACAGGTAATAAACCATTTCTGTGTCCCATAAATGTCTTACTTCTCTATTTTTCTCCCTAATTCCCTTCCTTACACTCTTCTCCTCTCCTACCCTCCTTCTACACGGTCTCTAGTGTCATAAATGTTTTCAATGCTTTTATACTCTCCAATCTTTCAGTCTCTAATATAGAGAGTGGATAGTCAGTATGCTTTAAGTGAAGACATACAATGTTTCTCTTTCATAGCTTGACTTATTCCCTAAGGATGGCAGGAATTTTCTTTGCCAGTCCTATACTCTGAGTAGCAGGACATGTTGTCCTTATCAGCACAATGCTCTAAGCCAAACTGCCTGGTTCAACCACTGACTCCTCCATTCACCAGCCAGTTCCTACCATTTGCCACCAACTGTTACCACACTTAATCTTCACAAGGACTTTTGTGACCTTGAGCTAGTTACTCGACCTATTGGAGGTCCAATTTCCCTCATCTAGAAGATGGGGGTAGTAACAATGGCCTCCCTCACAGCCATCTGTTAGGACTGCATGAGTCAATGCATGTGAACCACTTGCAGCAGAGCCTGGAATGGAGCAAGCCCTGGTCATATTTTAGCAACATTTTGTGTTTTGTTTCTGCACCAATCATCTTACCCTTTCATTATCCTCACTCAAGTATATTCATTCCCCCTTATAGATTTTTGTGTTTCTTGGGTCAGGAAAAATGTCTTAGTAATTGTGCTTATTTGTTTGTTCCAAGTGCTTAATAAACTGGCCTATATAAGCTTATATCTTAAATGTTTATTAGAATGTACAAATGGATGTTTTTTTATATCACCTCTCTCAATATTAAAGTATCCTTTCATTTCCTTAAGATATAGATTTGTGACACTCAAAGGGTAGGTCACTTTCCTCCATAATATCTGTGATTAAACAAAAAAAGAGGCATTCTCTGGAGATTATAGTAACTTGGCTTCTGAGGGATTTTTTTTTTTTATGTTTTGAATTTATCTTCAACAGAACTAACTGCTTTCCACAAAATATAACTGTCTGCAGACTTAAAACATTTATCCTGAGTTCCAGCGTGTGGATCAATTATGGAAGCTTAGAGGTCCCTGTAGTATATGAATGGAAAGACACTACTGATCTCTTGATAAAAATTCTGAGTAAGGCCCAAGGAGACCTGCCCAGAGTCCAGAATGAATTGTAGAAGGACTTCAAATCAGACATTCATTCTCTGACTTATAGGTCAGTATCTCAACTTTTTGTGCCTTAAAATTTTAGAAATATTCAGATTATCTCTAGAAGTGATCTTGAGTTTTAAGAATCTCTGAACTTATATAGGAAAAATGTGTTTTCAACCATGGCAATTTCCCTTAACTTGGCGTGGAGCATCAATGTTGAAAACAATCAATAAAGGGTGTATCATAGAATGAAACATAAATTATTAAAAAATATGCATTTATATAAGTTGAAGGGACCCAGAAAATTAGAGAAGGAATAAAAGTGAGCAGGTAAAAGAAAAAAATCGCGCTGTATGTCAATTAACACTGTTTTACAACACATTGAAAACAGTAGGGTTTTTTCATCACTCATATATTAAATATCATGAGTAAAATTATGAGAATAAATGAATTAGAAAGTAATGTAAGAGTCGAGTTATGTTTTCTCTAAATATCACCTATGTAGTAGAAAATATGTGTAGTGATATATTTGCTATAATTATTGATGTGTAAATAAAAATTTATGACTATTAGTTCTCATGTAGGATTAGCATTAGTAATTTTATTTTATTTTATCTAACTATAAGTCTAAAATGTTCCACAGAGCTGAGTCATAGAGAAAAAAGATTTGTTATAAAGGTTTCCTACATCTTAATTTAATTAGCACCTTTTGATTTTTATTCTACACTCAAAATTAATAAATTTTTGCCAAGCAATTTTTGACTAATGAGTCAAATTAGAACTTAGCAACTAAAAAATGTACTTCCTTGTTTCCCTTTTTTATCTAATTATTTTTGGTCCTCCTAGGTAAATCACACTACTAAGTGTGGATAGTCTGGATATGATTCTGAGATTGAATGGCGAAGCTGTAATTTTTATTGGCTCTTTCCAGCAGAGTCTCTCCTTCCCTGCTCTAAGCAGAATCATGCAGTCTTAGAGATCCTCTCGTCCCTCAGGTATTGAGATTTTTTGAAGCTTATTTGTAACAAAACGAGACCAGATTGGGAAGGCAAGGACGCCCCTCAGTCTTTACTGCTTGCCTGCTTTCCTTCCTTCCGTCTTTCTTTCTTCTTTTAGCAAACAGTAATTAAATACCAAGGACACTTCCTTAGTGCTAAACATGCAAAGATAAATAAAATGTGGTCCTCATCCATAAAAAACTGACAATAAGTGGGAAATCCTAAAACCACTGCTATGTTGTAAAATAAGTGTTTTGGTGTTTGTGGAAAAAAAAATCCGAGAAGCCCATCACTTATCCTAAGAAGGGAGAAAAGATGGAAAAGTGCTCCTGGGAAGGAAGAAATAAACTGAGTTTCAAGAAAGAATAGAGGGCTGGTCCTGTAGTGCAGTGGTTAAGTGTGCAAAGGAAGCCTCATGCTATGTGACTGATCAGAGTTCAAGTCCTGGTCCCATGGGTTCGAAAACACACCAGGCGCACATGTGCCAAGATCCTGATTGTATGGAGACTTGGAGGGAAAATTGCAGCCTGTTCAGCCCCACTGTGGGGCTGCTTTCTGTTTCTTTTTTTCCCTTGTATGCCCATGCCCTCTGGGGAGAAAAATAAGAAAGAATGAAAGAAAACGAATAGGAATTAGTCCTTGGAGAGGTAAGCCAAGAGCTTTCTAGGCCTATAGAGCTGCATAAGCAACATCTGATATGTGTGAAACTCTTGTGTCTTATTTGAGGAAATTAGCAATCACTTACTATTTATAGGAGAAAGAGAGTGGAGATAATTATGACCAGTAGAGTTAGGAAAGAACCAGAATGGAAGGGTGTTATTGGTAATGCTCAGTTGTCAGATTTAATTCTGGAGACAACAGAGAACCAGGCTGTGTCTCTGTGCAAGGGGGTACCAGGGCAGCTGGAGCAAAAAGGGATTTCACAGAGGCATGCCGGCAGGAGATCTGGTGGACAGTTCTCATGGGATTCAATGGGAAAACATAATAAATAGTGTGTAGTGCAGCTGAGGCAGTGCATAGAGGCAAGAGGTAGAGCACCATTATTTTACATAGAGAAAAACCAAGATGGGATAAGGACAAAGGAAGAGTCAGTGATATTGCCAGGCTGAGACTGGAGTATCTAAAAGTATCATTCTTAGAAGAAGAGTGTCAGAGGAAGAAGGCATTTGGGAGGAGAGAAAAAATAAATTCCACTAGAAATGTTTTGAGTTTCATGTATAAGAGCAATCTGTCGCTTATCCAGGCATACTTAGCAGGAAGGTATCATACACCCAAATATATCTGAACAATCTGATTTTAAAATGTGCTTGTGTTAAAAACTTCAGAGTAGTGATACTAGAACTCATGTCTACTCCAATGAACAGAAAGTAAATTCTATTTATGTCCGTTTTATTGTTTGATAGTGCTACTTAAATAGGTGTTTTCATGAGGTTACTCAAATTAAACATGAACTAGTTCAAAAAGTAGCTAGAGACAACTATTGACAGTATCCAGCAAAATAAAAATCCACACACTAAACTTTGGAGATTTCTTTACTTCTACTTTGATTGTCTCAAGGGATTGTTTTTTTAAAGACAACCTGACATACTTTCTATGTGTTCCCAGATATTAGGACTTTTGGTGCTAACAGGACCATGTTGATTGATAATTGGCTAAATGTTGCTTTATTTATTGATTACTTTCTCATATTCATTGCATATCATAGCTAATCATTTTATTCTAAACATATACCTATATTTTTTCTTTACATTTTCCCATCTGTCAAATGTTTCCTCTCCTTGTTCCTATCAGCCACCTTCTACCAACCACTCTCTACCATCCACTTTCCTCCCTTACTGTCTACCCCCTTACTGACGTAAAAATTGAATGGGGATATATAATGTGTATTTTTCCAGGTCTGGCTAACTTTGCTCAACATTGAAGTCTTCTATATTCATCCATTTGAGTCAAACAACAAGATCTCATTATTTCTTATATCTATGTAATATTCCATAGTATACATGTGCCAGTTTTTCAACCCATTCATCAGTTTTTGGACATTTAGGTTAGTTCCATGTTTTAGCAATTGTGAATAATGCCGCAATAAACATGAATGTGCAAATGTCTTTCTGATTGAGTGTTTTCCTGTTTTGGGAGTAAATACCAAGGAGTGGGATTACTAGGTCTTATGGAAATTCTGTCTGTAAGCTCCTGAAAAGCCTCCATATTGTTTTCCAAAGAGACTGTACCAATGCACACTCCCACCAAGAGTGTAAAAGGGTTCCCTATTAACCACAGACTCATCAACACTTGTCATTCTTTAATTTTTTGATTCTAGCCATTCTAACTGGGTATAAATGGCATCTCACTGTGGCTTTGATATGCATTTCTCTTATGACAAGAGACTTTGAACATTTTTTCATATGCCACTTTACTATTTATAAGTCTTCCTTGGAAAGTTGTCTATTCAATTCACTTGTCCATTTTTCAATTGTATTATGTGCTTATTTATTTATTTTTAAGAGAATCATTTATTTAATTTCATTATTCTGATTTTAATTTGCTCTAGGGCACATTGCTCACCAGAGAGAGACACAGAGACAGAGAGAGAAGGAAAGTGAGAAAACAAGCCTCCAGGTCTGGGACTCAAACAGTAGTTGGCTATGTGGGAGTCCAGTGTCTTAACCAATAAACCATCTGCTGGCCCAGATTGTTTATTTTTATATGTGTGAGCTGCTTGAGTTCCCTATATGTTTTGGTTATCAATCCCTTGTTTGAAGACTATTTTTCAAGTGTTTTTGATTGTCTTTTCACTCTAATTATTGTTTCCTTTGCTGCAAGAAGGCTTTTTAGCTTGATGTAATCTCACTTGTCTCTTTGGGAAACTATTGCCTATGCTTATTTAAGAAATAAGGCATCTTATTTAAGACATATTTGCCTTTTCCAATGTCTTCAAGAGTTTCCCCTGTTTTCTACTAGTAATTTGTACTTTGGGGCTTTATATTTAAATCTTTGATCCATTTTTATTTCACCCTTGTTAATGGTGAGAGATAGGGGTCCAGTTTCCTTTTTATGCAGGTGGATACCCTTTTCTTCCAGCAGGTGATGTGGTGGTTAAGGCACTGGACTCCTAGATGGCTGACTACAGTTCGAGCTCTGGACCCAGTGGCTTGAAATTCACACCAGGCACATGTATGTGCATATCTAATGGTCTGAGAAGAGAATGGAGGAAAAGGGATTGTGGCATGGCCATTCCTCCTGGGAGATGATTTCTCACTTTCCCCTTTGTCTGCCTCTGGTAAGCATGTGCTTCCTATGGCAAAAAACTAAAAAAGATAAATACATAAATGAAAATTTTAAAGGGTTCCCTTTCCCTTCTTTAAGATGTCCAATAATCCCTTGTTATTAATTAACTACTAGTGTCCAAGTTTACCTGGGAGCAGAAGTCTCTACTCAACTGCACCTGAATCATTAAAATAAACTGTAACTCAGGTGGATGCCTTTTCCAAAGCCTGGAAATTCAGCAAATAGGCCTAATTTTGAGATGCATTTCTCAGGTCATACCACCCTACTCTAAGGCCATCATAAGGAAGCTAGCAACACAACTGTTAAGAGATGAACCTAAGAGTGGAATGGGATTCCATTTGTAGCTACTGCCTTTGTTAGTGTTGAGATTAAGCATGAAAAAAGTTGACCTAGTTTAACAGCTCTTTAATGCATCTTCCTCCTACTTTCTGCAAAAAAAAGTGCTCTCTCTAATGAGCATTGTTTGTGTGAAAGAGGGGCCTTTTCCAGTGAAAGTGCTTTATATATGTTGGAGGAAACATGGCTGAAAGTGAAAAAGTGTTTTGTCCATGAGTTAAGGTTTGTGTCAGAAGAACTGTGACCAAGTTATTGACCCCTAAATCCTCTACTCTGGATGCTACCACAGGTGTCACAGCAACTTCCTACCATGGTGTTGGAGACACGTTGAGGAAGGATAACCTCATACTGGAGAGATGTTCAGTTAAGAGTAGCTTATGGCAGGTCAGCAGATGGCATGGTGGTTAAGGGCACTGGACTCTCAGATCACCAATTGTGGTCTGAGTCCTGGATGTGACATCTTGTTTTCTCACTTTCTTTTTCTCTCTTTCTTTTTCTCTCTCCAGTGAGCACACATGCTCTCTAAATTAAAATAAATAAATAAAGTTAAATATTAAAAAAAAGGAGTAACTCATGGTAAACAGGACACAGAAGTTTCACTATTTTAAATTGGCTACTACAATGACCTCCTTGAGGGTATGATCTGCCCAGTAATGTTGGTTGGGTACAAATTCTGAGGCCAGAATCTTCCTTGTGATCCACAGCAGATAGCCCAATGGCAACCTATTCTCCCACTTTAATAAAATCTTAGTCCAGAAGAACATGTCTATCTTAAGAAGTAAGAACCTGACCTGGGCCACCCTGGCATGCTTTCCAGCTTTCAATATTGCAGTGACTGTATCAGAGTCTGTCTTTCCATTGGCAAGCCAATTCCCATGCTTCTTTCAAGTGGGGGCAGATTCTTCCTAGGAGCCCTACATTCCAAAGTGGAAATGGGCTTATAAATGCACAAATACAGATAAAACTCTCCCAGAAGAAACTGTTAGCACCTTCCCCAGGGTAAGAACTGCCACTTGCCTCCTATTTATGTAACAAAGTGAAGCAATCCAGTCATCCTTTCCATAGTAGGGTAAGCATTTCTTCTTGCTTGCTCTTCCTTTCGAAATGTCAAAGTTTAATCATTTTTAATAATTGACAACTGAGCACTGATCTACATAGGTCTGGGACTCAAGAGGAACATGGGATACAACATAGGGATCTTGAATGAGGACTTCCAGGGCAAGATCATAGAGTAAGAAGCTATAAAGAGTGGACTGATATTTAAGGAACACCAACGCGAAAGAAAAGTGAGGGCAAGGAAAACAGAAAAGATGGGAAAGCATTGGTTAGAGGAAAAATGTTATGCCTAGAGCCATCAGGGAGAGAATTGCAAAGAAGGAGCAGTCTAGACTGAGTTTCAAATAATCAAAAATTCATGTGAGACAAGACTGATAAATATTTCTTTGTCAAATAATGTCAGGAGGCAAAATGGAGCCTTGCAATTTTGTTCACTGTAGGTCTTTGTGTGCAATGGGTCAAAATAAAGCTATATGTGAAAAATATTATATAAATGTATATAAAATGTTATATATTATGTATATATCTCCAGTTCTTAATGTATAGCTCCTAAAGCCCTGTTGGCAAGGACACTAGGAGAATCGTTGGTTCTAATATTTTGTCTTTGAACCTAGTTCTAGACACAGAACTCTTCAGCCTTTTATTATAATTTCCTGAATGACAGGTGCACCTGCAAAGAGTCCCTAAATCCCATGGAATTACCTGAGTGATAGAGGTATCTTTTATTCTAATAAGGCAACTCTTGTTGGTCTCCTGGATAGCTTCAGGGTTGGGACTCCTTGACAGAGGAACATATTGGTCAATTGAAGTTTTGGAGCTTTTAGCTTCCTTCACCACTCCACAACCTTCAGGAATGGGAGAGAGCCTGAAAGTTGAGTTAGTCACCAATAGCAATGACACAATCAGTTATGCCTATGTAATGAAGTCTCCATTAAAAACTCAAAAGGACAGAATTTAGAGAGCTTTCAGATTGTCTGGAGAGAGCATGGAAGCTCTGAGTCCCTTCCCACAGTTTTTGTCCTATGCATCTGTATCCTTTGTATTATCCTTTAAAATAAACCAGCAAATGTGAGTAAAGTGTTTCCCTGACTTCTGTGAGCTGTCCTACAAAATTAATGGAACACAAAGAGGAAGTCATATTTGTGACTTACAGACCTTCAGTCAGACATCGAAGTGACAGCCTACTACTTGGAATTGGTATCTGAAGTGGGAGAGGCAGCTAGGTAAGCATTTCTTCTTGCTTGCTCTTCCTTTCGAAATGTCAAAGTTTAATCATTTTTAATAATTGACAACTGAGCACTGATCTACATAGGTCTGGGACTCAAGAGGAACATGGGATACAACATAGGGATCTTGAATGAGGACTTCCAGGGCAAGATCATAGAGTAAGAAGCTATAAAGAGTGGACTGATATTTAAGGAACACCAACGCGAAAGAAAAGTGAGGGCAAGGAAAACAGAAAAGATGGGAAAGCATTGGTTAGAGGAAAAATGTTATGCCTAGAGCCATCAGGGAGAGAATTGCAAAGAAGGAGCAGTCTAGACTGAGTTTCAAATAATCAAAAATTCATGTGAGACAAGACTGATAAATATTTCTTTGTCAAATAATGTCAGGAGGCAAAATGGAGCCTTGCAATTTTGTTCACTGTAGGTCTTTGTGTGCAATGGGTCAAAATAAAGCTATATGTGAAAAATATTATATAAATGTATATAAAATGTTATATATTATGTATATATCTCCAGTTCTTAATGTATAGCTCCTAAAGCCCTGTTGGCAAGGACACTAGGAGAATCGTTGGTTCTAATATTTTGTCTTTGAACCTAGTTCTAGACACAGAACTCTTCAGCCTTTTATTATAATTTCCTGAATGACAGGTGCACCTGCAAAGAGTCCCTAAATCCCATGGAATTACCTGAGTGATAGAGGTATCTTTTATTCTAATAAGGCAACTCTTGTTGGTCTCCTGGATAGCTTCAGGGTTGGGACTCCTTGACAGAGGAACATATTGCTCAATTGAAGTTTTGGAGCTTTTAGCTTCCTTCACCACTCCACAACCTTCAGGAATGGGAGAGAGCCTGAAAGTTGAGTTAGTCACCAATAGCAATGACACAATCAGTTATGCCTATGTAATGAAGTCTCCATTAAAAACTCAAAAGGACAGAATTTAGAGAGCTTTCAGATTGTCTGGAGAGAGCATGGAAGCTCTGAGTCCCTTCCCACAGTTTTTGTCCTATGCATCTGTATCCTTTGTATTATCCTTTAAAATAAACCAGCAAATGTGAGTAAAGTGTTTCCCTGACTTCTGTGAGCTGTCCTACAAAATTAATGGAACACAAAGAGGAAGTCATATTTGTGACTTACAGACCTTCAGTCAGACATCGAAGTGACAGCCTACTACTTGGAATTGGTATCTGAAGTGGGAGAGGCAGCTAGTCTTTGAGATCTGACTCTAACTGCAGGTAAATAGTGTCAGAATTAAATTGAATGATATGACACTCAGTTGGAGTCCTCTAGAGAGTATTGCTTGATATGTGAGAAAAAAAACCATAAACCTAGTGTTTGAAGTATTCTGCATTGGATATTGTATTGAGTGTAAGAGTAAGAAAATTAGTCTGACTTTTGATTCTTTTCCCTTTTACAATATGACAGAGGAAAACTTGAATAGGTATAAGAAATACAGTCTTTAAGGGAATCAGGGAGTGAGGACAGCCTGTGTCATGGTACTTAAGAAAGCTGGATCCTGGGAACCAGCAGTTAGCGTAATGGCTATGTCGCTGGACTCCCACGTAGTCGACCGCAGTTCGCGTCCTGGACCCAGTGGCTTAGAACTCATGCCGGGC